>NC_138779.1:7213082-7518727 GCF_965119305.1 Pelophylax lessonae
GAGGACAGGGCATCCCTGCAGTGAAGATTTCTACAGAATCCAGCAGGTCCGCAACAGGAAGAGGACAGGGCATCCCTGCAGTGAAGATTTCTACAGAATCCAGCAGGTCAGCAGAAGGAAAGGAACAGGGAATCCCTACAGTGAAGATTTCTACAGAATGCAGCAGATCAGCAACAGGAAGAGGACGGGGCAGCCCTGTAGTGAAGATTTCTACAGAATCCAGCAGGTCAACAACAGGAAGAGGGTGAGGCGGCCCTTCAGTAAAGATTTCTACTGTATCCAGCAGGTCAGCAGCAGGAAGAGGACGGGGCATCCCTGCAGTAAAGATCTCTACAGAATCCAGAAGGTCAGCAGCAGGAAGAGGATTGGGCATCCCTGCAGTGAAGATCTCTACACAATCCAGCAGGTCAACAGCAAGAAGAGGGTGGGGAATCGCTGCAGTAAAGATCTCTACAGAATCCAGCAGGCCAGCAGCAGAAAGAGGATGGGGCATCCCTGCAGTAAAGATTTCTACAGAATCCAGCAGGTCAGCAACAGGAAGAGGAGGGGGCAGACCTGCAGTAAAGATCTCTACAGAATCCAGCAGGTCAGCAACAGGAAGAGGACAGGGCACCCCTGCAGTGAAGATTTCTACAGAATCCAGCAGGTCAGCAACAGGAAGAGGACGGGGCATTACTGCAGTGATTTCTACGGAATCCAGCAGGTCGGCAACAGGAAGAGGAAGGGGCAGCCCTGCAGTGAAGATTTCTACAGAATCCAGCAGGTCAGCAACAGGAGGAGGATGGGAAAGTCCTGCAGTGAAGATTTCTACAGAATCCAGCAGGTTAGCAACAGGAGGAGGATGAGAAAGTCCTTGAGTAAAGATTTCTACATAATCCAGCAGGTTAGCAGCAGGAAGAGGATGGGGCATCCCTGCAGTGAAGATTTCCACAGAATCCAGCAGGTCAGCAGCAGGAAGAGGACAGGGTAGCCCTGCAGTGAAGATCTCTACAGAATCCAGCAGGTCAGCAACAGGAAGAGGATGGGGCACCCCTGCAGTGAAGATTTCTACAGAATCCAGCAGGTCAGCAACAGGAAGAGGACGGGACATCTCTTCAGTGAAGATTTCTACAGAATCCAGCAGGTCAGCAACAGGAAGAGGAGGGGGCAGACCTGCAGTAAAGATCTCTACAGAATCCAGCAGGCCAGCAACAGGAAGAGGACGGGACATCTCAGCAGTTAAGATTTCTACAGAATCCAGCAGGTCAGCAACAGGAAGAGGATGGGACAGCTCTGCAGGGAATATTTCTACAGAATCCAGCAGGTCAGCAGTAGGAAGAGAGGATGGGGCATCCCTGCATTGAAGGTTTCTACAGAATCCAGGAGGTTAACAGCAGGAAGAGGACGGGGCATCCCTGCAGTGATTTCTACAGAATCCAGCAGGTCGGCAACAGGAAGAGAAAGGGGCAGCCCTACAGTGAAGATTTCTACAGAATCCAGCAGGTCAGCAACAGGAAGAGGACAGGGCAGCCCTGCAGTGAAGATTTCTACAGAATCCAGCAGGTCAGCAACAAGAAGAGGACAGGGCAGCCCTGTGGTGAAGATTTCTACAGAATCCAGCAGGTCAGCAACAATAAGAGGATGGGAAAGTCCTTAAGTAAAGATTTCTACATAATCCAGCAGGTCAGCAGCAGGAAGAGGATGGGGCATCCCTGCAGTGAAGATTTCCACAGAATCCAGCAGCCTGCACATCATGGGACAACCTTCATTAAAGCTAAGTGATTTGTACACTTGTGGGAAAAGTGTCAGTTGCATGGACAAGGCCGCTGTTAGCAACCACCGGGCCCCATGAAACCAACCTGACAGGGCCCCAACCCTAAATAAAAACAGTTTACTATGCTTCATTTATGAATGAACATAGCGAGTGAGATTGTTACCGATCATTCATTGTGTTCATTCAGGAAAGGAAGGAGCCAGTAAAAAGGACATATTTACCAGACACTTCCCCCACTTTCCATCTTAACCACTTAAGCCCCGGAGGATTTGGCTGCTAAACGACCAGGGGGTATTTTGCGATTCGGCACTGTGTGACTTTAACGGACAATTGCGCGGTCGTGCGACGCTGTACCTAAACGAATTTGGCGTCCTTTTTTTCCCACAAACAGAGCTTTCTTTTGGCGGTATTTGATCACCTGTGCGATTTTTTGATCACGCGCTATAAACAAAAAAAGAGCGTAAATTTTGCAAAAATAGCAATATTTTCCCCTTTTTTTTATATGAAATTCCCCCCAAAAAAATGTAAAAATCAAAATTTTTTTAACATTTTCGGCCAATTTGTTTTATGCTACCTATGTTTGGTAAAAAAAAAAATCGCAAAAAGCGTATTTTGATTGGTTTGCGCAAAAGTTATTGCGTTTACTAACAAAGGGAAAGATTTTTGTCATTTTTGTTGTTTTTTTTTAACGCGTAATGGCGGCGATCTGCGATTTTTTTTGCGGTACTGCGACATTGCGGCGGACAGATCGGACCCTTGACTGACATTTTTGACACTTTTGGGGTTACCAGTGACATTTCTACAGTAATCAGTGCTATATATATGCACTGTTACTGTAAAAATACACTGGTAGTGAAGGGGTTAACTTTATTTGAGAGGGAGGGGCTGTGTGTGTCCCTAGGGGCGTGATTCTAACTGTGATTGGCTGTGGCTTCAACTGTATGCAGAGTGATCAACGGATCTACATAGTAGATCCATATGATCATCTCTCATACAGAGGGGAGAATGACAGGCAGCTTGTTTACACAAGCTGCCTGACATTCTCCCTCTCCCCCGCCGATCGCAGAGTGAGCGGCGGACATCGGGTCCGCCGGTCACACGCGCGGGGGGGTCCGTGACCACGCGGGAGCGCGCCTCCGGCGGCGCGCGCTCTCTCCCTAGACCCTCACAAGCTAGTGACGTAGCCCTACGTCACTTTGCCTGTGAGGGGCTGACCGCCGACGTAGATAGTCGTGCGGCGGTCGGCAAGTGGTTAAAGGATCCTGGCAGATGCCCTGAGCACTGTGGTATCATGTGAGGTGGGAGGACACCATACGGAGATTGGGGCGGGGATTTTCTTGTTGGGAGGGGGAATTTTGGGGGCGGGGGGGGGGTTTGGTGTTAGGGGGTAAAAATTGTTCTAGGAGGGGACATTTGGGGGGGGGGGGGTGCTAGGAGTGGTGATTTAGGGGGATCTGTGTTTGGAGGGGGGGGGGCAGAGGAAGAGGATTTGTGCTAGGAGGGGAGATTGGGGGGGTTTGTGCTAAAATAGGTGATATGGTATGGTAGGGGGGTTGGAATTGTGCTAGGAGGGGACATTTTTTTGGGGATGGGGATCTGTACTAGTGGGAAGTTTGAGGGTATTTGTGCTAGGAGTGACTTTTTTTTGGGCGGGGGGAGGGGATTTGTGTTAGGAGGGGGGATTGGGTGGGTTTGTGCTGGGAGGAAGGAGTGGGGGGGATTTGTGCTGGGAGAAGCGAATTTGGAGTGGGGAGAGAGGATGTGTACTAGGAGGACACATTTTAGGGGTAGAGCATTTGTGCTAGGAGGGGCGTTTTATTATTTTTTTTGGTAATATAGTTTATGTATAATAGAAGAATGATACCTCCTAAGGGCTAAGTAAGCTTTGAACACTCCTTTGAAGTTCCACTTTAGGAAGGCCATTGAAACAATCCCAGGTGTGTTGGTGTTTCTCAGGTCCATGAGTCATCATTGAAGCAGTCCAGGAGAACCTAGATAAATCCAGCGCCTCCTTCTGGGGGATCGCTATATAAAGATACTTCCTGACTCTTCCTCCCGCAGTTTCCAAATATTTTCTCTCACAAATTCAGTGGTAAATTAGGTTTTAAGAACTGGCAGTGGGGAGAAGTCGGCGATGCCGGTGGCTTTGTGGAACGCTAACTGTTCTTCATATGTTAAATACGCAAAATTATTATCAGAGATATATGGATTGTCACCGGCTGATCAGAAACAATTGTTCCAGGATCATATACAACATTCCGACTGAACGGCTTCTGTTCTGAGATAGAAGTGTTGAAGGTGTCATTTGCAGCCAATCTCCATTCATCTTCGGATATCTTTATTGCTTGGCTCTTTATGTGTGTTTTCATATGTTTTATAGGAATCTGTCAGGAGAGAAATATGGGAGCCGCCATTGCTGGATTGCTTCTGATAAATCCATTTTTTCCAGCTTCCACTTATTTGGTGATGTAGAAGCTCGGTGGCGGTGCTGTAAGGATTCAGTGTAGGTCATCTGGGGCTGATGGGAGTCCAGTATTTTGGAAATATATGGAGTTTAAGACATGTCTTGAAAGATATGATAAGCATAGGGCATATATGACAGGGTGTAAGGAAAACCAGGCAGTAGGGGGTTAAATTTGTTTTTGGGATATGAGAGGTCAGGACTCTTACCTTATTGGCAGAGTCGGCAAGGTGATGGGGAGGAGTAGGAGAGAGACTAGTTGGAGGGGAGGAGTGAAGGGGCTTCACTTGTAGACTGGAGATCCTAGGAGAAACGTCCCTCCCGCCCACCATAGTGATGCCGTTTTCTGTCGCTCTGCTAAAGAGGTTGGACGTTAGCAGTTGGGGTCCTTGACAGTGGCGTAGCGTGGGGGGTGCAGGGGGGGCCAGCCGCACCGGGCACAACATTTGGGGGGGCGCATCCCACGCCAGTGTCACTCTAGCAAACCTTAAAAATTCTTCCTAGCGTGTCACTTCAGCCGCCGTCATCTTCAGGCTAAACGATGGCTGGTCGGCTCCCTGTGATTGGGCCAACATTGTCATGTGCGGCAGCGGGGCTGGCCAGTGGCAGAGCCCCGCCTTACTTCTGGAGCCCACCTCGCCGTCTTCCAAGTCAGCCCTGCATGTGCCTCCTTCCCGCCTCCTCTAAGCTCTCACAATCCTCCCCGACCCGCCCCCTGTAAGGGCTCGATGACGCGGTGGTGTCCTCTGTGTAGTGGGCAGTGTAGTGGGCAATGTAGTGTAGTGGGCAGTGTAGTGGTCAGGTAGGAATCAGGTAGGTCATTGTAAGGGTCAGTGTCGGGGACAGGTAGGTCAATGTAGTGGCCAGTACAGGAATCAGGTATGTTAGCGTAGTGGACTGGTAGGTCAGTATAGGAATCAGGCTGGTCAATACTATTGTAGGAAGGGACTCTGGGAGTACTAAAAGTCCGCAGGTTAGGGGGCGCAAATTACTTGCCTTGCCCCGGGCGCTGACAACCCACGCTACGCCACTGGTCCTTGACGAGGGTCAAAAACATGGTGTCAAATGAAAAAATGGTGGGACCCATCTCAGGTATGGAGTCCTATGGTTGGTCTGGTTCAGTCTAGTCCATCCGGGTAGTGTAGTGTGAGGTGGTCGGGGTCTGTGGTCAGTTAGGATAGTCTTCAAGGCGGTGTTTTGGTTGCTGGGGGACAGAACCTAACTTAACCACTTTGGAGCTCTACTGTGGCAAAGTGGCTCGATAAAGTCTGGTGACGTAGACCTACGTCGCCAGACATTCCCCTCTCTCAGCGGCGCGTGCGCGCCGCCGGAGGATCGCTCCCGCTGTGTTCAGTCACAGCGGGAGTCGGGCCAGGGGAGGAGCGGCGGTGATCACCTCCGCTCTTCCCTGATCGTCGGGGAATCGAGTGTGGAGATCCGCCCGCTTGTGTAAACAAAGCGGGCGGATCTCCTAAGTGACAGACAGGGTCAGATTGCAGGGTTCAGCATACCTGAACATGCGATCTGTGCCTGTGTCACTCAGTCCCCTCCCCCCACACACGTTAGTAAGCACCAGGCATACATTAACCCCTTGATCAGCAATAAAAATTAACCCCTTCCCTGCCAGTGTCATTTTGACAGTAACAGTGCATATTTATAGCACTGATTACTGTAGTAATGTCACTGGTACCCCCAAAAGTGTAAAAAATGTCAGTCAGGGGTCCGATCTGTCCGCCGCAATGTCGCAGTCCCGCAAAAAAAAAAAAACCGCAGATCGCCGCCATTACTCATTAAAAAAAAAAAAAAAAAACACCAAAAATGACAAAAATCTTTCCCTTAGTTGGTAAACGCAATAACTTTTGCGCAAACCAATCAAAATATGCTTATTTCGATTTTTTTATTACCAAAAATATATAGCAGAATACAAATTGTCCTAAAATGATAAAAAATTTAGATTTTTACTTTTTTTTTTTGGGGGGGGGGGGAATTTCATATAAAAAAATGTGAAAAATATTGTTATTTTTTCAAAATTGTCGCTCTTTTTTTGTTTATAGCGCAAAAAGTAAAAATCGCACAGGGGATCAAATACCACCAAAAGAAAGCTCTGTTTGTGGAAAAAAAAAGGACGTAAATTTTGTTTGGGTACGGCGTTGCATGACCGTGCAATGGTCAGTTAAATTCACACAGCGCCGAATCGCAAAAAGTGGCCTGGACGTAAGACAACAAAATCCTCCGGTGGTAAAGCGGTTAATTGTACCACAGACTCCAAAGTTGCGGGAGACGGTATCATCAAGGATCTGCAACCATTCTTTGATCTGGATTGGTTTGACTGTTTTATGTTTTTCTGTTATTTATGGTTTTGTACAGGGCTTTTTTTCAGCGGGAACGCGGGGGAACGCAGTTCCGGCACCTCCAGCACTGAATGTATGCCATGGCAAGGGGTGCTGGAGGGTCTACTGATTCTGGCTGCTGGGGGATCTATTGTTGCTGGAGGGGATCTATTTTTGCACGCCAATCTATTGTTGCTGGTGGAGGATCTTTTGATACTGGGGGTTAATTGTTGCTGGAAGGGATCTACTGCTTAGGGAGGGGTCTACTGTTGCTGGCTGCTAGAGAGTCTATTGATGTTGGCTGCTGGGAGATCTTTTTGCTGCTGCTGGGGGGGGGGGGGGAGTCTATTGCTGCTGGGGGGGGGGGGGGAGTCTATTGCTGCTGGCTGTGGGTGATCTATTTTATTGCTTTTCTTGTTATCATAACCAAATTCCATACATTGCACTACAAAATTATACTTGGCTCTATATTCTCTAAAAGGAACTGTACTGGAAGCCGGGTAGGGGGTGGATTCAAGGGTCGGTGCTCGGAGGTGGGTAGGGGTGGAACCAAGGGTTAGTGCTCAGAGGTGGGTAGGGGGCGGAGACACAA
The DNA here is from genome assembly GCF_965119305.1 of Pelophylax lessonae. Taxonomy (NCBI): domain Eukaryota; kingdom Metazoa; phylum Chordata; class Amphibia; order Anura; family Ranidae; genus Pelophylax; species Pelophylax lessonae. The sequence goes on from NC_138779.1 coordinate 7,220,219, forward strand.
AGTAACTTAGATGAGGGAATTCCTGCACCTATTCTCTGAGAAAAAAAGCCCTGGTTTTGTATAATAAAAGGCCAAACCGGCCATTTAATCCCAATGCTGAGTTAGTGCTGTCATTTAAAGTTAAAGGGGGGTGGTGATCCAGGTAATATGGTTAAACAGGTGAGATCTGAACGACCCTAGTCAGGAAATGAAGCACTTGCTGACAAAGCCTTTTCGGAAACTTTGTATTTTTTGCTAGAAAATTACTTATAACTGTATATGTGGTGGACGTGCCCCAGGGTTCGCCGATTCTGGATGAGGATCCATTCTTTTATCTTCACAGTTACACAGGTCAATATCACAAATGAGCATCGCCCTACTAAATCAACCTGTCGAAAACTCAAACCTTAATTTATTACATGTTTTTGTCAGCCAAAATCGCTATAGCAACAGCATGGAAAAGTCCGGTCACAGACATCACGTTAGTGAAACGCAAACTCACTTGGATTTAGCTGAATGAAGAAATTGTGAGCAGTGAGCATCTTACGGGACAAACAAAACATTTTTGACAAAGTATGGTCCCCTTGGCTCGCCTATCTACAGGTTCCAAAAGAACAAGCCTAAACACATTACGTGTTGACATACGAATTTCTCGGACGGACGCACCCCCCCCCCGCCCCCTACTTTCTTTCCTATCACCTTCTTTTTCTATTCCTTTCTACCACCTTTCTGATACATATCTGTTCAGAATTGTATCCTTCACGCTTCCTCTCTTTTCAGAGGCGTAACTAGAACCTTCAGGGCCCCAGTGCAAGAAACCATGAAGGGCCCCCCTGGCCCCCTTCAAGCCTGGGGCTCTTCCCACTGATCCTGGGCCTCGTTGCGGGGCCCTTTATTACAGTTCCGCAGCGGGACCCTTTCACAAATTCTGCAGTGGGCCCCCTTCCTGCCATCTTGGGGCCTCCCCACGGTGGTGGAATGCCAGGGCCCAGTTGCAGGTGTGACCTTTGCGATCCTGGAAGGTCACCCACTGGTGTCAGTAGTTTTTGGTATTTTAATTGTATTATTTTTTTTATCATTTTATTTTATTTTTTTACAATGTCACTGACTACGACTCTGTCCATTCAGAAAAGGAAGGAGCTGGTCAATTATATATTTACCAACCCCTTCCTGATTCTCTATTGTGACACATCCCCTGCAGCAGCCGGCAGGAGAGGGGAGGGAGCACAGTGAGGGGGGGGGGGGACCAGGGGAGCACACAGGGGCCCAGAGACAGCAGAACACAAGTGAACTGGATAGGAGGAGAGGCGGGGCAGCATACAGAGGAACCAATCTCCTCCATTTTCCTCCAGCAGCTACAGGAGGAAAAAGGAGGACAGTGATTTCTCTACATGCTGCCCCCGCCGCCCTTCCTTTCCAGGTGTACATGGGAGCCGCACAGGCCCTGGAGCATGGGGCCCGGTTGCAATTGCAACCCCTGCAACCCCTGTAGTTACACCCTGTCTTTTATTTCGAGGTATAAAGGTTATATTGGATTATATTACCCTATTGCTGGGATCCCTACAATACTTGGAAGGATTTGATATTTGTTGAGGGCCAGGCTCCCCGGATGTGGGGTCTTCAATTAGGGGGGCCCGTATCTGGTCAGGTCGGTCCGAACCAACTCTGAACTCAAGGTCTAGAGCTCCTATGCTCCACATAGAAACCTTAGGACTACGGATATGCAGACATCTGTTGTTGTTGGATAGATTACCAGGTTTAGGTCATATTCATGTTTCTATGTAACGCATCCTTAACCACTTACCAACCACCCGCTGCAGATATACGAGAGCACCCCCATCCTAAATAGGAGGCTCACAGGAGCTCTGTATTGATTCCAGAGAGAACAACGGTCTGCTGTGTTTACAACAGCAGACCGCCCGTTCTCTCTTCACGGGGAGCGATCTCGGGTATCTGGCGGCAATCGCGGCCGCTGGCCCACGTGGATCGGCTTCCCCACTGGCGAGTGGGCGCAAGAGCGCGCCCCCTGGATCGCTCCTATGGACGGCCGTAAATATACGGGGATTCGCGGGAACCTGCCGTACAACTGCGGCGGCTGGTTGACAAGTGGTTAAGTAATGATATCACACAACTAAAAATAATTAGTTTAATTGTTAAAGAAAAAGTACGGGGAAAGCTGGTTTGGCTGTACTTCTCCTATGAATCACAGGAGTGCAGTTCGTTTTGCACTCCTGTGACCTGTTTTCAGCAGACAGCGGGCTGACGTCATAAAATTGGTCCAGGCATGGGCGTCATCACGACCATAGAGTCGGGAATCCACACTCATGCTTGGACCGACACCCGGCTCAGCCTCTCATAGAGCCGCTGAGAGCCTGAGCCGGCCACTCCCGCTCCCTCCACAGCTCAGTGCTCCAGTGAACGAGGAGGGGGCAGAGCAGAGAGCCAGTGAGTGACTGACAGTCAGCAGCTCTCTGCTCGCGCAGCTGTGAGAACCGAGCGATCTGCGGCGTTTGATTGCTCAGTTCTCAGTGTTAGAGGCGCCAGGGGACAGATGCAGTATCAGACCGATGCTGCATCAACTAGACGTGCAATTCGTTCGTTCCGATGAATCTCCGAATGAAATAGTAACCAATAGCAATGAATTTTGTTGAAATCAGTTAAAATTATTTTTGTTTATTCGTTTTCTAACTAATTTTAACTTTTCAGAACAATTAGAATTCGGATTTGTCGAAAAAGGATCAACCGATTCAAAATCCTTTGTGAAGAAATAGCTGGTTGTTATGCAGCAGGCCGGGAAGCCGACCGCCCGCATCCTTAACAACCATGAGTCATCATCTGTCAGCGGGCTTCCCCACTGACAGATGAATGTAAAGAAAAGAATGCTGGCAGTTGCCCAGCAATAGAAAAAAGTAAAAAAAACAACGGCATAGGTCCCTCCTCTAAATATAATGCCTGGGAGGGCCCTTAGTCTGCCTGTAAAGTGGGGCATCTGTAGGATGTACAGAACATGCTGCAGCAAGTCAAATCTCATTTATATTGACTCCTGGTTGCAATTGCCGGCTCGGCTATTAAGAAAAATAAATTAAAAAAAGGCGTGGGGCCCCCCCAAAATCCATTTGAGCCTCTTAAACATGTAGCTTGGCAGGACCGGAAAGGAAAGTGTGGAGGGGGAGGCGATCGAGTGCCCCCCCTCTCCTGAACCACACCAGGGCCCATGCCCTCAACATGGGGGGAGGAGGGGGTTTTGGGGCAGCCCCCTTGCCCTATTGCACTTTGTCCCTAAGTCGATAAGGACCAGGGCCTCCTCCTGACAACCCTGGACTGTGGTTGTTGGGGGCTGCGGACGGTAGGAATATTGGGAGGCCTTCCGCGTATGCCCGCTCTGTGCTTTGACATTTCTTATATAGGCAAGGGGCGGGGACATATGGCTACTTCACCTGGTGGCACCGCCCCCTTCTGATGTCACAGACTGGTGCATACTGGGCATGTGTTTTTTTTTTACTTTTTTCTATTGCTGAGTAATTGCCGGCATTGCTTTCTTTCATTCATCTGTCAATGGGGAAGCCCGCTGACAGATGATGACTCATGGTTGTTTATGGACGCGGGCTGTACTGTAGAGCTCCTGAGGGTGAGCGTGTGCTGCCTGAGGCGCGTGCCCCGAGCCCACTAGGCAGCGGGGATGCCGATCCACGGGGCCAGCGGCCGCGATTGCCGCAGGGCACCCACAATCGCTCCCCGCTGAGAGAGATGGACAGTCTGCTGTTGTAAACACAACTGACTGTTCTTCTCTCTGGAATGATCACAGATCGCCTGTGATCCTTCTATATAGGAACACAATTCATTTCACAAGTCCCTCCCCCCGCAGTTAGAAATTACCCCCCAGGCTCACACTTAACCCTTTGATCACCCCTGGTGTTAACCCCTTCCCTACCAGTGTCATTAGTACAGTGACAGTGCATATTTTTAGCACTGATTACTGTAGTAATGTCACTGGTCCCCCCAAAAGTGTCAAAACTGTCAGTTAGGGGTTCGATCTGTCCACCGCAATGTCGCAGTCCCGCTAAAAACTGCAGATCGCCGCCATTACTAGTAAAAATAAATAAATAAATAAAAATGACATAACATTTTTCCCCTAGTTTGTAGACGCGATAACATTTGCGCAAACCAATCAAAATACACTTATTGGGATTTGTTTTACCAAAAATATGTAGCAGAATGCAAATTACCCTAAAATTATTTTTAAATAATTTTTTTTGGGAATGTTATATAGCAAAATGTGAAAAAATATATATATTTTTTTTTCAGAATTGTCGCTCTTTTTTTGTTTATAGCTCAAAAAATAAAAATCGAACAGGTGATCAAATACCTATAAAAGAAAGCTTTATATGTCTATATATATATATACACACACACACACACAGTGCCTTGCGAAAGTATTCAGCCCCCATTGAACTTTTTTTTCGACCTTTTGCCACATTTCAGGCTTCAAACATAAAGATATAAAACTGTAATTTTTTGTGAAAAATCAACAACAAGTGGGACACAATCATGAAGTGGAACGAAATTTATTGGATATTTCAAACTTTTTTAACAAATAAAAAACTGAAAAATTGGGCGTGCAAAATTATTCAGCCCCCTTAAGTTAATACTTTGTAGCGCCACCTTTTGCTGCGATTACAGCTGTAAGTCCCTTGGGGTATGTCTCTATCAGTTTTGCACATCGAGAGACTGAAATTTTTGCCCATTCCTCCTTGCAAGACAGCTCGAGCTCAGTGAGGTTGGATGGAGAGCGTTTGTGAACAGCAGTTATCAGTTCTTTCCACAGATTCTCGATTGGATTCAGGTCTGGACTTTGACTTGGCCATTCTAACACCTGGATATGTTTATTTGTGAACCATTCCATTGTAGATTTTGCTTTATGTTTTGGATCATTGTCTTGTTGGAAGACAAATCTCCGTCCCAGTCTCAGGTCTTTTGCAGACTCCATCAGGGTTTCTTCCAGAATGGTCCTGTATTTGGCTCCATCCATCTTCCCATCAATTTTAACCATCTTCCCTGTCCCTGCTGAAGAAAAGCAGGCCCAAACCATGATGCTGCCACCACCATGTGTGACAGTGGGGATGGTGTGTTCAGGGTGATGAGCTGTGTTGCTTTTACGCCAAACATAACGTTTTGCATTGTTGCCAAAAAGTTTGATTTTGGTTTCATCTGAGCAGAGCCCCTTCTTCCACATGTTTGGTGTCTCCCAGGTGGCTTTTGGCAAACTTTAAACAACACTTTTTATGGATATCTTTAAGAAATGGCTTTCTTCTTGCCACTCTTCCATAAAGGGCAGATTTGTGCAGTATACGACTGATTGTTGTCCTATGGACAGAGTCTCCCACCTCAGCTGTAGATCTCTGCAGTTCATCCAGAGTGATCATGGGCCTCTTGGCTGCATCTCTGATCAGTCTTCTCCTTGTATGAGCTGAAAGTTTAGAGGGACGGCCAGGTCTTCGTAGATTTGCAGTGGTCTGATACTCCTTCCATTTCAATATTATCGCTTGCACAGTGCTCCTTGGGATGTTTAAAGCTTGGGAAATCTTTTTGTATCCAAATCCGGCTTTAAACTTCTCCACAACAGTATCTCGGACCTGCCTGGTGTGTTCCTTGTTCTTCATGATGCTCTCTGCGCTTTAAACGGACCTCTGAGACTATCACAGTGCAGGTGCATTTATACAGAGACTTGATTACACACAGGTGGATTCTATTTATCATCATTAGTCATTTAGGTCAACATTGGATCATTCAGAGATCCTCACTGAACTTCTGGAGAGAGTTTGCTGCAATGAAAGTAAAGGGGCTGAATAATTTTGCAAGCCCAATTTTTCTGTTTTTTATTTGTTAACAAAAAGTTTAAATTTATCCAATAAATTTCATTCCACTTCATGATTGTGTCCCACTTGTTGTTGATTCTTCACAAAAAATTACAGTTTTATATCTATATGTTTGAAGCCTATATACATATATGTTTTATAAAAGAAAGTAAAAAATATATATATTCTATATACAGTGGGTACGGAAAGTATTCAGACCCCCTTAAATTTTTCACTCTGTTATATTGCAGCCATTTGCTAAAATCATTTAAGTTCATTCTTCTTCCTCATGAATGTACACATAGCACCCCATACTGACAGAAAAACACAGAATTGTTGACATTGTTGCAGATTTATTAAAAAAGAAAAACTGAAATATCACATGGTCCTAAGTATTCAGACCCTTTGCTGTGACACTCATATATTTAACTCAGGTGCTTTCCATTTCTTCTGATCATCCTTGAGATGGTTCTACACCTTCATTTGAGCCCAGCTGTGTTTGATTATACTGATTGGACTTGATTAGGAAAGCCACACACCTGTCTATATAAGACCTTCCAGATCACAATGCATGTCAGAGCAAATGAGAATCATGAGGTCAAAGGAACTGCCTGAAGAGCTCAGAGACAGAATTGTGGCAAGGCACAGATCTGGCCAAGGTTACAAAAAGATTTCTGCTGCACTTAAGGTTCCTAAGAGCACAGTGGCCTCCATAATCCTCAAATGGAAGACGTTTGGGACGACCAGAACCCTTCCTAGAGCTGGCCGTCCGGCCAAACTGAGCTATCGGGGGAGAAGAGCCTTGGTGAGAGAGGTAAAGAAGAACCCAAAGATCACTGTGGCTGAGCTCCAGAGATGCAGTCAGGAGATGGGAGAAAGTTGTAGAAAGTCAACCATCACTGCAGCCCTCCACCAGTCGGGGCTTTATGGCAGAGTGGCCCGACGGAAGCCTCTCCTCAGTGTAAGACACATGAAAGCCCGCATGGAGTTTGCTAAAAAACACCTGAAGGACTCCAAGATGGTGAGAAATAAGATTCTCTGGTCTGATGAGACCAAAATAGAACTTTTTGGCCTTAATTCTAAGCGGTATGTGTGGAGAAAACCAGGCACTGTTCATCACCTGTCCAATACAGTCCCAACAGTGAAGCATGGTGGTGGCAGCATCATGCTGTGGGGGTGTTTTTCAGCTGCAGGGACAGGACGACTGGTTGCAATCGAGGGAAAGATGAATGCGGCCAAGTACAGGGATATCCTGGACAAAAACCTTCTCCAGAGTGCTCTGGACCTCAGACTGGGCCGAAGGTTTACCTTCCAACAAGACAATGACCCTAAGCACACAGCTAAAATAATGAAGGAGTGGCTTCACAACAACTCCGTGACTGTTCTTGAATGGCCCAGCCAGAGCCCTGACTTAAACCCAATTGAGCATCTCTGGAGAGACCTAAAAATGGCCGTCCACCAATGTTTACCATCCATTCTGACAGAACTGGAGAGGATCTGCAAGGAGGAATGGCAGAGGATCCCCAAATCCAGGTGTGAAAGACTTGTTGCATCTTTCCCAAAAAGACTCCTGGCTGTATTAGATCAAAAGGGGGCTTCTACTAAATACTGAGCAAAGGGTCTGAATACTTAGGACCATGTGATATTTCAGTTTTTCTTTTTTAATAAATCTGCAACAATGTCAACAATTCTGTGTTTTTCTGTCAGTATGGGGTGCTATGTGTACATTCATGAGGAAGAAGAATGAACCTAAATGATTTTAGCAAATGGCTGCAATATAACAAAGAGTGAAAAATTTAAGGGGGTCTGAATACTTTCCGTATCAACCTAGATCAACCTAGTTCCATATATCAGATCCTCAACCCTAACTGGTATGTAAAAACTAACAGAACTCACTGGTCCTAGAACCCAGTGGGAAAGAAGAGGAGTATGGGACTATGACGGATCTGTTATCTATAGTATGGAGGTAAGCAGCAAAGTTGTAAAAATTACAAACAAAGTTTATTGCACATAGTTAAAAAATATATAGTCAATAATCAATAACAACCAACGTAACATAATTGTAGCGGCATATAAACAAGGTGGTAGCAGCGGTGAGTCATGTAAGTTGCTAATTCGATGCATTTCGCAGGATAACTCCTTGCTTCGTCAGGAATATAAGCAACTTTGTTCACCTAAAGAAAGGCTAAGATTTCATAGAAGCCTTAACACACCATTTCAAAGAAAAAGAGAAAGATGGATAAGAGGAAATTGCATGTGATAATATGCCAATTAAACAAACAAAATTTGACATTTTTCATTTCCCATAATATTAAACATATATATATATACAAAGCTTACCAAACTTCACAGGTGTGATCGTTTTCAAACATTAGCTTGACCGCAGGCCATGGTGGCCCCCTTGGAGCTAATTGGTTATGAGGTGTCGAGTTTCGGCATGGACGGTGCCTGCGGTCAAGCTAATGAAAACAATCACACCTGTGAAGTTTGGTAAGCTTTGTATATATATATGTTTAATATTATGGGAAATGAAAAATGTCAAATTTTGTTTAATTTGCATATTATCACATGCAATTTCCTCTTATCCATCTTTCTCTTTTTCTTTGAAATGGTGTGTTAAGGCTTCTATGAAATCTTAGCCTTTCTTTAGGTGAACAAAGTTGCTTATATTCCTGACGAAGCAAGGAGTTATCCTGCGAAATGCATCGAATTAGCAACTTACATGACTCACCGCTGCTACCACCTTGTTTATATGCCGCTACAATTATGTTACGTTGGTTGTTATTGATTATTGACTATATATTTTTTAACTATGTGCAATAAACTTTGTTTGCAATTTTTACAACTTTGCTGCTTACCTCCATACTATAGATAACAGATCCGTCATAGTCCCATACTCCTCTTCTTTCCCACTGGGTTCTAGGACCAGTGAGTTCTGTTTGTTTTTGTATATATATATATATATATATATATATATATATATATATATATGTATATTATAAGTATATAAAATATATATATTTTTTTTTCCAAAATCGTTTTTTTTTTTTTTATGTTTATAGTGCAAAAAATGGCCTGGTCATTAAGGGGCAAATCCTTCCGGTCCAGAACTGGTTAATAAATGAAATCATCCTTTATAAATTGTATTTTGTATTTACTCGGATTATCTTTGTGTAATATTAAAATGTGTTTGATGATCTGAATCATTTAAGTGTGACAAACATTAAAAAAAATATAAAAAAAAATAAAAATAACAGGAAGGGGGCAAATACTTTTTCACAGCACTATATAAATAAAGTATATACACTGTCTATCTGTCCATCTATCTATCTGTCCATCTATCTGTCCATCTATCTGTCCATCTATCTGTCCATCTATCTATCTGTCCATCTATCTGTCCGTCCATCTATCTGTCCGTCCATCTATCTGTCCGTCCATCTATCTGTCCGTCCATCTATCTGTCCGTCCATCTATCTGTCCGTCCATCTATCTATCCGTCCATCTATCTGTCCGTCCATCTATCTGTCCGTCCATCTATCTGTCCGTCCATCTATCTGTCCGTCCATCCATCCATCCATCCATCCATCCATCCATCCATCTATCTATCTATCTATCTTGTCTGTCTGTCTGTCTATATGACTATCTCTCTCTCTGTTTGTCTGTCTGTCTGTCTGTCTATATGACTATCTCTCTCTCTGTTTGTCTGTCTGTCTATCAATCTACACAATCTATCTGTTCATCTATCCATCCATCCATCCATCCATCCATCCATCCATATCTCTCTATGTGCTGTTCTGTCCCATGCTATAGTTAGCCATGTTCTGGGACACATACACATGAATGCAGATCGATCCTATAATTATTATTATTATTATTATTATTATTATTATTATTATTGAACGATTATTCTGATTGCCTTGATCGTATGAGAAAACATGACAATACAGAGCGGTCTGCAATAGCCGGCGATTTGAAGGATGACGCAGTTATCTATCTATCTACATTATCTATCTATCTACGTTATCTTTCTACATTATCCGTCTGTCTATCTATCTACCCATCTATCTACCCATAATATCTATCTATCTATCTACCCATAATATCTATCTATCTATCTACCCATAATATCTATCTATCTATCTACCCATAATATCTATCTATCTACCCATCTATCTATCTACCCATAATATCTATCTATCTACCCATCTATCTATCTACCCATAATATCTATCTATCTACCCATCTATCTATCTACCCATAATATCTATCTATCTACCCATCTATCTATCTACCCATCTACCCATCCATCCATCCATCTATCTACCCATCTACCCATCCATCCATCCATCTATCTACCCATCTACCCATCCATCCATCCATCTATCTATCTACCCATCTACCCATCTATCTATCTACCCATCTACCCATCCATCCATCTATCTATCTATCTATCTATCTATCTATCTATCTATCTATCTATCTATCTATCTATCTATCTATCTATCTATCTATCTATCTATCTATCTATCTATCTATCTATCTATCTATCTATCTATCTATCTATCTATCTATCTATCTATCTATCTATCTATCTATCTATCTATCTATCTATCTATCTATCTATCTATCTATCTATCTATCTATCTATCTATCTATCTATCTATCTATCTATCTATCTATCTATCTATCTATCTATCTATCTATCTATCTATCTATCTATCTATCTATCTATCTATCCATCTTAAGGGGGCAAATTATTTCTGGTCCAGAAGTGGTTAACTTTTCAATACTACCTAACCAAAAAAAAAAAAATTGATTGAAACCACTGATATAAAATGCTCACTCACACTTCATTGCTTTAAGATTTGCATGGAATATTAAAAATGTAGCACAATCGATGACCGCATTGAAGTCCTATGTGGATATCAGAACACGTACTGGTCTTACATTGACATGCTGTGTATTTCCTGAAGGTCTGGCCGGGCTCCCCATTGTTTGCTATGAACCCCCGGGCTTCAGCTTATCGCACGCATTCAATTCTAATGATAGTTACAAGAAGCGCGTCACTTTTTTCTTGGAAATGTCTGTTAAAGCCGAACTCTGGGCATCTATAAAAGCAACAAATTAATTTGGATTAATCCAATGCTGAATGTTTTTAAATATACATAGGACACAATTCATGACAATGACTTCATCCACGCCATTGAACCATAAAAGAAAAATGGACAACTGGTAATTGAAAGCAATATAGTGAGCAGATACCAATAAAGCCGAAGCAAACAAGCTAATGTACAAATGAAAGTGCAGCCAAAATATATAGATTTCCATTTGCCCAATAGGTTACGTAATTACGGCAAACAAAATGAGTACACACAGTTGCAATTTTAGTGCCTATATCCCTTCTCGCTTTCGCAATGTCCTTCAGAATTTATGGCGTAATTAATGCCTCGGGTCCATCTTTTCCAGCACGAAGAACCATTTTTAGGATAATTGAAGCATTTTATCTTTCTGGCCTTTATTAAGCAATCTCGCAGTAGCCAAAAATATCACTAGTAAAGCTGAAGTCGAAGCATGGCCCTCTCCAGTAATGCTCCTCACGCATTCATTGAATGGATGCTCGTTATGTAAGATTAACACAGCTCATTACAGCTTTGTAATAAGGTAATTGGGGAGGGGGGGGGGGGGGGGGTTGGGTGAAGTTACAGAATACAACTAAAGGGCAGTTATTTACAGATGCTGAAACCAATGACTGGCAACCTTTAAAATATAGAAAGACTGAAAGATGACATCAGCTAAAGTCTCTCAAATACTTTTTAACACTATATAGGGTTGATTCATGAAAGCTGTAGAGCATGCTCACGTTGCAAAGGGAATTTTACCTTAGCTTGGTGATTGCAATGAAAATTCACTTTGAAAACAATACCCAATAAAGGACAGTCTTTGAGGACAATGATTTGAGGACAAAGATGAGGTGAAAGTGGTCGATACAAAAGTACACACCTGATTTTGTTCAGAGGAGGATTCAAGAACTGAGAACTTTAATCATCGGGAGTGATGGCACAGAGGATTATTCTGTCTGAATATGATGGGGCCCGGGAAACTTTTATTTAATTGGTTAGGGTCAATGCCCCTAGGATTACTGCACATGCCCAAAGGTAGTTAAAGAAGAAGAGGACATCCCAGTTGTAGGCAACAACTAGGCACAAAGGTGGACTTTACGGGCACATAATAGGATAGACTCGAACATCAAAATGTTGTATAAAAAGGGCATTTATTAAATTCCATTAAAAACATGAATATATAAAACAACAGGGTGACACATCTGAGGAGCAGTTACTGGCCTGAGTACAATTAAATACACACAAAAATGCAAAAATAAAGTCCAATATCCAAAATTAGGGCTCTTTCACACGGGCGGTCCGATCAGATCCGCCTTTCAGTTTTTTAGGCGGATCTGATCGGATCCTCCATGCAGCTCTATGGGGCAGCAGGTGTCAGCGGAGGTCACCTCCGCTGACACCCGCTGCCATCCGTATCCGATCCTGTGCTGAAATCTGGACGGATGGAAACCCTATTTTTCCATCCGTTCAGTAATCGGAGCGGAGCGGATCTGATGAGAGGGGACAAGCGGTCCGCTCTCCTCTGATCCCCCATAGAGGGCAGCGGGTGCTGAGACACCTCCCTCTCCGCTCTGCAAGCGGAGACGGAGCTGTCATCCGCCCGGCTCGGCGGGGATCGCGGATCGATCCCCGCTGAGCAACACGGATCCGCCTGCGGAGGCGGACCGTGTGAAAGAAGCCTTAGACAAAAATAAAAGTGACCAGTCCCATCCAAAAAAGTTGAATACTTGTGATAATCCCACACCAAAAACAGAATATAATTCGCTCACCAGATGGCATGGACCCAAAATACCTTACAGCAATTGGGTCATGCAGGCTGAAGGTGATGATCTCCCTGGAACAGAATGGCAAAGGTTTCCACGAATTCTCCAGATGGTGGATATTGGAAGGTCCCTCAAGGGTGATATCTGAAAATCCCCACTCAGAAAAGTGTATATGGGATAAACCGAAGAAACACCATAGCGTGATACCATTTAAATGATTTATTGAAGTAAAGAAAGTAATGCACTTACAATGGGTCAGATGGTAAGAGACATTCAATGCAATTCGGCACTCTTGATTTCAGATATCCGTACGTGTACCACCCTTGAGGGACCTTCCAATATCCACCATCTGGAGAATTCGTGGAAACCTTTGCCATTCTGTTCCAGGGAGATCATCACCTTCAGCCTGCATGACCCAATTGCTGTAAGGTATTTTGGGTCCATGCCATCTGGTGAGCGAATTATATTCTCGTTTTGGTGTGGGATTATCACAAGTATTCAACTTTTTTTGTATGGGACTGGTCACTTTTATTTTTGTCTAATTTTGGATATTGGACTTTATTTTTGCATTTTTGCGCGTATTTAATTGTACTCACCTTAATATTTGAGCACTGCACAATTTATGACTTATTTGGATACCATCACAGTCTGTTGGAGTGTCAGCAGCTATTTGTTCACTATTTTCTGTTAGCGCAGTATTTTCCACTATAGGTTAGAGTCCTTGTTCTGGGCTTCCCTTATGCTAAGTGGTATTCATACCTTTTTCAACTAAGCTATTACATGATACATTCTGCATCTGCTATATGGATTTCCTATTTTTAACCTACCACACTACCCTAAGTAGCATACCTACAAATAATAAGATCCAGACCCTATACATTGGCCCTTGGTGTATTAGCCTCCAATTGGGATAGATCTAGCTCTGATGTACAAAAATAAAAAATTCCCTACAGATTTTTTGGCCTTATTCACTCCCTGTGTCCACCCAAAGCCAATCCTGTGCCTTGCGTTGTATTGAGAAGAAAAATTTAGTCTGCATCTGGTCCTGACGAAGCACACCGCGAAACGCGTTGACTCTCGAGCAGACGTATTTTCTCATATTCACGCAATGTTTTGATATGTAATTCAAGTTCATGTATGAGCATTTGTTTGGTCACAAACATATATCTATATGTGGGATGAATTAGAACCTCCTTTTGGGTTAGGTTCATTCCTTGTCTTATATATTCATGTTTTTAATGGAATTTAATAAATGTCCTTTTTATAAAACTTTTTGGTATAGAGCGTGTGAATCAACCAATGCATTATATGATGTAGTGAATTCGCCCATTTTGTTTTCGACAGTACTGACCCGTCCTCCCAAGTCTGCAATTTCACCCTGGCATCGAGCCATAGCTGTGATAATGTTAGCCTGGAGGGAAGCATGCAAAGTGTTAAGCATACTCTTGATGGTTGTATCCGACAATGGTTGCCCTGTAGTGTGGAATGAGGCAAAAACGTCCGGACAGGGAGACTGAGAGGGCTGTGTGTGCTGGTCAGAACTAACCTCCATGCTTGTAGCCTGTGCCAGGAGCTTGGGATCCATCCTCTGTCGGGATTTAACAGGGCTCTGTGATGATGGAGTAGGAGGTGAAGATGCTCCAGAGCTGTATGTGGGAGTTCCAGGGCCTGCTTGCAGAGCGCACAGCGGTGAAAGAGCGTGCGTCCCCTCCCCCCGAAGGTCCGGAGTGCTGGCCGCAAGAGGATGCCTTGCTGATCCCTGCAACATGTCCCCGCCGCCATTTTGGCGGAGCCCGGCGGGCACCGCCGGGAAGAAATCCTGCATTTTTTTAAGGGATGCCGTGTTGTTCTGCCTCCGCCGCTGGGGCATAGCACGGGCGAGGGGTTCAGACGTTCGGTCCGTGGTGGAGAGCCGGTCAGAGGGCGCTGTGATGGGCAGAAGAAGGCTGTCGAGCCGGGACCTCACAGGAGCTCTCAAATCAAGCGGCCATCAGCTTCGGCGGTCGCCACGCCCCCTTTTTATAAAACTTTTTGATGTTCAAGTCTATCCTATTATGTGCCCGTAAGTCCACCTTTGTGCCTAGTTGTTGCCTACAACTGGGCTGTTCTCTTCTTTTGTCTGTTTTTTTGGATTTTGGTAGCTCAATTTTTTAATACCCAGTCATAGTGGCAGCACTAGAAGGGCAGAGACAGCCCTCCTGTACAGAGCTTGGGCTCCATACGTTTTCCTAGGGGCCATAACCCTAAGCAATTAAATAAAAGTTCCCCTGGGCCCCATCAATTCAGACAAAATAATCATCTGTGCCATCACTCCCGATGATTAAAGTTCTCAGTTCTTGAATCCTCCTCTGAATAAAACCAGGTGTGTACTTTTGTACCGACCACTTTCGCCTCATCTTTGTCCTCAAATCATTGTCCTCAAAGACTGTCCTTTATTGGACTGAACAAGTGGAAATTGGAGGGTGCTAAATTTGGCTGTACGGGGAACCATTGACCAGCCAAATTTGCCAATTAGGCCCAGACTGGCCATAGGGCACAGCAGGCATTTGCTCGGTGGGCCAGGGCTGCCTGGATAAGCAGAGAGGCTGCATATAGAGGAACCAATCCATCCATTTCTCTCCTGCCACCTCTGAATGTCCACTTCTCCTCCTCCTCATACAGGCATTCAGTGGCGGCAAGAAAGAAATGGTGGATCGGTTCCTCTATATGCAGCCACACCACTGCCCTTCCTTTCCATCTTTTTTCTGCTGCCCCCGGACCCTTATCCTTTCTCCTGGCCCCCTGAGCTCTTTTGTCTGAATGGACTCTGACACAGTCTGACAGAGTCACTGACTCTGTCCATTCATAACTGAGGCATAGTAAACTATGTTTACTATACTTCAGTTTATGAATAAATGGGACACTCTTTACAGAGCTATTCCTGTCCATTCATCCTGTGCAGTTTAGGCTGCAAGAGATGGACATTAATGGCTGTGTCTTCACAACCCCTGTGCTTGGGGCTGCTCGGTCTAAAATGCCCCGGCCTATTTTTTGTCTCAGTTCAGGCCTGTTGCCAATTACCTGATTTGTTCCCAAAGATGTGTGTGGTCACCCATTGTCACCGTGAGTCTGGATTGTTTCCAAATTATTTTCTCTTCATGGCTTCTCAAAGCTTCTTAAGTGTCTCAATGTACTGCTCAGTGGTTGGGGCATTGTCACGTTCCAGAAAATAAAGGAGACTAATGGCCCTGTCATCTTGTGTATGTGACCACAGTCCAGTTGTGCAGCTAGCTGACGGATTATGACCTGTCTGTCCGCATAAATCAATTTATCCACTTGCTGAAGATTCATGATGGTCTCCCACTGCGAGGTTTGCCTTCAATGCTAGTTTTCCCTTCCTTATACTTCTTCATCCATCGTCAATGGTGTCATCTGTATAAAAATTCTTTGGCCTTCTGTGGATATTGGACAGCCTGCACCCCTCCTTCTTAAAGAACTCAAAGACAGCACATTGCTTCTGCTTGGAATCCATTTGTCAATTCAGGGGTCAGGCTTGGAGACCAGGCTTTCAGACCTTTGTCAAGTCAGGGGTCAGACTTGGAGACCAGGCTTGGAGACCTTTGTCAAGTCAGGGGTCAGGCTTGGAGACCAGGCTTGGAGACCTTTGTCAAGTCAGGGGTCAGGCTTGGAGACCAGGCTTGGAGACCTTTGTCAAGTCAGGGGTCAGGTTTGGAGACCAGGCTTGGAGACCTTTGTCAAGTCAGGGGTCAGGCTTGGAGACCAGGCTTGGAGACCTTTGTCAAGTCAGGGGTCAGGCTTGGAGACCAGGCTTGGAGACCTTTGTCAAGTCAGGGGTCAGGCTTGGAGACCAGGCTTGGAGACCTTTGTCAAGTCAGGGTCGGGCTTGGAGACCAGTAGGGGGAATGCAGTTCGGGCACCTCCTCCAGCACTAAATGTATGTAATGGCAAGGAGTGCTGGGGTGTGTAGGAGGGTCTGTTAATGCTGGTTGCCAGGGGATCTTTTGTTGCTGGAGGGGATCTATTTTACGTGGCAGTCTTTTGCCGCTGGGGAGGTCTATCATTGCTGGTGGGGGAATCTATTGTTGCTGGTGGGGCTTGTTGTTGCTAGAAGAGATCTACTTTTGAGGCAGGGATCTATTGTTTCTGGCTGCTGGAGAGTCCATTAATGCTGGCTGCTGGGAGATCTTTTGTTGCTGCTGCGATGGTATTTTGTTGGGGGAGTCCATTTTTGCTGGGGGGTCTATTGTTTCTGCGGGAATCTATTATTGCTGGGGGGGGGGGTCTACCGCTGCTGGCTGTTGGGGATCTGTTTTACTACTTTTCTAGTTGTTAACAAATTCCATACAAATTACTTAGCACCACAAAATGATACTTGGCTCTTTATTCTCTAAAAGAGGTGCTACTGAGAGGTGGGTAGGGGGTGGAGCCAAGGAACTTTGCTTAGAGAGACAAGGGATGACTCAGAAGTGGGGAAGTGCCTGCACCTATTTTCTGGGGGAAAAAAAGCCCTGCCAGTCCCTATAGCAGTAGAGAGGCTTCCATGAACCAGCAGGATAAGTACACAAGCAGGTCCTCCTGACAGATGATGGGGGCTCACCCGAGATGTGGGGGCTAAGCACTAATCAGTATTCACCAGAGCTCCTAAAGGGGGAGATGGGTTTTGCTGCATGTTAGTACCAGGTCGCAATCCTCTGGGTCACCCCACCAGGAGGTGAGCAAACCGGGGTACAGTACCAGATATGTGTAGCACTATCCAAAATATATGACATTCAAACACAAAGGCAAAAATAAAACATAAATGTGTAGCACTATCCAAAGTGATTGAAATAAATAGTGGGCTCAATCAAAAATTGATACAAAAGTCCATATAAGTCCTTGAGGAAAAAAGAAAATCCAAAACTTGTGCAAATAGAAAGGTTGTAAAAAAAGGTTGTAAAAAAAGAACCACAAGTCCCAGCAAGCGGATACCACTCTGTTCCTAGATGGAACAAAAGGGGTTATCCGTGGATGGATCACCGTACACCCAAAAAAGCAGCTTACCAGAAGTTAATGGTCACCCAACTTAAAGAATAGACCTCAGCACAGCACGCTTATCACAATGTAGGGACCATGTACAATGACAATAACAGGCATGTATCCATAAAAGCGCTGGAAAGATAGGAGCTGTGGCGTCCCCGCACTCACTCACAAAGGCCGGCTCTGGGGGCATGATCGCGTCACGTCTGACTCCACCCAACGCGTTTCGTCATAGGCTTGACGTCGTCAGGGACTTGACGTCGTCACACCCCTGACGACATCAAGCCTATGATGAAACGTGTTGGGTGGAATCAGACATGACGCAACCATGCCCCCAGAGCCGGCCTTTGTGAGTGAGTTAAGTTGGGTGACCTTTAACTTCTGGTAAGCTGCTTTTTTGGGTGTACGGAGATCCATCCATGGGTGACCCCTTTTCTTCCATCTAGGAACAGAGTGGTATAAGCTTGATGGGAGTTGTGGTTCTTTTTTTACAACCCTTTTTTTTTTACAACCTTTCTATTTGCACAAGTTTTGGATTTTCTTTTTTCCTCAAGGACTTAT
The DNA here is from genome assembly GCF_965119305.1 of Pelophylax lessonae. Taxonomy (NCBI): domain Eukaryota; kingdom Metazoa; phylum Chordata; class Amphibia; order Anura; family Ranidae; genus Pelophylax; species Pelophylax lessonae. The sequence continues at coordinate 7,238,513 of NC_138779.1, forward strand.
ATGGACTTTTGTATCAATTTTTGATTGAGCCCACTATTTGTTTCAAACACTTTGGATAGTGCTACACATTTATGTTTTATTTTTAAAAAAGAATAGCGCACACATGCAAAAAAAATGACTATCAAATATGAAGACAATCCATAAATAAAAATGGGGATTTAGTCCCACCATATGGCCATATCGTGCTCAAGCCCACCACTGCGTCAAAGTACCCCATTATCAGTGGGTCCTACACTATCCATAAAAAAGGGGTGAATCCAGCCTCTCTTACCCTTGGAGACAACACTCCTTGCTGGGAAAGATGTGCTAATGCACTACAGGGGACTCCTCCTATATCTACTTGATAGTGGACACCAATAGAGTACAGGTGTGTGTGGGGGATGGGATGCTCAACCTCAGAAGTCTGGTCAGACCGAATACATAATAAACAAGCAAAAAATTGGGGGAGCAAACCCTGAACATGTATATCTAAAGCCAGTGCAGCTATGGACCAAGCAACATGTATATTAAAAAAGAATAGCGCACACATGCAAAAGAAATGACTATCAAATATGAAGACAATCCACAAATAAAAATGGGGATTTAGTCCCACCATATGGCCATATCGTGCTCAAGCCCACCACTGCGTCAAAGTACCCCATTATCAGTGGGTCCTACACTATCCATAAAAAAGGGGTGAATCCAGCCTCTCTAACCCTTGGAGACAACACTCCTTGCTGGGAAACCTGTACTCTATTGGTGTCCACTATCAAGTAGATATAGGAGGAGTCCCCTGTAGTGCATTAGCACATCTTTCCCAGCAAGGAGTGTTGTCTCCAAGGGTAAGAGAGGCTGGATTCACCCCTTTTTTATGGATAGTGTAGGACTTACTGATAATGGGGTACTTTGACGCAGTGGTGGGCTTGAGCACGATATGGCCATATGGTGGGACTAAATCCCCATTTTTATTCATGGATTGTCTTCATATTTGATAGTCATTTCTTTTGCATGTGTGCGCTATTCTTTTTTAATATACATGTTGCTTGGTCCATAGCTGCACTGGCTTTAGATATACATGTTCAGGGTTTGCTCCCCCAATTTTTTGCTTGTTTATTATGTTTTATTTTTGCCTTTGTGTTTGAATGTCATATATTTTGGATAGTGCTACACATATATGTTTATAGTTTGCTTTGGATTTTTCTATAGGTCCATGTGTGCTGCTTCCCCTTTACACGATTATTATTATTATTATCACAATATTTTTAGCGCAGAAATCCACCCATTGATACAGTACCAGTTATAGCAAGTAGGGATCAAGCAGAAGCATAGCCAGTAAACAAGCCAAAGGTCGGTAATAAGTGGTTGAAGGTTGGGATCAAGCAGAAGTATACTTGCGGCACAAGCCAAAGGTTGGTTTTCACCAGAGCTCCCGATGATGGAGAACGGCTTTGCTGCATGTGAGTACCAGGTCGCAGTCCTCTGGATCACCCCACAAGGAGGTGAGCAAGCCAAGGTCCATTAGCAGATATAGCAGGTAGGGACCAAGCAGAAACATATTCATTAAACAAGCCAAAGGACAGTAACAATTGGTTGCAGGTTGGGATCAAGCGGAAGTGTAGTTGAGGAACAAGCCAAAGTTCAGTAACAAATGGTTACTATTCGGAATCAAGCAGAAGTATAGTTGAGGAACAAGCCAAAGGTTGGTTTTCACCAGAGCTCCCGATGGTGGAGATGGGCTCTGCTGCATGTTAGTACCAGGTTGCGGTCCTCTGGATCACCCCACAAAAGAGGTGAGCAAGCCAAGGTCCCTTAGCAGATATAGCAGGTAGGGACCAAACAGAAACGTAGTCATTAAACAAGCCAGTAACAATTAGTTGCAGACTGGGATCAAGCGGAAGTGTAGTTGAGGAACAAGCCAAAGGTCAGTATCAAATGGTTACTACTTGGGATCAAGCAGAAGTGTAGTTGAGGTAGTGTAGGTCGGTAACAAATGGTAGTGGAGATACAGAAGACAGCAGGAGTGACAAGAGCAAGATATTGTCTGGAGGGGAGCATAATATTTTGGAAAACAGGAAGTGCAAAGGAATGGCTAAAAAGGAAGTTCATGGGAAGAGTAAAGGTTTCAGGGTTCACCAGAAACAAGACAAAAAGCAGGATTGCACAATGGATCAGACAGGGAGCTGTCCAGCATCTCAGGTGGCTCAGCAAGACGCGATATTACCTGACACAGCCAAGGTCACAGGTTCAGACCTAGGTCCTGACACCATTATTTACTTGCAATGAAGCGCTACTCGACCAACATGTGAAATTTGAATGACCTATGTAAGTTAATAAAAAAGTTATCCCTTATCCACTTACCGCAAAGTGACGGCTTACTTTGCGGTGTTATACCCATCCCGGTACCGTGGTTTAGAGCCGGCGGGTGGCTTTCCGTCGGTAAAGACCGATGCGGCTCGGGAGCCACTCGATCGTTACCCGGGTGAGCGGGAGGGGACGTCCTCCCCCTCCAGCCGCCCTCCGCGGCTTTGCCCGGGTCTCCCGTCCCACCGGGTGACCCGAGCAACCAGCCGGCGCGTCCGCTGGCTGGATGGAATCCCGATCTAAGCTGGAAGCAGCTTCGATCGGGTCTCTGATGACGTAACCCGAAGGCGGCGTCCATGACTTCACGTCCGGGTTACTGTGCTGCAAAAGGCGGCAGATTTAAAAAACGACTGTATGCAAAAATGCCGTTTTCGGCGTTTTGAATACATGGAAGTGTAGTGGAGGGGTTTGGGGTCTTTTAGACCCTCTGTCCCTCCATAAAGAGTACCTGTCACTGCATATTGGTGTCACAAGGGATGTTTACATTGCTTGTGACAGCAATAAAAGTGATCAGATTTTTTTTAAAAAAAAAAAACCTGTGATAAAGTAAAAAAATAAAATAAAATAAATAGGAAAAAGAAAAGAAAAAATGTTTAGCCGCCCCCATCACCGTTAGCTCGCGCATGAAAGAAAACGTATACGGAAGTCGAGTCGCGAATGAAATCGCTGTTCAAACCACACATGTGAGGTATCGCCGCGATCACCAGAGCGTGAGCAATAGTTTAAAAAAAAGAGCTACACTCTAACTCTAAACTGGTAACCGTTAAAAATTTTTTAAAGCGTCGCCTATTGAGATTTCTATTGACTGTAGTTTGTCGCCATTCCACGGGGGGGGGGGGGGGGCGCAATTTTAAACCGTAACATGTTGGGTACCTATTTACTCGGCGTGACATCATCTTTCACAATAGAAGAAAAATGGGCTAACTTTACTGTTTAGTATTTTTTAAATGCAGTGAAATGTGATTTTATGTAATTTTTCCCAAAAAATGGCGTTTTAAAGACCGCTGTGCAAATACCGCGTGACAAAAAATATTGCAATAACCGCCATTTGATTCTGCAGAGTCTTTGCTAAAAAAAAAAATATATATATATATATATATATATATATATATATATATATATATATATATATATATATATATATATATATATATATATAATGTTTGGGGGTTCTAAGTAGTTTTCTAGGAAAAAATACTGAACAAAAAGTGTCCGAAATAGGGCTGGGGCTTAAGTGGTCATACATTACTTTCGGTACAGCCCTCGTATAATTCCCATTCTAGTGCCCAATAGAACCCTAGGTAGTAGTCAATTGTTGTCAAAGTAAACTTGTTGTGAATCATTATCAGCCCTCAAGTCAGTTTACCATATTTTGCTTCCCCTCTCCAGAGAATCAGGTAGGGGCATATTTCCCACAATGTAGTGATTGAGAACCCTACGTGGCTCCCCAGCTATTTTTGAATGAATACCAGTAACAAAGAATTGTGCCTACTCAGCTAATTGACTGGTAGGACGAGTCTTTGAGGATCAGCACATCGTTCAATAAGAACCTTGCCCTCTACTTCTCAACTCAAAGCTCTCCTGTCATTATTATATATGAGCTCTTCAGTTCCCTCTGATATCCATACCATGGATGACCCCCGAGACCACAAACTACACAAATAAAACAGAATGATGTCAATTCTCATAACGGGTCCCAATGTATAAAAACAGCCGGCGCCTAACCAAAGAATCCCTGACTTCTTGTAATCCCGGCTTTGTGCCTGGCTTTGCTATTTTTCTCTTCTCTTCTGATAAATACAATCAATCTTTCACCTGGTTTGTCAAGATGTCTCCTCTGTAAAATATAGATAAATGGATGGTGTTAAACAGTCATATATCCCGTGGAAGATTACATCTGTGTGAGCTCCGAGAACTGAACAGGATATATAGAATACAGAAGACACAATATTGAATGAAGACATTATTTCCAATCACAGGTCTGGGGATTGAGATATTTACTGGATTTTCTCATTACCGTATCCTTGTACAGCGGCTTCTGATGTGCCTACCGGAAGAATAGCTGCAGGCAAATATACAAAAACACCCTTTAGTTCACTAACGCATTCCTTCAGAATTGAAAAAAAATAACTTTTCAATACAACAAATGTACTGGAAATCTATGTTTGTACTGGGCTGCCATGTACTGGACTGAAGATTAAAATGGAAAGTTAAAAAAGTCTGCATGAGTAAATACACAATACACCGGTTCTGACCACTGACATGTAAAGTGAATAACATTGATTATCTGGTTATAATGGCACCTGAAAGTGGGTGGGATATATTAGGCAGAAAGTGAATATGTTGTCCCTGAAGTTGATGTGTTAAAAGCGGAAAAAAATGGACAAGTGTAAGGATTTAGGGGCTTTGACCAAGACCACATTGTAATGTCAGGACGACTGGGTCAGGGCAACTCCAAAACTGCAGCTTTTGTGGGATGTTCCCAGCTTGCACTGATCCAAGGAAGGGAAACTGGCCAACCAGCAACAAGGTCATGGGTGACCAAGGCTCATTGATGGAGGTGGGGAGGGAAGGCTCATCGATGGAGGTGGAGGGAAGGCTCATTGATGGAGGTGGGGGGGGCTCATTGATGGAGGTGGGGAGGGAAGGCTCATTGATGGAGGTGGGGAGGGAAGGCTCATTGATGAAGGGGGAGGGAAGGCTCATTGATGTATGTGGAGGGGAAGGCTCATTGATGGAGGTGGGGAGGGAAGGCTCATCGATGGAGGTGGGGAGGGAAGGCTCATTGATGGAGGTGGGGAGGGAAGGCTCATTGATGGAGGTGGGGAGGGAAGCCTCATTGATGGAGGTGGGGAGGGAAGGCTCATTGATGAAGCGGGAGGGAAAGCTCATTGATGGAGGGGGAGGGAAGGCTCATTGATGGAGGGGGAGGGAAGGCTCATTGATGGATGTGGAGGGGAAGGCTCATTGATGCAGGTGGGGAGGGAAGGCTCATTGACGGAGGTGGGGAGGAGAATCATTGATGGAGGTGGGGTGTAGAATCATTGACAGAGGTAAGGGGAAGGCCCATTAAGGGAGGTGGGGAAGAAGGCTCATTGATGGAGGTGGGGAGGAAAGGCTTGTTGAGGGAGGTGAAGGGTAAGGCTCATTTATGGAGGTTGGGGGGGGGGGGTTATAGATGGAGGTGGAGGAGGGAGGGAAGGCTCATTGATGGAGGTGGAGAGGGAAGGCACATTGATGAAGGTGGGGACAGAAGGCTCATTGATGGAGGTGGGGAGGGAAGGCTCATTGATGGAGGTGGGGGGGGAGAATCATTGATGGAGGTGGGGTGTAGAATCATTGACAGAGGTAAGGGGAAGTCCCATTAAGGGAGGTGGGGCAGAAGGCTCATTGATGGAGGTGGGGAGGAAAGGCTTGTTGATGGAGGTGGAGGGGAAGGCTCATTTATGGAGGTTGGGCGGGGTGGGGGTTTACTGATGGAGGTGGAGGTGGAGGAGGGAGGGAAGGCTAATTGATGGAGGTGGAGAGGGAAGGCACATTGATAAAGGTGGGGACAGAAGGCTCATTGATGGAGGTGGGGAGAAAAGGCTCATTGATGGAGGTGGGGAGGGAAGGCTCGTTGATGGAGGTGGAGATGGAATGCTCATTGATGGAGGTGGAGAAGGAACGCTCATTGATGGAGGGGGAGGGATGGCTCATTGACGAAGGTGGGGGGGGAATCATTGATGGAGGTGGGGTGTAGAATCATTGACAGAGGTAAGGGGAAGTCCCATTAAGGGAGGTGGGGCAGAAGGCTCATCGACGGAGGTGGGGAGGAAAGTCTTGTTGATGGAGGTGGAGGGGAAGGCTCATTTATGGAGGTGGGGGGGGAGGTTTATTGATGGAGGTGGAGGAGGGAGGGAAGGCTCATTGATGGAGGTGGAGAGGGAAGACACATTGATGAAGGTGGGGGCAGAAGGCTCTTGATGGAGGTGGGGAGGGAAGGCTAGCCTGTGTAGTCAAATACAATAGAAGAGCTACTGGAGCTCAAATTGCTGGAAAAGTTCATGCTGATAGAAAGGTGTCAGAACACACAGAGCATTGCAGTTTGTTGTGTATAGAGCTGTGTAGCTGCAGAGCGGTCAGGGTGTCCATGTGGACCTGTGCCACATCCAAAAGTGCCTACAAGGGCATTTGAGCACCAGAACTGGAGCACGGAAGAAGGTGGTCTGATGAATCACATTTTCTTTTAAATCATGCAGATTATGGGGTGCATTACCTGTGGAAGAGATGGCAGCAGGACGCAGTCCCAGAAGAGTTGAAGCTGTTATAGCTGCAAAGGGTGGGCCAACTCAATATTGAACCCTACGGACTAAGACTGGGATACCATTAAAGTTCATGTGTGTGTAAAGGCAGGCGTCCCAATATTTTTGACAATATAGTGTTTAAGGGATATAAAGTTTGGGGTAAGAAACGCTATAATGATTTTTTTAGGATACATAAATAGATGATACGGTGACCTTTGATGTCTGGAATGGGGTTTAAAGTGAAGAATCAATGTAGACTTTCCTGTTGGGCACCATCCAAACACCCATCCAAAATAATCAATCGTTACCTTACTAATATTTTTTCAGATTTAATTTTTTTTTTTTTTCTTTTTTTGTCCCCGATGTTTTATTGAATCGTTGAAAATAAAGTTATTTTAAATGGAGTGATATGAAGCAGAGAACAGACTGCATGCTACATGAATTGTCAAGAGAACACTGTGTAAGACTTTTGTAGTCTTGTCACTTTGATGAATGTCTTGATAGCATCAGGTTTCAAAAGCGAAGCAGCCCTGGTATGTTCTGAGCTCCATCACTTAAATGCCATCTGCAACAATATTTGTCAGCATCAGAAGGCTGCATTTCTCTGAAGAGCCGCTGCGATGGCTGGGATGTGATTCAACCTTGGAGAACACAGATGAGTTACATTAATAAAAAGAGAATTAAACGGGGAAATTTGCAAAAATGTCAGCGGCTGCGTGGCGGAGATTGTTGCCGGCACAACAGAACAGAGGGAATGAAAGATGGAACGCTGTTTTCTCTTGTTGGCTCACCTAAAGGTTCAGCATCCCTGGGGGTGGGGGATGTTTTATTGGAGGAACGATGGATGGGGGTGCAGATGGAGAAAAGCAAATGATGAAATTCTTATAAAAAATAAAAATAATAGTCTATTAACTCTCTCCCTGTTGGAGCCATTTTTGCAGAGGGAAGGAGGGGGGGGGGAGGTAATTTGCACACACAGTATTTATGTAAATTATTATTATTATACAGGATTTATATAGCACCAACGGTTTGCGCAGTGCTTAACAAAATGAAGGCAGACAGTACAGTTACAATACAATTTGGTACAAGAGGAATCAGAGGGCCCTTCTCCTTAGAATGGTGGAGGACACTGAATGGAGGTCAGTGGAGAGATTGTCAGAGAGGGGTGGAGGACACTGAATGGAGGCCAGTGGAGAGATTGGCAGATAAGGGTGGAGGACACTGAATGGAGGCCAGTGGAGAGATTGGCAGATAAGGGTGGAGGACACTGAATGGAGGCCAATGGAGAGATTGGCAGAGAGGGGTGGAGGACACTGAATGGAGGCCAGTGGAGGGATTGACAGAGAGAGGTGGAGGACACTGAATGGAGGCCAGTGGAGAGATTGGCAGATAAGGGTGGAGGACACTGAATGGAGGCCAGTGGAGAGATTGGCAGAGAGGGGTGGAGGACACTGAATGGAGGCCAGTGGAGAGATTGGCAGATAAGGGTGGAGGACACTGAATGGAGGCCAGTGGAGAGATTGGCAGATAAGGGTGGAGGACACTGAATGGAGGCCAGTGGAGGGATTGGCAGGGAGGGGTGGGGGACACTGAATGGAGGCCAGTGGAGGGATTGACAGAGAGAGGTGGAGGACACTGAATGGAGGTCAGTGGAGGGATTGACAGAGAGGGGTGGAGGACACTGAATGGAGGCCAGTGGAGAGATTGGCAGATAAGGGTGGAGGACACTGAATGGAGGTCAGTGGAAAGGTTGGCATAGAGGGGTGGAGGACACTGAATGGAGGTCAGTGGAGAGATTGGCAGAGAGGGGTGAAGGACACTGAATGGAGGCCAGTGGAGAGATTGGCAGAGAGGGGTGGAGGACACTGAATGGAGGCCAGTGGAGAGATTGGCAGAGAGGGGTGGAGGACACTAAATGGAGGCCAGTGGAGGGATTGGCAGAGAGGGGTGGAGGACACTGAATGGAGGCCATTGGAGGGATTGGCAGAGAGGGGTGGAAACACTGAATAGAGGCCAGTGGAGGGATTGGCAGAGAGGGGTGGAGGACACTGAATGGAGACCAATGGAGGGATTGGCAGAGAGGGGTGGAGGACACTGAACGGTTGGTAAGGTGGATGATTTTGCACACAGTATTTATGTAAATTATTATTATTATACAGGATTTATATAGCACCAACAGTTTGCGCAGCGCTTAACAAAATGAAGGCAGACAGAACAGTTACAATACAACTTGGTACAAGAGGAATCAGAGGGCCCTGCTCCTTAGAAGGGTGGAGGACACTGAATGGAGGTCAGTGGAGAGGTTGGCAGAGAAGGGTGGAGTTTAAAACTAGTTTAAAATAAAAAAAATAAAATAAAAATTCTAGTATATATCTCCAAGTTTGTAGATGCGATAACTTTTGCGCAAACCAAACAATATACGCTTATTAGGATTTTTCTTACTACCAAAAGTATGTATTAGCAGGGCTGCTGTTAGAAATTGCGGCGCCCCATACAGACTACCTGACAGGGCCCCCCCCACCCCCCAAGAAAATATTAAAGATATATTTAGCTAAAATTACAACAAAATCACTATTATCAGACACATATATAACATAACTCGCATAATTCCTGCTAAATCTAAAAAAAAACTATGTTAAATAAAAAAGAAGATGAGATGAGAAAAATATACAGGCTGGGCAGTTGGAGCTCAGTGATCAGAGAGACAGAGAGAGAAACAAAGTTACAAATAAACTCCTGAGCAGAGATAAGTGCTGGGAGGGGGGGGGAGGGCACACAAGGGAGGGGGATTGGTGAGAGACGACTGTCTCTCTCTCAGCAGATAAAAGCTGATAGCAGGGAGAGGGACAGATCAGATTCAGGTGCTGGAGGAAGATTTATGTATTTGTTGTCCATCACTAATCCCCCTCTCTGTGTGGGCCCCCCTGTGTGCTCGGGCCCCCTACAAGAGGGCTGGTGGTCCCCCCCTATCAGCGGCCCTGTGTAGCAGAATACGTTAGCCTAAATTTATGAAGAAATTCGAATTTTTAAAAAAAATTTTGTTGGATATGGTTTATAGCAGAAAGTAAAAAAAAAATATATATATACTGTATATAAATAGTTTTTTTAATTGTCACTCTTTTTTTGTTAATAGTACAAAAAATAAAAATCGCACAGGTGATCAAATACCACCAATAGAAAGCTCTGTTTGTGGGGAAAAAAGGACATCAATTTTATTTAGGTACAGCGTTGCACGACCGCGCAATTTTCCATTATAGTATCGCAGTGCATTAAGGGGGCAAATCTTCCGCTCCAGAAGTGGTTAAGTACCAAAGTTTGTTGCCATTCCGCAATTTTGAAGCATTGCATGTTGGGTATCTATTTACTCAGTGTAACATTATCTTTCACATTATGGAAGAGAATTGCGCTAACTTTACTCTTTTCTTATTTTTTAATTTAAAAAGAAATATTTTTTTCCAAGAAAATTGTGTTTGGAAGAGGGCTGCGCAAATACGGTGTGATAAAAAATATTGCAAAGATCTCCATTTTATTCTCTAGGGTCTCTGCTAAACATATATATATATATAATGTTTGGGGGTTCTAAGTAGTTTTCTAGCAAAAAAAAACGGAATTTTTGTAAAATCTTACCTGTAAAATTCCTTTCTCTGAGTCCTCCGACAGTCGCCGCCTCTTCATATTCGTCACATATGGGGGTATTAGACTTTGCTCCGAAGGAGTAGCTAGGCAACAGAATATGTTAACAATAAAGCTTTAACATATCCCACCCTCAAGGGGTGGTCCCCTCAGTCAATACCCTCCTACTTCCTGCAACCATATCTCAGTTTTAGTGGAATAGCAGTAGAGTATACATTCAAACCCCAAAAGAGGGGCGGGGGCGGCGACTGTCGGAGGACTCAGAGAAAGGAATTTTACAGGTAAGATTTTACAAAAATTCCGTTTTCTCTTACGTCCTCCGACAGTCGCCGCCTCTTCATATTCGTCACATATGGGGATGTCCCAAAGCAGTGCAAACATGAGGGGTGGGAAACGCATCCGCGCCGAAAGGCAACGCAGTCTCCACATCAAAGAAAGGAACCTTACCAAAGGAAGGAAACCAGCTGGGCAACAGCAAAAATAAGTGCTCAACAGGAGCAACAACCCAGGAAAAGACAAAAAACCCAGGGGATACAAAAAACTATCCCAACAGCCAGGAGTCCCCACAAGGGACCCTAGGGAACAGCCGCACTAAGAACCTTGCGGCCAAAGGAAGCATCCGCCGATGCCTGAACATCTACTTTGTAGAATTTTGTGAAAGTGTGCACGGTCGACCAAGTCGCCGCCTTACACACCTGGGCTACAGAAGCCCCATGACGGCAGGCCCAAGACGTACTCAGAGATCTAGTAGAGTGCGCCTTCACAGGCACAGGGGGAACCTTCCCCTGCAAGGCATAGGCCTGTTCAATGGTCTGCCTGATCCATTTGGCGATGGTAGAGGCCGAAGCCGCCATGCCCTTCCGAGGACCCTCTGGAAGAACAAACAAGGAGTCCGTCTTACGAAAAGACTCAGTCGATTTAAAGTAAACCCTTATCGCCCGAACAACATCCAGAGAGTGCAATCTCATCTCCTTTGGATGTTTAGGCTTCGTGCACAACGAAGGCAAAACAATATCCTCGTTAAGATGGAATTCCGAAACTCGTTTCGGCAGAAAAGAAGGATTAGGTCGCAAGACCACCTTATCCAAATGAACAACCAGGTACGGAGACTTGCAGGACAAGGCCGCCAGTTCCGACACTCTGCGAGCCGAAGTGATCGCCACCAAAAAGGCGACCTTTTTGGACAACATAGACAACGAGATCTCCCTGATCTGTTCAAAAGGAGCACGTTGTAACGCAGATAGAACGAGATTCAAGTCCCAAGGGGGCAAAGGATCCCTCCTAGGAGGAACCAGATGCCGCACACCCTGAATAAAGGTGCCAACCAAGGAGTTGGAAGCCACGGGACGTTGAAACAGAACGGCCAGCGCAGACACCTGACCCTTTATCGTAGCCAGCGCCAAACGCTGATCGACACCCGTCTGAAGGAAAGACAGCACACGGGAAACCGAGTACGTGCGGGGTGAAAACCCCCTGGACTCACACCAGGCAAAATATGCCTTCCAAGTACGGTAATAAACCTTCCCCGAGGAAGACTTCCTCGCGTTGATCAAAGTATGAACGACCTCTGGAGAGAGACCCTTCTCCTTCAGGACCTCGGTCTCAACAGCCAGGCCGTCAAAGCCAGCGACTGTAAAGCAGGATGGTAAATCGGTCCTTGAGACAGTAGATCGTCTCGAAGAGGCAGACGCCAAGGGGCGTCGACCGCCAGATTCACGAGGTCTGCGTACCAGGACCGGCGAGGCCAGTCCGGTGCCACAAGAATCACCGTGCTGCGTTCCGAGTGTAACCTGCGAAGGAACCTGGACAGCAACTGAATCGGTGGAAACGCGTACATCAGCCTGTACTGATGCCACGGGGCCACTAACGCGTCCGACGCGTCTGCCCGAGGGTCGCGCGTCCTTGCCACGAACCTCTTCACCTTGTAGTTGAGGCGAGACGCGAACAGATCCACATCTGGAAGACCCCACTTCGCGCACAACATCTGGAAGACAGCCGGGTGGAGAGACCATTCCCCCTGATCCAGGGTCTGGCGACTCAGATAGTCCGCCTGCCAGTTCTCCACTCCCGGAATGTGAACCGCCGTTATCGCCGGAACATGAGTCTCGGCCCAAGATAGAATGTCGGCCACTTCTCGAGCCGCTCGGGCACTCCTGGTGCCCCCTTGGTGGTTGATGTAGGCCACCGCCGTGGCATTGTCCGTCTGCACCCGAACCGGGCAGCCCTGCAGCCGGTCCGTCCAGCGATGAAGACAGAGCCTTAGCGCACGCAATTCCAGAATGTTGATCGGGAGGGAAGACTCCCCCTCCGACCAGGTCCCCTGGGCGGACAGAATGCCCAGAACACCACCCCAGCCCGACAGGCTGGCATCCGTGGTGATTACCGTCCACGAGATCGGACGAAACGACTTGCCCCCGGACACCAACGGGGACTGGAGCCACCACAGAAGGTTTTCCCTGGTGCGAAGACTCAACGAGATTTGAAGATCCAGAGATTGAGGTCGCCCGTCCCACCTGGACAGGATCTCCGCTTGGAGACCCCGCGTGTGAAACTGCGCGAAAGGAATCGCCTCGAAGGCCGAGACCATCAATCCCAGACACCTCATACACGTCCGCAGAGACGAGTGTGGAACGTCCCTGAGGGACCTGACTTCCTCCTGAAGAGTCCTGAGTTTGTCTTCCGGCAGGAAGACCTTCGCCTGCACCGAGTCCAGTATCATTCCCAGATAGGGGAGACGAACCGACGGACTCAGTGTCGACTTTGGAACATTTATCGTCCAACCAAACTCCTGCAGAGTTTGCATTGTGACAGACAGGTCTTCCTCCAGACCCTGTCTGGTCGCAGACCGAACCAGAATGTCGTCCAGATACCCCAGGACAGAAATGCCCTGGGCCCTCAATAATGCCAGAACCGGTGCAAGCACCTTGGTGAAGACCCGCGGAGCCGAGGCGAGACCAAAGGGCAACGCCACGAACTGGTAGTGATCCTCCGCAATGGCAAATCGAAGGTATCTCTGATGACCCTCGAATATGGGGATGTGAAGGTACGCATCCTTCAAATCGATGGAGGCCATGAATTCCCCCGGAACGAGGGCAGCCACCACCGAGCGCAGGGATTCCATGCGGAACTTGCGAACCCGCACAGAGCGGTTCAGAGCCTTCAAGTCCAGAATCGGACGAACCTTGCCCTCCTTCCTGGGCACGGTGAACAGATTGGAATAAAACCCCCGAAATCTGTCCCGATGAGGCACCGGAACCACCACTCCCTGAGCCCTCAGGTCCCGCACCGCCAGGTGCAGATCCCGCAGGTGCTCTGGAGACAGTTGAAGATTTGAGGGAAAAAATCTGCTCTCCGGCCGAGAGAAACTCGATCTTGTAACCAGATCGAACGATTTCCAGAACCCATCTGTCCCGCACACGGGCCAACCAGGGCTGAAGAAAACCGAGCAAGCGTCCCCCCACCCCAAAACTGGGTGAGGGCGCCCCTTCAGGCAGAACTGTTATGGGCTGCAGGTCCGGATTGGCCGGACTTCTGTTTCCCAGACCAGGGCTTCTTCTGAGAGCCTTGGCCTTTGAACGGTTTGCCCTTGTAGTGCGGCCGAAAGGCACGAAAGGACCCCTGAGGGGGCCGAAAATTAGCATGCTTCTTCCCAGAAGCCCCCTTAGCCTTGGGGAAATGGGGCAAGAGAGTGCTCTTACCCCCGGTGATCCCCTTAATCAACACATCCAGGGACTCCCCAAAAAGGCGAGACCCATCATAAGGCAGATTGGCTAAGGTCTTACGTGAAGATTGGTCCACCGACCAACATTTCAACCAAACCAGACGGCGAGACAACACCGCCACGCTGTGCACACGTGCAGCCAACGGAATCAGGTCCAGGTCCGCATCACACAGATACATGACACCCTGGTGGATCTGATCCACCATATCCAGGGTCGCCGCCGAGGCCGAATCGGCCACTAGGACGCGCCTAAGCATCTGCGTCCAACTTGCGATCGCCTGGGCCGCCATGAGAGAAGCAAACAGAGCCTTAAGCATAGAACCCGTAACAGAATAAGTATGACGGGCAAGAGACTCCAGTCTCCTATCCGTGGCATCACGGAAAACAGGGGAACCCTCTGCAGGAATCGCAGTGGCTTTGTTCAAAACCGCAATTGCATGATCCACTGGCGGAGGCACACACCACCGTTCATCAGTGGCAGGCGAGAAAGGATAACGCCGCTTGAATTTACTTGGTACCGCAAAAGGCTTGCGCAGATCGCGCCATTGATCCTTAACAGCGCGCTGAAAATCAGCATTGCAGGGAAAAACCTGCGGCGTCCTGCGTTTCCTCTGCGTCCCATAAGCCGCCAAGGCAGCGGGGGGACACACTTCGTCCTGCAAACGTAGCGTCTGCTTAATGGAAGCAATCAACTCATCCATGATTGCAAGCTCTTCAGGCGAGCCAGGGGGAGAATTATCAACCCCCTCAACTTCAGCCTCTACCTCAGACCCCACTAGATCAAGAGAGGAGCGGGACCCCGATAAGGAGGTCCCTGCCAGAACAGCCCCATCACCTTCACCCTCAGAATCAGAGGACAGAGCAACTCTGGGCCGTTTAGTAGATTGAGCAGCCACCAGCATTTGCACCTGGGCAGCAAGGCCAGCCACAATAGCGGCTAAATCCCCCCCTGGGGGGGAAACAGCGGTCCCCTGGCTTTCCACCAATACTGTAGGAAACTTGCCCTCCTGAGAATCCATTGCCCCTGTAATGCCAGACAACCAAGGGTTAACTGCCCCCTTTTAGCAAGCGCGGCAAGCACAGCCCACCGCACCACACTCCGGCACAATGAGACCCCCACAGGGAATATACAAACTGAATACAGGCAATGGATAGCAAGAACAGAAGGATAAAACCTGAGGAGACCCCGCTGCTGCTGCTGCCTCGATCGGTGTTCCTGGAAAGAGGAAGTGATGCTGCCAGGGCGCTCTATGTAAGCCTATGGAGGCTACAAGAAAATGGCCGCCGTGCATGTAAACCATGCGGCCGGAGCGGGCGCCGGTAAAATGGCGTTGTTTGGCGCCGAAAACGCCGCTCCACAGTGCATAAAAACACACACATTACATCCCAATATAAGGATACACGTTAGATCGCCGCAGCGATCGCTGTATATGCCCAAACATGCCAAGAAAAAACATGCCCCACAGCACACAGCTTCTCACACTGCCCAGCCTGACACACACAGTGTCATACAGCTCCCCCCCCCCCCCCCCCTTGCAGCCCACAGCATGCAGCCGAGAGATAGGGAGACAAGCAGTGTGATTAAAGGCAGGTTACACAGTCCCAGACTGAGACCCCCCCAGACAGACAGGTCCCCACATAAATACACTTACCTCACATGGCGTGGGGAACCCGCACAGGCGAACAAGCCGCTGCACATGAGGCAGGGAGAGTCGCAATTCAAGACGCACACAATGGAGGTTAAGAAACTGCACAGCGTCCGGTGAGGTAGCCACCTCACCAATCATCCCTGCACCGAACAGGGATGGGTCGTTCACTGTGCCAGGAGCGTTACCTGGCTGAACGCTCGATGGCAGACTGGGAAGCCACTGACCCACGACCTGCGACCAGGGGGATCAGCCCGAGACCCAGTCCGCATGATCCTCTTCATCAGAAGAACTAACTAATGCTGACAAAAATAACAGCTAAGGAAAGGTAGAGAGAAAACTCAAACAAAATATCAAAAAGAAGAAAGAGTCTGGGACAAAAAGTCCCAGCACAGAGAGAGCCAGCCACTCCTGACAAGCTAGACATTAAAACTGAGATATGGTTGCAGGAAGTAGGAAGGTATTGACTGAGGGGACCACCCCTTGAGGGTGGGATATGTTAAAGCTTTATTGTTAACATATTCTGTTGCCTAGCTACTCCTTCGGAGCAAAGTCTAATACCCCCATATGTGACGAATATGAAGAGGCGGCGACTGTCGGAGGACGTAAGAGAAAAACGATTTTAGCTTGTAAACACCAAGTGTCAGAAATAGGCGGGGTCTTAGTTAATTGGCGCAGTACAGTTTGTAGATGTATTTGGTTACAATGTATAACATCTCATAGCGTGTTTGCAGCTTTTTCTACATTTTACTTTTTTTTAATCCTTTTTTATTGCGCTCTGGATAGAAATGGAGGCTCCCCCGGAACCCGTCAATAAAAAAATCACGCTTATTATTGATCAGTTTTCTGCACCAATGAGATTTTATAGCTTCTGGCTATTCCAGGATTACATATCCTGCATAGATGGGGCAAATTGTGTCAGATTGAATTATCCATTATTATAAGTGGACCCACTCTGAAGAGGTTTCCAGTGAAAGATTTGTGGTACCATATATAAAAATGCCTGAAAAACATACTGTCTGTGTTGCCCATGGCTAGCATGTATTTTATTTACTTATTTCAGGTACTTATATAGCACCCAGGGCCGGGACAAGGGGTGGGCAGAAGGGCCAGCTGCCCTGGGCGCAGTGTGAATTGTAGTAGAGATGGGGGCGCCGCAAGTTCTTTCTACTATAAAGCTGACAGGTGTAGTGACAGCGGAATCACTACTTCTGTCAGCCCAGAGCTGGAAGCGGCAAGGAGAGGAAGATATAGCAGAGAGGAGGTGCGGGCTGTGCTCTCTCTCCCCCCTCCTCTTCATAAGCTTGCATATAACAAGGGGGGGGGGGGGCGCAATTGAGCATTTTTGACCTGGGCACTGGATGATCTTGGTACGGCACTGATAGCACCATCATTTTTGAATTTCCCTTTCATTAACCAACAGACCTGGATTGGATGTAGAGCCCCCCCAGCCTAGGGCAGGAAATATTGAGGTGGTGAGGCAGTCTACTCTTTTATAGCGTATATAAAAAACCAACACAGATCACTTTTCAGAGGAGCATAGACAAGGAGTGTAGATGCATAGGCCATACACAGAAGATAGGAGCACACCAAAGCTCCCCCAATTCTAAGACTTCAAAACAGGCTTCAGCTTTTACTCCGCCCAGACCACACCCTTTTAACGTGTTTCACCCACTCCTCGACTTAACCATTACAGCTAAGTATTGGTAAGCTGCAATATATTTAAGGTTTGTTTTTGGGTTTGATACTGCTTAAAGGCCAGGGGGTGCAAATAGAGGAGATCTGGCGACCTGGGGGGTGCAAGTATAGGGGGTCTGGAGACCAGGGGGGTCCAAGCACAGAGGGTCTGGAGACCTAGGGGGTGCACACACGGGGGTTTGGAGACAAGAGGGTCTGGAGACCTAGGGGGGTGAACACACAGCGGGTGTGGAGACCAGGGGGGGGGGGGCAAACACAGGGGGTCTGGAGACCTAGGGGGGTGCAAACAGAGGGGTTCTGAAGACCTAGGGGGGTGAACACACAGCGGGTCTGGAGACCAGGGGGGGGGTGAAAATACATGGGGCCTGGAGATATAGGGGGTGCAAACACAGGGGGTCTTGGGACCAGGGGAGTGCAAACACAGGGGGTCTGTAGACCTAGGGGGGTGCAAACGCAGGGGGTATTGATATCAGGAGGTGCAAAAACACAGGGGTTCTGGAGACCTAGGGGGTTGCACACCCGGGATTTGGATATCAGGAGCTGCAAAAACATGGGGGCCAGGAGACCTAGGGGTGAAGACACAGGGGGCCTGGAGACCCTAAGGGGCGAAGACACAGGGGGTCTGGAGACCTAGGGGGGTGAAGACACAGGGGCCTGGAGGCCTAGGGGGGTGCAAACAGAGGGGTTCTGGAGACCCAGGGGGGTGAACACACAGTGGGTCTGGAAACTGGGGGGGGTGAAAACACAGGGGGTCTGGAGATATAGGGGGTGCAAACACAGGGGGTCTTGGGACCAGGGGAGTGCAAACACAGGGGGTCTGGAGACCTAGGGGGGTGCAAACACAGGGGGTTTGGAGACCAGGAGGTGCAAAAACAGGGGGTCTGGAGACCTAGGGGGGTGCAAATACAGAGTGTCTGGAGACCTGGGGGGATGCACACAAGAGGGTCTGGAGACCAAGGGGGTGCAGACAAGGGGGTCTGGAGACCTGGAAGGGGGGGGCAAACACAGGGGTCTGGAGACCTAGGGGGTGCAAACACAGAGCATCTGGAGACCTGGGGGGTGCACACAAGGGGGTCTGGGAACCTAGGGGGTGCACACAAGGGGGTCTGGAGACCTGGGGGGGTGCAAACACAGGGAGTCTGGAGACCCAGGGGGGTCATACACAGGGGGTTTGGAGACCAGGAGGTGCGAAAACAGGGGGTCTGGAGACCTGGGGGGGGGGATGAAAACACAGGAGTGGGTGAAAGGTTTGGTTTATCATTTTGGATATGTGTTAGGATTGGGGGCGGAGTTTATATCAGGTTAGGTGTTTAGGTTGTATTATAAAGTTAGGTTGAGGTGTTCATTTCTAATTTGAAATCTGGAATCTTTCCTATGTAACAAATAATAATTATATCATAAATAAATAAATAACAAATTATCATTTTGCCAAAACGCATTGAAGTCCGCAGGGAAGGTGAAATGAAGGCGGTTTTGGGTGGTTTTCAGGTGCGCAGTCGGCTTTAATTAGATCCCGAGCGTTGTGAAAGATCCTTTCAACAAACCTGGACCCGTTCTGTGCCACTAGCAGACCCTCATTAGCGGAATTATTTTATCTATTTCACAGAAAAGAAAAAACAGACAACGGACAGCGGAAATAAATGAGATTAAAAAAAGTGACAGCAAAAAAAAAAAAATACACAAAAAAAAAAAAAGAGATAAGTTAAATGACAATGAGAATTAAAGGGAAACACGGGCATATCTACCGCAGGGCATACAAGGGGTTTGCCATGGGTGGCATTTTTCAGGTGGGCGGGGCCTATAGTGGGATGATCTGCAGCTGCAGGCATCGCCCCGGCATCGGTTTTTAGAGCCAGCGGTCAGCTCTTCTGTAGTAGGGGCTAACTAGACTGGTATGGATTGTGGGGGGGGGGGGGGACATCTATCTATCTAGATGTTTTTATATATCTATCTCTCTCTCTCTCTGTTTCCTTAGATCTATCTATCTATCCCCAGCGCGGTGAATACCGTATTTACCACGCTGGGGATAGATAGATAGATAGATCGATCGATCGATCGATCGATAGATAGATAGATAATCGGTAATATAACCGAGAATTCCTTCCAGATAAACCATGTCAGCGCTGCAATACCGTATTCACGGCGCTGGGGATGGATAGATAGATAGATAGATAGATAGATAGATAGATAGATAGATAGATAGATAGATAGATAGATAGATAGATAGATAGATAGATAGATAGATAGATAGATAGATAGATAGATAGATAGATAGATAGATAGATAGATAGATAGATAGATAGATAGATAGATAGATATTATGGGTAGATAGATAGATATTATGGGTAGATAGATAGATAGATATTATGGGTAGATAGATAGATAGATATTATAGATAGATAGATAGATAGATAGATAGATAGATAGATAGATAGATAGATAGATAGATAGATAGATAGATAGATAGATAGATAGATAGATAGATAATCGGTAATATAACCGAGAATTCCTTCCAGATAAACCATGTCAGCGCTGCAATACCGTATTCACGGCGCTGGGGATGGATAGATAGATAGACAGACAGACAGACAGACAGACAGACAGACAGACAGACAGACAGACAGACAGACAGACAGACAGATACAGGGCTTTTTTTCTCAGAGAATAGGTGCAGGAACTCCCCCGTTCTAAGTCCCTTTGTGTCTCCGCCCCCTACCCACCTCCAAGCCCTGACCCTTGGTTCCACCCCCTACCCAGCTTCCAGTACAGCCCCTTATGGAGAATATATGTTGCCAAGTATCATTTTGTAGTGTAATGTATGGAATTTGGTAATGATAACAAGAAAAGCAATAAAATAGATCCCCCGCAACCAGCAACAATAGACCCCCAGCAGCAACAACAGATTTCCCAGCAGCAAGCATCAATAGACTCTCCAGCAGCCAGCAACAGTAGATCCCTTCCAGCAACAATTAACCCCCTGTAACAAAAGATCCTCCACCAGCAACAATAGATCGGCATGCAAAAATAGATCCCCTTCAGCAACAATAGATCCCCCAGCAGCCAACATTAGTAGACCCTCCAGACTACCTGAGCACCCCTTGCCCTGGCATACATTCAGTGCTGGAGGTGCCGGAACTGCGTTCCCCCGCGTTCCCGCTGAAAAAAAGCCCTGGATAGATAGATAGATGGATAGATATGGATAGATATAGATAGATAGATAGATATAGATAGATAGATATAGATAGATAGATATAGATAGATAGATAGATATAGATAGATAGATAGATATAGATAGATATAGATAGATATAGAAAGATAGATAGATAGATAGATAGATAGATAGATAGATAGATAGATAGATAGATAGATAGATAGATAGATAGATAGATAGATAGATAGATGTATCTATCCCCAGCGCGGTGAATACGGTATTGCAGCGCTGGCTTGGTTTATCTGGAAGGAATTCTCGGATATATTACAAGCCATAGAAATGGGTCCTGGAGGGGAAATGTCTGACGGAAGAAGTTTGCATATAAGAACATTTATAATCAACCTTCAGATCACAGTGAGGATTTTATTGCTCTCGATAAATTATATTGCAGTAATTACGCCTGTGAGTCGCACGGGTCGCTCCCCCCTGACACCTCCGGGGGGCGGCGATGGGTGTCGCAAGGCCAAACAAATGAGAAGACGGAAATGTCAATACCATATGTGCAAAATGTGAATTGATTCCGATGTTCCCAGACGTCCTATTCAGGACTTTTCAAGGAGAAATATCTTCAGCGGAGTCATATTATTGAATCTGCCCGATAATTGGAGGCAGGTGTTTAATGACTATTTTATACCAATTAGGGGACCGGAAGGAGAGATCAGAACTCGTCTTTTTTTATTTTTATAGAATTATGGAGATTTTACATTTGTTTTCTGAAAAAAAAAAAAAAAAATCATACAGTTGAAGTGTTACCTTTAACCAGTTCTTGACCGGAAGGATTTTCCCCCTTAATGACCAGGCCATATTTTGCAATTCAGCACTGTGTTACTTTAACGGACAATTACGCGGTCGTGCGACGCTGTACCCAAATAAAATTGATGTCCTTTTTTTCCCACAAATAGAGTTTTCATTTTGGCTGTATTTTTGCGATTTTTATTTTTTGCCCTTTAACCACTTAAGCCCTGGAAGATTTTACCCCCTTCCTGACCAGGGGGTATTTTGCGATTCGGCACTGCGTGACTTTAACGGACAATTGCGCAGTTGTGCGACGCTGTATCTAAATGAATTTAACGTCCTTTTTTCCCCACAAACAGAGCTTTCTTTTGGTGGTATTTGATCACCTGTGCGATTTTTTGATCATGCGCTATAAACAAAAAAAGAGCGTCAATTTTGCAAAAATAACAATATTTTTCAAATTTTTTTATATGAAATTCCCCCCCAAAAAAATTTAAAAATCAAATTTTTTTTAACATTTTCGGCCAATTTGTTTTGTGCTACATATGTTTGGTAAAAAAAAAAAAATCGCAAAAAAGCGTATTTTGATTGGTTTGTGCAAAAGTTATTGCGTTTACCAACTATGGGAAAGATTTTTGTCATTTTTGTTGTTTTTTTTTTAACGCGTAATGGCGGCTATCTGAGATTTTTTTTGCGGGACTGCGACATTGCGGTTGACAGATCGGACCCTTGACTGACATTTTTGACACTTTTGGGGTTACCAGTGACATTTCTACAGTAATCAGTGCTATATATATGCACTGTTACTGTAAAAATACACTGGTAGTGAAGGGGTTAACTTTATTTGAGAGGGAGGGGCTGTGTGTGTCCCTAGGGGCGTGATTCTAACTGTGATTGGCTGTGGCTTGAGCTGTAGGAACAGTGATCAACGGTCCTACATTGTAGAACCGTATGATCATCCTTCATACAGAGGGGAGAATGACAGGCGGCTTGTTTACACAAGCTGCCTGACTTTCTCCCTCTCCCCCGACGATCGCCGAGTGACCGGCGGACATCGTGTCCGCCGGTCACATGCGCGGGGGGGGGTCCTGGAGCGCGCCTCCGGCGGCGCGCGCTCGCTCCCCAGAGCCTCACAGGCTAGTGACGTAGACCTATGTCACTCTGCCTGTGAGGGGCTGACTGCCGCAGTAAATATACTGTGATCAGTCGGCAAACGGTTAAACAAAAAAATAGCGACAATTTTGAAAAATAAACAATAATTTTCACTTTCTGCTATATGAAATTCTAAAAAAAAAATGTAAAAATCAAAATTTTTTAACATTTTGAGCTAATTTGTTTTCTGCTACATATGTTTGTTAAAAAAATTCCCATTAAGTGTATAATGATTGGTTTGCGTAAACTTTATCGCGTCTACAACTAGGGGTAAGATTTACGTCATTTTTATTTTTTTATTTTTTTACTAGTAATGGCGGCGATCTGCGATTTTTTGTGGGTCTGCGACATTGCGGCGGACAGATCGGACCCCTAACTGACATTTTTGACACTTTTGGGGGGGCCAGTGACATTACTACAGTAATATGGGTATATGGAGTGGCAGTGGAGTACGGCCACTAGCATTGCATCCTGGGAGGAAGAGAAGAAGGTCACATGGTCCCCATACCTGGGAGTACTGGGCATATGGAGTGGTGGAGGAGTACAGCCACTAGCATTGCATCCTGGGAAGAAAGGGAGAAGGTCACATGATCCCCATACCTGGAAGTACTGGGTATATGGAGTGGTGGGGGAGCATGGCCCCTAGCACTGCATCCTGGGAGAAAAGGGAGAAGGTCACATGATCCCCATACCCGGAAGTACTGGGAATATGAAGTTGGAGGAGAATATGGCAAGTAGCATTGCATCCTGGGAGGAAGGGGAGAAGGTCACATGATCCCAATACCCTGAAGTACTGGGTATATGGAGTGGCAGGGCAGTACGGCAACTAGCATTGCATCCTGGAAGGAAGGGGAGAAGGTCACATGGTCCCCATACCTGGAAGTACTGGGCATATGGAGTTGGAGGAGAATATGGCCACTAGCATTGCAGAATGGGAGGAAGGGGAGAAGGTCACATGATCCCCATACCTGGGAGTACTGGGCATATGGAGTTGGAGGAGAATATGGCCACTAGCATTGCAGAATGGGAGGAAGGGGAGAAGGTCACATGATCCCCATACCTGGGAGTACTGGGCATATGGAGTTGGAGGAGAATATGGCCACTAGCATTGCAGCCTGGGAGGAAGGGGAGAAGATCACATGGCTCCCCATACCTGGAAGTACTGGGCATATGGAGCTGGAGGGGAGAATGGTCCCTAGCATTGCATCCTGGGAGGAAGGGGGGAAGATCACATGGCCCCCATACCTGGAAGTACTGGGCATTTGGAGTTGGAGGGGAGTACGGTCACCAGCATTACATCCTTGGAAAAAGGGGAGAAGATCACATGGCCCCCATACCTGGATGTACTGGGCCTTTGGAGTTGGAGGGGAGTAGGGTCACTAGCATTGCACCCTGGGAAAAAGGAGAGAAGATCACATGGCCCCCCATACCTGGAAGTACTGGGCATTTGGAGTTGGAGGGGAGTAGGGTCACTAGCATTGCACACTGGAAAAAAGGAGAGATGATCACATGGCCCCCATACCTGGATGTACTGGGAATTTGGAGTTGGAGGGGAGTAGGGTCATTAGCATTGCATCCTTGGAAAAAGGAGAGAAGATCACACGGCCCCCATACCTGGAAGTACTGGGCATTTGGAGCTGGAGGGGAGAATGGTCACTAGCATTGCATCCTTGGAAAAAGGAGAGAAGATCACATGGCCCCCATACCTGGAAGTACTGGGAATTTGGAGTTGGAGGGGAGTAGGGTCACTAGCATTGCATCCTTGGAAAAAGGAGAGAAGATCACATGGCCCCCATACCTGGATGTACTGGGCATTTGGAGTTGGTCACTAGCATTGCACCCTGGGAAAAGGAGAGAAGATCACATGGCCCCCATACCTGGATGTACTGGGTATACAGAGTGGTAATGATGTACAGCTAAGGTATCCCAGCCAGTTTATCTCAGACTCATTTTTTCCCCGTGTGAATACAAGACGTCCTCCATGAGAAAACTCCTCACTTACATCAAAATAAATTTGGGCTGCTAAATATTTCCATCTAACGCGTCCTGAAACGAAGCCGCCGCTATTTACAAGCGCTGAACATTTCTGAAATAATGACTCGCACCGGCTGGGGAGAAGAATTTTCTGGCTTGGCATGAAAAGGTTTAATCTTGGAATGTTTCAGAAGTTATCTTAATAATTCTGCCAGAATAATGCCGGATTTGCATTTGAAATGACGCTTTGCACCATTCGATTAGAAAAACCCATGACTCAGAAAGTTACATAAAAAATAATCATCGCCGCTCTACATTCCGTCTCCCAGAGAAATCCCACCTTTGGGGAGGGAAAGCGATCCTTTCACATGTTATGGTGACACCGATTGCATGACAAACACAATTTATTTTCAGGATGCACAGCGAAGTCTATATTTTCATGGTAGAGATTGGAAATAAGCCCAATTTTTATTGTATAGCATTAAAGCTGTCATAGATGTTGGAGGAGGGGATAAAACCGCGTTCTACGGATTCCTGTGTGTTGGACTATTAGGCTGTGAATAGATGGGGACGTTACAGGACTGGCTGAGCGATGGTTGCATCTGAACTGTCCATGTAACGTAATCCCAAAGAACAAAACCATCAGAAAAGCCTTATGATGTTGTAAGCCCCCTACTGGACCTTTCATAGGAATATATGGAATAGGCAGCTCAGAAGGTCCAATTCAGGGTTTCTTAACCTTTTTTCCAGTTGAGGCGCCCTTTAAATGTTAGCACAATCCCAAGGTACCCAAATCTAAAGTGTAAACATTGTAAGTATTACTTATCAAGGGGAAACCTGGACCTGAAACGATGCAGACAACCTCCTTGATTCAATTTTACATTAGACACCATCTTCTCATATCAGAGGTCCCCCCATCAAGTGAGAGGTCCACGTATGACTTCAGAGTCCCCCATCATATCAGAGGCCCTTTCATCACATTAGAACCCCTTACACATCAGAGGTCCATCCATCAATACCCCTTTCACATCAGAGGTCTCCTCATCACATAAGAACCCCCCTTCATAACATAGGACCCCATCACATCAGAGGGCCCCTTATCACATCAGAGTCCCCCATCATATCAGAGGTCCTTTCATAACATTAGAACCCCTTACACATCAGAGGTCCATCCATCAATACCCCTTTCACATCAGAGGTCTCCTCATCACATAAGAACCCCCCTTCATAACATAGGACCCCATCACATCAGAGGGCCCCTTACACATCAGGTCCATCCATCATGTCAGAATACCCCTTTCACATCAGAGGTCCCCTCATCACATAAGAGCCCCCCCTTCATAACATAGGACCCCATCACATTAGAGGTCCACTTATCACATCAGAGTCCCCCATCATATCAGAGGTCCTTTCATAACATTAGAACCCCTTACACATCAGAGGTCCATCCATCAATACCCCTTTCACATCAGAGGTCTCCTCATCACATAAGAACCCCCCTTCATAACATAGGACCCCATCACATCAGAGGGCCCCCCATCACATCAGAGGTCTCCCCATAATGTGAGAGTCTCCCCTTCACATCAGAGGGCCCCCATCATACCAGAGATCCCCTCATCACATCAAAGGTCCCTCATTACATCAGAGGCCTCCACATTATGTGAGAGTCTCCCCTTTACATCAGAGGGCCCCCCATCATGTCAGAGGTCCCCTCGTTACATCAGAGGTCCTTCATTACATCCGAGGTCTCCCCATCATGTGAGAGTCTCTCCTTCACATTAGAGGTCCCCCCCATCATGTCAGAGGTCTCCTTGTCACTTCAGAGGTCCCTCATTACATCAGAGGTCTCCCCATCATGTGAGAGTCTCTCCTTTTCATCAGAGGGCCCCCCATCATGTCAGAGGTCCCTCGTCACATCAGAGGTCCCTCATTACATCAGAGGTCTCCCCAATCATGAGAGAATCTCCCTGTCATGTTAGAGCCCTCTTACACATCAGAGGTCCTCCCATCACATCAGAGGTTTCCTCACCACATTAGAGCCCTCTTACACATCAGAGGTCCCCCATCACATCAAAGGTCCCCTCATCCCTCATTACATCAGAGGTCTCCCCATCATTTGAGAGTCTCTCCTTCACATTAGAGGGCCCCTCCCCCCATCATGTCAGAGGTCCCCTCGTCACATCAGAGGTCCCTCATTACATCAGAGGTCTCCCCAATAATGCGAGAGACTCCCTGTCATGTTAGAGCCCACTTATACATTAGAGGACCTCCCATCACATCAGAGGTTTCCTCACCACATTAGAGCCCCCTTACACATCAGAGGTCCCCCATCACATCAAAGGTCCCCTCATCACATCAGAGGTCTCCCCATTACATCAGAGGTCCTCCCATCACATCAGAGGTCTCCTCGCGACATTAGAGCCCCCTTATACAACAGAGGTCCCCCATCATTTCAAAGGTCCCCTCATTACATCAGAGGTCCCCCATTACATCAGAGACCCCCTTATCATTTCAGAGTGCCCCCTTCATATCAGAGGTCCCCTTCTTTATTTTATAGCCCCCTTTCATATCAGAGGTTCACCATCACATGAGAGCCCCCCTCCCCATCAAATCAGACATTTCTTCATGGTATAACACATCAGAGGTCCTCCTATCATTTCATAGTTCCCCTTTCACATCAAAGGACCCCTCATCACATCAGAGCCCCCCTTCATATCAGAGGACCCTCATCACATCAGGGGTCCCCCCATTATGTCAGAGGTCCCCTCGTTACATCAGAGGTGTCTCATTAAATCAGAGGTCTCCCATATCATGTGAGAGTCTCCCCTTCACATCAGAGGGCCACCCATCATATCAGAGATCCCCTCATCACATCAGAGGCCCCTCATTACATCAGAGGTCTCCCCATTATGTGAGAGTCTCCCCTTTACATCAGAGGGCCCCCCATCATGTCAGAGGTCCCCTCGTCACATCCGAGGTCCCTCATTACTCAGAGGTCTCTCCATCATGCGAGAGTCTCCCCATCATGTTACTACCCCCTTACACATCAGAGGTCCTCCCATCACATCAGAGGTCTCCTCACCACATTAGAGCCCCCTTACACATCAGAGGTCCCCCATCATCACATCAGGGGTCCCCTAATACACCAGAGGTCCCCATATCATGTTAGAGTCCCTCTTTCATATCAGAGCCCCCCTTTATATCAAAGATGCTCCCATCACATGAGAGCCCCACACCTTCACCCCCACCCTCATCAAATCAGAGAGTTCTTCATGACATTACACATCAGATGTCCCCCCATCATGTCAGAGTTTCCCTTTCACATCAAAAGGTCCCCTCATCACATCAGAGCCCCCCTCATATTAGAGGTGCTCCCACCACATCAGAGCCCCCCTCATATTAGAGGTGCTCCCATCACATCAGAGCCCCCCTCATATTAGAGGTGCTCCCATCACATCAGAGGTCCCCTCATATTAGAGGTGCTCCCATCACATCAGAGCCCCCCTCATATTAGAGGTGCTCCCATCACATCAGAGCCCCCCTCATATTAGAGGTGCTCCCATCACATCAGAGCCCCCCTCATATTAGAGGTGCTCCCATCACATCAGAGGTCCCCTCATATTAGAGGTGCTCCCATAACATCAGAGCCCCCCTAATATTAGAGGTGCTCCCATCACATCAGAGCCCCCCTCATATTAGAGGTGCTCCCATCACATCAGAGGTCCCTTCATCACATCAGAGGTCCACAATCACATTAGAGCCCCCCTCATATTAGAGGTGCTCCCATCACATCAGAGCCCCCCTCATATTAGAGGTGCTCCCATCACATCAGAGGTCCCTTCATCACATCAGAGGTCCACAATTACATTAGAGGTCCATCCATCATGTCAGAGTCTCCATTTCAAATCAAAGGTCCCCTCATTATATCAGAGCCTGCCTTCACATAGGAGCTCCTCCTAATACATCAGAGGTCCCCCATCACATCAGAGTCCCCCTAATATGTAAGAGTCCTCCCTATACATAAGAGTTCCCCTATTACATCGTATTACATCATCAAGTCTTCTCATCACATCAGTCCTCTCAAATTAGAGTCCTTCAATCACAGAGCCCCCCCTTCCCCCCCAAGCACACAGTCCTCCATCATAGAACCCCTAATCACACACCGTCTGCGTCTCACATCAGAGCCCAAGCATTTGGCTCCAGTATGGAGGTGGAGGAGGTTGGGAGAAGGTGGGCTTCCATCCTACCCGGAAGGCTGGGGTCGGCCCACATGAATATGAATATTTTTGTGGGTGAGGAACTGAAAAGTTCCTATTCCTAATTTTGAATGGCGCATGGAGCACGGCGCTCTTTTTTGCTGGAGTAGAGCAACTAAACCAACATTGGAGTCAAAATTTCACTCTACTTCACTTCCACTAAAAGAGGGTTGCAGAGGGTCTCCCTGTCATGTTAGAGCCCCCTTACACATCAGAGGTCCTCCCATCACATCAAAAGTCCCCTCATCACATCAGAGGTCCCCCATTACATCAGAGGTCCCCCATCACATCAAAGGTCTCCTCACCACATTAGAGTCCCCTTACACATCAGAGGTCCCCATCACATCAAAGGTCCCCTCATCACATCAGAGGTCCCCCATTACATCAGAGGTCCCCCATCACATCAGAGGTCCCCCATTACATCAGAGGTCCCCCATCACATCAGAGGTCCCCCATCACATCAAAGGTCCCCTCATCACATCAGAGGTCCCCCATTACATCAGAGGTCCCCCATCACATCAGAGGTCCCCCATTACATCAGAGGTCCCCCATCACATCAGAGGTCCCCCATTACATCAGAGGTCCCCCATCACATCAGAGGTCCCCCATCACATCAAAGGTCCCCTCATCACATCAGAGGTCCCCCATTACATCAGAGGTCCCCCATCACATCAGAGGTCCCCCATTACATCAGAGGTCCCCCATCACATCAGAGGTCCCCCATCACATCAAAGGTCCCCTCATCACATCAAAGGTCCCCTCATCACATCAGAGGTCCCCCATTACATCAGAGGTCCCCTCATCACATCAGAGGTCCCCCATTACATCAGAGGTCCTCCCATCATATCAAAGGTCTCCTCACCACATTAGATCCCCCTTACACATCAGAGGTCCCCCATCATTTCAAAGGTTCCCTCCCCTGAATGCTGCGGTCGGCCCACATGAATATGAATATTTTTGTGGGTGAGGAACTGAAAAGTTCCTATTCCTATTTTTGAATGGCGCATGGAGCACGGCGCTCTTTTTTGATGGAGTAGACCAACTGAACCAACATTGGAGTCAAAATTTCACTCTACTTCACTTCCACTATAAGAGGGTTGCAGATAGAAATGCAGAAATCTTACCTTCGTAAGAGAACATTCCATGGTTACATTCCATGCATCTGTCACATTCGAAAAAAATATATTCACAAGATCCGTGGATTTGTTCCTTCAAAAAAGGAAGCCGGGTTTTCTGGCTAAATCACAGGTTAAGAGCCTCTAAATTGCTTTTACATCCATCACATTACCTGCAAGCCAAGAGACTATTTTTAAATTGAGGTAAAAGCAATTGTCATCTTTTTTTTTTTCCTTTTAAGGGACGTCATTGGCTTTTTATGACTGGAAATTCGTGATGATGAATTGTGCCCTCGGTGACAATTGTGATAAAACGAGATCAGTGTTTAACATTTCACAGTTCTTCCGCAATAAAAATATGCATGGATTTTGTTCTACGTGAGAAGAAAGCCAGGCTGGGGAAATTCGCCATCGCCTTTTCAAATATTTGATGGGATTAAAGCCGAGGAGCCCCCAGTTCTCCGCGCTAAATATTGAAGAAAAAATGAAAACAGGTGGATTATTAAAAGGTAAAT
Source organism: Pelophylax lessonae (assembly GCF_965119305.1). Taxonomy (NCBI): domain Eukaryota; kingdom Metazoa; phylum Chordata; class Amphibia; order Anura; family Ranidae; genus Pelophylax; species Pelophylax lessonae. The sequence continues at coordinate 7,268,795 of NC_138779.1, forward strand.
GTTCAATTCTCTGAGCATGAAAAGATAGTGGCACCTTTATAAGATGCTCCATCAGATGTTTTGTTCTTCTTCCCGTAACACTCTCCTAGTTGCCAATAGGTTTAGGTAAATTTTGGGTTTTTTTGATCCTCTGTAGTCAGGTGATCAGGATTTGATTGCTTTTGACTGTTCTGGGTTCTGCTGGTTGCAGGCCCAACTACTTCGCCCTGCAAGCAAGGTGCTCCCAGTTGTCCATGCAAAATATTGAAGAAAAATGAAAACAGGTGGGTTATTAACCACTTAAGCCCCGGAAGATTTTACCCACTTCCTGACCAGGCCCTATTTTGCGATTTGGCACTGCGTGACTTTAACGGACAATTGCGCGGTTGTGCGACGCTTTCCCCAAATTAAATTGGCGTCCTTTTTTTCCCACAAACAGAGCTTTCTTTTGGTGGTATTTGATCACCTGTGCGATTTTTACTTTTTGCGCTATAAACAAAAAAAGAGCGACAATTCTGAAAAAATTATATTTTTCACATTTTTTTATATGGAATTCCCCCACAAACAAAATAAAGTAAAAATCAAAATTTTTGAACATTTTTGGCCAATTTGTTTTCTGCTACATATGTTTGGTAAAAAAAAAATCGCAATAAGTGTATTTTAATTGGTTTGCGCAAAAGTTATTGCATTTACTAACTAAGGGAAACATTTCTGTAATTTTTGGTGTTTTTTTTTTTAACGAGTAATGGTGGCGATCTGCGATTTTTTTTTGTGGGACTACGACATTGCGGCGGACAGATCGGACCCTTGACTGACATTTTTGACACTTTTGGGGTTACCAGTGACATTACTGCAGTAATCAGTGCTATACATATGCACTGTTACTGTAAAAATGACACTGGCAGGGAAGGGGTTAACTTTATTGGCGATGCAGGGGTTAAGTGTGTCCCTAGGGGCGTGCTTCTAACTGTAAAGGGGCGTGGCTTGTGATGTAACCACAGAGACATAGGAGACATAGCAGGATCGTATGATCTCTGCAGTTAGATCAGGGAGAATGACAGACGGCTTTGTTTACATCAGCCGCCTGCCTTGCTCCCTCTCCAGCGGGAGATCGCGAGTGACCGGCGGACATCGGGTCCGCCAGTTACACGTGCGGACTTGTTAGGGAACGAGCAGGGGTGGGAGCGCGCCTCCAACGGCGTGCGCTCGCCCCCTAGAGGCTCTCAGGTGAGCGACGTAGCCCTACGTCACTTTGCCTGTACGGGGCTGACCGCCGCAGTAAATAGTCGTGCGGCGGTCGGCAAGTGGTTAAGGACTATTTATTTAAGGGTCCTTTCACACGGCATGGTCCGTTTTTTATTCAGTTTAGTGACTTTTTTTTTTAAACGGACACGGATGTCACTTTTTAGGGTCCGTTACGTTTGTCCGTTTTTTTTTCATCCATTCGTTTGCGGATGAAAAACGGACATAATATACGTCTATGGGCTAGCGGACGTTAGCAGGTGACCATCCGCTGACATCCGTTTTTGCATCCGTTCCGTTTTTAAGATGGAAGAAAAATAGGGTTCTCTTCCGTCTCAAAAACTGAACTTAATGGAACGGACGAAAAACGGATGTCAGCGGATGGTCATCCGCTAGCGTCCACTAGCCCATAGACATACATTACGTCCATTTTTCATCCGCAAACGGATGGATGAAAAACGGACATACGGAACGTCCGTGTGAAAGGACCCTTAAACAGCGCTGCTTGCTTGTTTTCGTATTTCTTCAGTGTTGTCACATGAAAAGATAGAATAAATTTACAAAAATGTGAGGGGTGTACTTACTTTTGTCAGATACTGCTAACAAATGATATAATTGAACAAAGTCTTTAACCACTTTAACCCCGCCCGCCGCAATTTTACTGCGGCAGGCGCTCCTGGGCAAAGTGATGTAGTACTATGTCGCTCGCTCAGGAGGCTGTAGGGGGCGAGCTCGTGCCGCTGGCAGCGCGCTCCGGCCCTACTCGTTAGCCGGGGAGTTAGAGTGTATGACTGGCGGCTCCGATGGCCTCCGGCCACTCGCGATCTCCCGCAGCAGAGAGAAGGACGGTCGGCTGATGTAAACACAACCGTCTGTCATTCTCCCTGAAGTAATCACAGAGGCTATGTGATCTTGCTATGTAGGATCGTATGTCTCTGTGATTACTTCACAGGCCACGCCCCTCCACAGTTAGAAGCACGCCCCTAGGGACACATTTAACCCCTTGATCACCAATAAAGTTAACCCCTTCCCTGCCAGTGTCATTATTACAGTAACAGTGCATATTTATAGCACTGATTACTGTAGTATTGTCACTGGTACCCCCAAAAGTGTCAAAAATGTCAGTCAGGGGTCCGATTTTTCCGCCGCAAACTCGCAGTCCAGCAAAAAAAAAAAAAAAAAAAATCGCAGATCGCCGCCATTACTAGTTAAAAAAAAAAAACAATAAAAATGACATAAATCTTTCCCTTAGTTAGTAGACGCGATAACTTTTGTGCAAACCAATCAAAATACACTTATTGCCATTTTTTTTACCAAAAATATGTAGCAGAAAACAAATCAGCCTAAAATGTTAAAAAAAATGTTGATTTTTACATTTTTTTTTGAGAATTTCATATAAAAAAATGTGAAAAATATTGTTATCTTTTCAAAATTTACGCTCTTTTTTTGTTTATAGCGCAAAAAAATAAAAATCGTAGAGGTGATCAAATACCACCAAAAGAAAGCTCTGTTTGTGGGAAAAAAAAGGATGCCAATTTCATTTGGGTACAGCGTCGCACGACCGCGCAATTGTCCGTTAAGGTCATGCAGTGCCGAATCGCAAAATAGGCCCTGGTCTTTGAGCAGCCAAATCCTCCGGGGCTAAAGTGGTTAGAAACAAAAAAAAAAACCAATATTTTTTACTTTCTGCTATAAAACAACCAATAAAAAAAAATCAAATTTCTTCATCAGTTTGGGAAAATTTGTATTCTGCTACATATTTATTTAAGTGGTTAATTCTTTTTTTTTTTTTCACGGGAAGTGCTGATGTTTTTCTGTTTTTCTAATACTGTATTGGGGTTTTTTTTCTGCGTGAAAATGATGCAAATATTTTCAGTTTTATGCCCATCTAGTTAGCTAGAAATTTCTAAATTCTCTTCTACTTGGAGATCTTTAATTTCGTATCTAAGCCGCACAATATCGCCATTTTATCGCTCTGTTCTTATTTACCGTTCACGTTTTTTCCCCCGTTTTTATTAGTTTCAGAAATCTTATAAAACCGTGTCTGCCGCGTCTGTATTGGGAATTGTCGAACTTTTCGAGTCGTTCTTTCGCACAGTTTTTGGACATTTATAAGTTATGATTAATTCAAAGATTTCCATCTAAAAGGTCACATTAGCAAATAATTCTCTCAGTAACTTCATGCTTATTTTTTTCATTTTCTCTTTTCATGTAAAACTGCAAACAGGAGGAATAAAATAATCATCAATGATGGGGAATCTATCCGAGTTCCATTTGCCAAGGGTGCAGCAAATCTTGTTCCAATCCAATTGAAGCCAGAAGGTTTTACCCCCCCCCCCTCCCTTCATAACCAGGCCATTTTTTGGGATTCGGCACTGTGTTACTTTAATGGACAATTGCTCAGTCGTGCGACGCTGTACACAAATAAAATTGATGTCATTTTATTCCCCACAAATAGAGCTTTCTTTTGGTGGTATTTGATAACTTCTGCAGTTTTATTTTTTGCGCTATAAAGAAAAATCGACAATTTAAAAAAAAAAAAAAAAAAAAAATCAATATGTTTTTACTTTCTGCTTTAAAACATACAATAAAAAAAATGAAAAAAAAAAATGAAATTTCTTCATTAGTTTAGGAAAATTTGTATTCTGCTACATATTTTTGGTAAAAAGAAAAAACCCAATAGGCGCAAATTTTTTAAGGTCTACAAACATATATATATATATATATATATATATATATATATATATATATATATATATATATATTTTTTTTTTTTTACTAGTAATGGCGGCGATCAGCAACTTAAAAAAAAAACAATATTTTTTACTTTCTGCTATAAAACATACAATAAAAAGATTAAAAAAAAATTTAATTTCTTCATTAGTTTAAGAAAAATTGGATTTTTGTAAGATCTTATCGTAAAATCCATTTCTCTTAGCTCATTGACAGATGTAGTCCTCTTTGATTCACATCAATTGGGTTATGCTGCCTCCGCAGGAGTAGGACTAGGCAGAAAGAAAAACGTTCTGGCTCCACCCTAGGGGCAGTCCCAGAGGGTATATCCTCTTCCTGTCTGCTACAGGGAATCAGATCTGTTATACAGCAGTGTCAGAGAATTTAACCCAACCCAACTCAATGATAGAGGGGCGGGTACTACGTCTGTCAATGAGCTAAGAGAAAAGGATTTTACGGTAAGATCTTACAAAAATCCAATTTTCTCTGTCGCTCATTGACAGACGTAGTCCTCTTTGATTCACATCAATAGGGACATCCAAAAGCAGTGCCACAAATGAGGGGTGGGATTGACAGAAATCAAAAACCAATCTAGAAGGCCCAACCGGAGCCAACCAGAAGTATCAAAGGACTCATCGAGCAAACAGATGAGACCTACCCAACAAACCCTCGAGGTAGACCAACAGTCTCCTCAAACAGCGGCCTGCAGGAACCTTGCGGCCAGAAGAGGCATCTGACGATGCCATCACATAAACCTTATACAATATTGTAAAGGTATGAACCGACGACCAAACAGTCGCCTTGAAAACCTGAACCACTGACGCCTGAAGGCGGAAGGTCCAGGAAACTCTAAGCGCCCGAGTAGAATGCGCCTTAACAGGGAACGGGGGATCCCGACCCTTAGATAGAATAAGCCTATACCACCGTCTGTCTGATCCATCTAAAGATGGTCGCGGCAGAAACAGGCAACCCCTTCTTAGGGCCATCCGTGATCACAAACAGTGAATCCGTCTTACAAAATGAATCCGTAGTATTCAAATATATCCTGATCGCCCGAACTACATCCAAGGAATGCAACGCAATTCTCGAGGATGATAGGGCTTAGGACATAGGAAAGACAATACACTGTCCTCATTCAATGAAACTTTGAAACCACCTTAGGAAGGAAGGATGGATTCGGATGAAGAACAACCTTATCCCTATGAACCACCAGATCTGGGGAACAACAGGATAATGCAGCCAGTTCTGACACCCTGCGTGCAGAAGTGATAGCCACCAAGAAGGCCACCTTCTGGGATAAAGTAAGCAAGGGAATCTCCCTGATATTTTCAAAAGGAGGCTTCTGAAGAACCGACAGCACCAAATTAAGATCCCAGGATGGTAACGGCGCGCGCACTGGCGGAGCCAGGTGTCGCACCCCCTGGATGAAATTCCGCACCAAGGAATGAGTAGCCAAAACCTTCTGAAGAAGATCGCTAATGCTGAAAACAGACCCTTGATAACACTCAAGGCCAGCTTCTGCTCAACTCCCTGTTGCAGAAAGCCAATATTCAGGCTACCGAATAAAGACGTGGAGGGAACCCAAGGGATTCATACCACGCAATATAAGACTTCCATGTACGATGATAATCTTTCTGGAAGTCGCTTTCCTTGCTTTAACTAGAGTAGGAATAACTGAAGCTGACAATCCCTTGTCCTTCAGCACCTGGGTCTCAATAACCAGGCCGTTAAAGCCAGCGATCGTAAAGCAGGATGGAAGATCGGTCCCTGCGACAGCAGATCCTCCGTAAGAGGAAGTCGCCAAGGAACGTCTGTGACCAGCCTGACCAGGTCAGCGTACCAGGCCGACTAGGCCAGTCCTGATCTACCAGGATAATCGGAATTCCCTCCACCTCTATCCTGCGAAGAAGCTTCGGCAGTAACTTGAGAGGAGGGAAGTAGCTGATACTGCCCCCACGGGGCGATCAGCATGTCTGCGGTGTCTGCTAGAAGATCGTGGGAACAAACCACAAACCTCCGCACTTTCCTGTTGAGCTGAGATGCCAACAGCTCCCATTCGGAGTGCCCCAACGGAGGCACAGTTGGTGGAATATCCCTGGATGAAGAGATCATACCCCTTGATCCAGAATCTGACGGCTGAGATAATCTGCCTGCCAATTCATCCCCGGAATGAATACCGCAGAGAGAGCTGGAACATTAGTTCCGCCCTATGAAGAATGCTGGCCACTTCTATGGCCGCCAGGACACTCCTGGTGCCCCTTTGATGATTGACATAAGCCACTGCTGTGGCATTGTCCGACTGGATCTGAACCGGGCTGCCCTGGAGCTGCTCGGTCCAGTAAATCAGACAAAGTCTGATCGCTCTCAGTTTCAATACATTTATCGGTAACCTGGACTCTTCCAGGGACCAAAGCCCCTGAGCCGAGAATTTCTCCTCACCCGGATAGACTGGCATCCGTGGTGATAAGCGTCCAAATATTGGTAGGAATGACTTCCCCTGGCTGAGCATCGGAGACCGAAACCGCCAGACCAGGGACTCCCTGGTCCGCTCGCTCCGCCGGATCCGATTGTCCAGGGAATCTGGATTTCGGTTATACTTGAGAAGAATCTCTCCTAGAAGGATTCGGGTATGGGACTGGGCAACTGGTACTGCTTCAAAGGAAGCCACCATCAAACCCAGAACCCTCATGCAAGCCTGGATGTGTCTAAAATTAGACCCAAATATTCCAGCCTTCTGGTGGGAACCAAAGATAACTTCTGCAGGTTCACCAGCCACCCGAACTCTTGCAAAGAGGTCATGGTGATCTCTAAGTTTAGTAATAGAAACTGATAATGGTACTCTTTCTACGGAAAAAACGCAGTAAACGCTGATGTCCTGCATAAATAAGAAAGTGAAGATAGGCATCCTAGATGTCTATGGACGCCAGAAAATCCCCCTGATGCAGGGAGGCCGCCTGACAAAAAAGATTAAGTGCTCTTAAGTCCAGAATTGGACGCACTTTGCCCTCTTTTCTGGGTATTGTAAAAAGGTTCGAATAGAACCCTTGAAATGCTCTGTCCAAGGAACGTGGACCACCACTCCTTGTTGCATTAAATCCGTGACTGCCCCCCGTAAGCTCTTAAGCGATCCGGGGATAGTCGAATATTGGAAGGAAGAATCGCACTGGGAGAGATTGACATACAATCTTGCCAGCGCCCCATAAAAAAACCTCCCGAAGGAGTTTTGGAGGACTTTGCTTTTTTTTTTTTTTTTTTTTTTTCGTGGGCTGAAAAAACTTTTATGAGCGGAAAAAGAAGGCCCCCGTCTCTGACGGGATCCTTTACCCTTATTCCTCTAGTGAGATCCTTAATCTCATCTAAATTGGCTCCAAGATAGGCGCACACCCTGAAAAGGGAGATTTAACCAAAGCTTCCTTGGAGCCTTGGTCTGCCGACCAATATCTTAGTCACAGTGTACGCCTGAGGACCACTGCTGAAAACTGATGCTCGCTCCAATAGTGGAGTGGCGTCTAGTGCAATGTCGCAGACAAACTGTAACTCTTGTATCATCTGTTCCACCAGATCTGATACCGCCTGGGGGATATCTCTCCCCTCTAAGCCACTTGGTCCATTCTAGACCAATAGCAATTACTGGTCTGAAAGCTGACCCAATTAGGGAAAAAATGGCGCGATCATCTTTAAAGGACGGAGCATCCTCCAATAGGATAACCGTAGCTTTGTTCAATCTGGAGATTGAAAAATCCACCACAGATGGTACTATCCATCTCTTGAGGAATAATTCCTCGAACGAATAACGCCTATTAATGCGTTTAGGAAATAGTAGGGGCTCGTCTTGGATGACCCCATTCCTACTTAGTTACCTTACCGAAACACTTGGGTAAGGGAAATACTTTTACCATGTTGGTGCGTTTATTAGTACCAAATGGGATCTCAGTATCAGCTACTTCTGATGGTGTATCCGAACATATACAATTAATGCGTTACTAACGCTTCCTTTCGGGCTATGGTAGATGCCGAAACATCTTCCTCACTGTCTGAAGAGACAGTACCCGAGTCACAAACCCCAGATGAGGTACCTGCAACTGCAGGAATAGACTCAGGCTGAAGTTTCAGATGAAAAATGGGGATAGGCGGGGGTCGCTTCCTTGCGCCCTGTCCCTGACAAGCCAATTCCACCCGGGATAGACAAAAAATTTCCAAAAACTGCTGACAATGACTCACTATTAAGTGGCGAACTGGAGGGTCCTGCAGCCACTTCGAGGGGATCAGGTGGAGGTACATGTGTGGCAGGGTCCATGTTAATCCAGGACACTTTGCCAGTAAAAAATACCTTTTTTAATTCACCAGCGCAATAGCGCCCCTCAGCGTACCTGCTTTGGACCCCCACAGAGAGAGAGAGACCCCAAGGGCTCACCACCAGATGCAAAGAATTTTCTTATTAAAACTGCTGTCAACGTTGTCTTGTGCAGACTGGGAAGTCTTGCACTAGGATTCCCGGGTGAAAGGAAGTGGCTCCGCCCCCTGTGTACGCCTTTCCGGCGTTCCCAGCTGCTCCTCGAGGTTTGCTGGGCACATCAAACATGGCCGCCCCCATGCAGGAGACAATAGGCTACGAAAAAATGGCGGCTTGCGTGACCTGCGGGCGGCTTGTGTAGACCATGCAGACATGCGGTCTACAACAAAATGGCGGCGGACTGCCGATCTAGCGTGGCTCCTCCAGTACAGCGCCTGCATGCTTGAAAACAGCTGATGGCGGCCTGTCGGCCTGCGGGAGTATGGCGATCTAAGGTAGGCTATACCTCTTATGTGTTCTATAGCAAATCGAACTCGGCTTCCTTGCTAGAGAACCCAAGGCTTGCTGAAGTATCAGCTCCCAAACCAAGGTTGCTAGAGTGTCAGCTCCCAAACCGAGGTTTGTTTAAAGTGTTAGCTCCCAAACCAAGCCTGCTGGAGTGTCAGCTCCCAAACCAGATCACACTATCACAGGGGATATGTGAACATGTCATAGGCTACAAGGGGGAACTGTAATGTCAGAAAGGATCCGACCATACACAGAGGGGCCCGTATCCCAAAGACCCCACAGGGGGGAAGGGGGAACATTTACTCACCATACCGAACCGACAGGCACCCTCTCTTCACAATACCCTCTCCACCGAAGTGGGGGGTTGTCGACCAATCCGGACGCCTTGACTCTCTGGTTCCTGGCGTCCAAGCGAGACGTTTAACTCGCAAGGTCAGTCCCTCCAATGGGACTCTGTCGCGGCCGACCCAGCGCGGAGCTATGGTCTGCACGCGCTCGTAGGCTGAACCGGGGTGACCACTGGATCTCAACATCCTGCCCGTCGCTCTGCCCCGCATACTTACTTGAATGTGTCGCGGCCGACCAAGCGTGATGCTATGGTCTGCGCGCGCTCGTAGGCCGGCTGGGGTGACCACTGGATCTCAACATCCAGCCCGTCGCCCAGATCCGGCGTAATTTGCTTGAAGATCTCACAGGAAAAAAACTGGAGAAACTACCTAAAAAAAAATATTTTTTCTAAAAAGTCTTGCCAGGACCAAAGATCCCAGCAAGGAACTTAGGTCCTTACTCCTGACTAGACAGAAAAAACTGATTCCCTGTAGCAGACAGGAAGAGGATATACCCTCTGGGACTGCCCCTAGGGTGGAGCCAGAACGTTTTTCTTTCTGCCTAGTCCTACTCCTGCGGAGGCAGCATAACCCAATTGATGTGAATCAAAGAGGACTACGTCTGTCAATGAGCGACAGAGAAATTTGTATTCTGCTACATATTTTTGGTAAAAAAAAAAAATCCCAATAGGCGCAAATGTTTTAACGTCTACAAACTATATATATATATATATATATTTATTTTTTTATTTTTTTTTTACTAGTAATGACGGCAACCAGCGACTTATAGCGGGACTGCGACATTGTGGAGGGCAAATCAGACACTAAGGGGTTTATTTACTAAAGCTAGAGAGGGCAAAATTTGTCACAATTCTAAGTCAGCTTCTAATCTCAGCTGAGGAATCATTATAATATAAACACACGCTATAAATACATTATAAAAACACACACACACACACAAAATAAATGATACAGTAGTACCCCCCACTCTTCTGATACTCCAATCAGTAGTACCCCCAGCTCTGCTGCTCCCCCCACTCAATAGTAACCCCCGCACAGCTAATTCCCCCCCCCCACTCTATAGTAACCTCCAACTCTGCTGGTCCCCCACTTGGTAGTAACTCTCTGCTCTGCTGATTGCCCACTCAATAGTAACTCCAAACTCTGCTGATCCCCCACCTGGTAGTAACCCCCAGCTCTGCTGATTCCCCACTCAATAATAACCCCAAACTCTGATGATTCCCCACTCAGTAGTAACCCCTAGCTCTGCTAATCCCCCACTCAGTAGAAACCCCTAGCTCTGCTGATCCCCCACTCAGTAGTAACCCCTAGCTCTGCTGATCCCCCACTCAGTAGTAACCCCTAGCTCTGCTGATCCCCCACTCAGTAGTAACCCCTAGCTCTGCTGATCCCCCACTCAGTAGTAACCCCTAGCTCTGCTGATCCCCCACTCAGTAGTAACCCCTAGCTCTGCTGATCCCTCACTCAGCAATAACTCCCAGCTCTGCTGATTCCCTTCTCGGTAGGAGCTCACAGCTCTCCTGCTCCCCCCACTCAGTAGTAGCCCCTATCTCTGCTGACCCCCCCACTCAGTAGGAACTTTTAGCTCTGCTGACCCCTACTTAGTAGTAACCCCCAGCTATGCTGATCCCCCACTCAGTAGTAACCTCAAGCTCTGCTGATCCTCTGATTTTCCGATTCTCCTCTCTCTCAGGTCCCCGCTCACCTCTCACTATATTGCTCCCACGTGTGACATTGCTAGTTTATCCTGCTCAGGTCCCCCAGCTCTGCTGATCCTCTGCCGCTCAGTCCTCTCTCTCGGGTCCCTACTCACATTCTGCTAAAGCGTTCCCATGTTGCACACCATGTGTGCTGCCTGCTAGTTGCTCTGCTCCAGTCCGGACCCCGCTCACCTTCCTGCTGCTTCACTCTGCACAGCAGATATGATGTCTGTACCAGACACTTCCAAAATTTATACACATGAACTGGAAGTGACCGCTGATGATGTCTTTCTGGTTAGCTTGTTGGTTTCTCAGTAGATCCTGGGAGATCTCATACCTGCAATACCCCCAAAAACAAAGCAAAGGTAACGCTGAATAAAAGCTCCTCATAGACTTCTATAGACGCTTTGAAGATGCTTTGAAGCACCAAGAAAGGGACATGGGGTATAATTTTTGAAGCAAAGCAAACACAACGTGTGACCAGGACTGTAAGGTCACCATTTTATTCAGTAATAGGAGCTTTGATTGGCATTCGGAGTGCTTGAAAAATAGCGCGTCCAATGCCACATTTTAAAGCAAATGTAAACAAGCCCTAACACGTCCTAATGAATGAAGTGCTTTAACCACTTGCCGACCGCCCGCCGCAGATAAACTGCGGCAGGCTGGCTCGGAGCGCGAACCGCCGTACCTTTATGGCGGTTTGCGGGAGCGCTCCTGGGTAGCGGTGATGCTGATCCATGGGGCTGGCAGCCGCGATTGCCGTCTGGCCCCCGCGATCGCTCTCCACTGAGAGAGAACGACGGTCAGCTGTTATAAACAAAGCCAACCGTTCTTATATATATATATATATATATATATATATATATATATATATATTTTTTTTTTTTTTAATTTTATATAGTTATAAAATATATATATATATATATATATATATATATATATATATATATATATATATATATATATATATATATATATATATATATATATATATATATATATATACACACACACACACATGTACATGTATATATATATATATATATATACACACACACACATGTACATGTATATATATATATATATATATATATATATTTATTTTTTTTTTTTTTTTTTTTTAACTATATAAAATATAAAAAAATATTTTTTCCCAAAATCTGCTTTTTTGTTTATAGCACAAAAAATGGCCTGGTCATTAAGGGGGCAAATCCTTCCGGTCCAGAAGTGGTTAATAAACGCTCAAATTTCTTTGCATGTCTAAATGAGCCGTAAATTACCATCGTCATGTGGTCAGGACATGGTATAAAATTCTGTAAATAAGATAAATAAAAGGAAACATTAGGAGCCCAGGCACAATGATTTGCGCACACAAACTGCTCGCCATCCTCACCAGAAGACGCCGGTCGCATCGATACAATTTTTTTGCGCCGTGAAATGTCGTCTCTAACTGTCTCAGCAATATTTAAAAGATCATTTCCAATTGGCGATGAATAATACGCGGTCAGAAGCGGCACCGGCGCAACGCTATAGAGCGGCAATCGCCTTCGGAAAGAGAGAGATTTACTCGATGTTATTGTTTCAAAGCATCAAATGTTACTTTTCCTTTTATTGTATCATCTTTTACCATCCCCGCAGGAAATGCAGAGAATGATGATGCGGAGACATCGCTACAACACACAGATTCTGTCTGACAAGATCTATGAGTGGGAGCCATGAAGCAGCGAATCTCCATCCCTGTTATATGTTATCTCATCTTCACTTCTGTCAGTTTGCTGGAGAGATTACTCTTCAAAGAACATAACATTAGGGGGGGTTGTTAAAGAGATTGAACAGGAGGAAAATTGCAATGTTTGGACATTTTATTGGCAAGCATTTTTGCAAATCATAATCCTTTTGAAACCTGTAAAAGGATCTCTATTTATAATGGTGTGATATCAATCGTGACCCCGTTTAGTCCCCAGGGCCATTCACACTGTTGGGTCAAGTAATAATGGAGAGCGGATGCCACCAATGGGGGTAGAAGTCCACAACTTGACTGATATTTTACAGCCCATTCATAAAATGCAAGTACTGATGTGACTCCCCACTGAGTTTTTTCTGACTATGGAATCAAGTTATAATGGAGAGCGGTTACCACCAAGGGGTGTGTAAGTTCACAGCTTGACCTGTATGTTACAGCTTACTTATACAGAGGAAACCATGTTGTGGCTCCCCACTATGTTTTCTCTGACTATGGAACCAAGTTATAACAGAGAGCGGATACCACCAAGGGGGGGGGGGGTAGAAGTTCGGAACTTGACTTGTATATTACAGCCCATTCATAAAATGCAAGTAATGATGTGGCTCCTCTCTGAGTTTTCTCTGACTATGGAACCATGTTAAAAAAGGAGAGCAGATACCACCAACGAGGGTAGAAGTCCAAAGCTTAATCTGTTTTTACAGCTCACTCATAAAATGCAAACCAAGGTGTGGCACCCCACTGAGTTTTCTCTGACTATGGAACCAATTTATAATGGAGAGCGGATGCCACCAAGGGGCGTGTACGTTCACAGCTTGACCTGTATGTTACAGCTCATGTATACAATGGAAACCATGTTGTGGCTCCCCATTATGTTTTCTCTGACTACAGAACCAAGTTATAATGGAGAGCGGATGCCACCAAGGGGGTAGAAGTCCACAACTTGACCATTCATAAAATGCAAATAAAGACGTGGCTCCACACTGAGTTTTCTCTGACTATGGAACCAAGTTAAAAACGGAGAGTGGATGCCACCAAGGGGTGTGTAAGTGCACAGCTTGACCTGTATTTTACAGCTCACTCATAAAATGCAAACCATGGTGTGGCTCCCCACTGAGTTTTCTCTGACTATGGAATTGTCAAGGTCTTACCTTGCCTGCCTGTTGGCAGCCATCTTTGACATGTGCAGACTGCTGTCTCTTATAAACCCTGATTGCATCATCACTGCTGCCTGGGCGTAGCTTAGTGATGATGTTGCACACCTGACTATATATATCACCTGTTGACTTGCAGTCCTTTGCCCTTGTGTTTGTGTTCCAAGTTGCATCACTGCTAACAGTCTTCTATTCTCTGTGTTCCTCCGTGCATGACCTGGCTTGGCTGCCGACTTTCCTGGCTCTCGATTCCGCATCAGCAAGCGACCCGGCATCGGCAGACTACCCGCCTCTGGACCCGATCCCAGCTTGGATGACTACCCGCTCTGGACTAGACCCTGGCTTGGATGACTACCCGCTCTGGACTTGACCCTGGCTTGGATGACTACCCACTCTGGACTTGACCCTGGCTTGGATGACTACCCACTCTGAATTTGACTCTGGCTTGGATGACTACCCGCTCTGGACTCGACCCCAGCTTGGATGACTACCTGCTCTGGACTTGACCCTGGCTTGGATGACTACCCACTCTGGACTTGAGCCCAGCTTGGATGACTACCCGCTCTGGACTCGACCCCGGCTTGGATGACTACCCGCTCTGGACTTGACCCTGGCTTGGATGACTACCCGCTCTGGACTCGACCCTGGCTTGAATGACTACCTGCTCTGGACTTGACCCTGGCTTGGATGACTACCCACTCTGGACTTGAGCCCGACTTGGATGACTACCCGCTCTGGACTCGACCCCGGCTTGGATGACTACCCGCTCTAGACTCGACCCCGGCTTGGATGACTACCCACTCTGGACTTGACCCTGGCTGTTCCTAATTTCACTGCTCACTCTTGCTCTGTGTTTATGCTTTATTTTACTTGCATCTTAGTGTGGTCTCGTTTACTGGCACCCTGAAAGGAACCAAGTTATAATGGAGAGAAGATGACACCAAGGGTGTGTAAGTCCACAGCTTGACCTGTATTTTACAGCTCACTCAAAAAAATGCAAACCATGGTGTGGCTCCCCGCTTAGCTTTCTCTGACTTTGGAACCAAGTTATAATGGAGATCGGATCCCACCAAGGGGTGTGTAAGTCCACAGCTTGACCTGTATTTTACAGCTCACTCCTAAAATGGAAACCGTGTCGTGGCTGCCCACTATGTTTTCTCTGACTATGGAACCAAGTTATAATGGAGAGCGTATACCACCAAGGGGTGTGTAAGTGCACAGCTGACCTTGTATTTTACAGCCCATTCATAAAATGCAAGCCACGGTTTGGCTCTCCACTGAGTTTTCTCTGATTGTTGAAGCAGTATTGTAGGGACAGCTGGTCGTATGACTTAGACAGGTCACATGACCAGGCTGTCCTTTTTTCTTTTTTATTCGTATTCATTTCTATTGCTCTTAGTTTGCTTTGGGGCCACACTGCCTTTTTTTTTTTTTTTTTTATAAATTATTTATTTACAGTTTGTTTTTTCTAAATTGTCTATAGCCGGCATTCTTTTATTTACATTCATCTGTCAGCGGTGAAGCCCGCTGACAGCTGATGAGTCATCAGTTGTTAAGGACACAGCGGCTGGCCCGCTTCTTAACAACCAGTTATTCTTCACACAGAATTCCAATTGGTTTGATCATTTTTCGACTGTTCCGGATCGGATTCATCCTGAAAATTTTAAATTAATTAGAAAACGAATATACTAAACTAATTTCAACAAAATTTGTTACTCTTTCATTTAGAGATTCGGATTTGGATAAAACGAAACGAATTTTGAAACGAATCAAGGAAATTAAATTAGTAACATAACAAATCTATCCGAAACAAAACAAATGTTTCCGTTCTGCACATGTCTAGCTGAGGAATTGTACAGACATTTGCTGTGTATGTGATTTTCACGCTATGTCACGCAGTGAGCTCGCTCTCAGCACAGAAATCTCGGCACATATTGACACATAGGCATGCGGGCATTAAATCCCTCCCTCTTTGCCATGGTACTTCTGTGTTATATGGGTGACAAGAGGTTAACACATATTGGGCACCAGTGTTGCCAACTGTCAGTTTTTTTACTGGCAGCCAGTAAAAAATTGGCTCTTTTCTCCTGCCAGTAAATGTCAGTAACAGGAAAAGGTGGTCAGTAAAAAATATGGCTGTGACGCTCGGCTCTGCACTGTGCATGCGCCATTCTGGTCTGGAGCCAGCCAAAATCATACATTCAGATGTTGCCAGTGAGGGGCGGGTCTGGCAGAGGCGGTGCCTGAGTGTGTCGTGTGATGTCATAATGCAAAAGAGCCGAGCGGAGTGGCTGGAGCCTCATGCATGGGTCTGTGGGATGGGAACAAGGCAAGCTGGGAGCAGGACTGTCAGTGCTGTTTGAACTGGAGTGGACTGAAGGCAGTGGCATTGGGAGGGGGTGGGCTGACCTGGGCTGTAGCCCAGAGTGGGCCCCCAAATAGCCCCAGGTCTCATGTTGTTTGTTTATAATTATAAGCCCGAGTCATGAGTTCAGCCAGGCAAGGTATGATCCCCTGCTCCGCTGGGCTTCTACTGCCACACTGGTTGCTAGTATCGCTGGCGTCACGCAACCAGTGATGTCAGCGTCGTCACATGACAGCAGGCGAGAGAGAGGTACCAGGCTCCCAGCATTCAGAGCCGAGGAGGATTTAAATTCCTCCTCTGTGCCTAGAATTGGCTCCACACACCTCCCTCAATGCCTCCAGGCTCCATGCGGCACTGCGGCTCAGCTCAGAGCCGATGGAAGGGTCAGGGTCAGGTAGCATGCAGGAGCGTCAGAATCGAGCACCCACTGTGAGCCTGAGGACTTGAGGAGCTGTCCATTGTCCACCGACCCCACCTGGCCTGCTGCACGCACCTGCACCTAAACGTACTTCTTAAACACTCAGCTGATTAGGCATGTAGTGAGTGGAATTACATCTCAGCATCCTCATGGTGTGGTGCTACTTCTTTGTGCATCACTGAGTGGGCTTGCATTGTGCATCCTTTTTTTTTTCATTACCTGATCTTAGCCAGATCATGAATATCACTTTGATGAGTGAGGGCATACCAAGCTTACTTCTCTTCACTTGCGTGCCTGCTTGTTTTTTTTGTTTTTTTTGCTCACGCCTATTGATATACAAGTAGCGTCACATCACAATCTGAGTATAAAAGAGAAGAGAGGCGCCTCTAAGTGTAGCAATATGGTTACATTTAATGAAGGTTCAACATTTAGCAACTCAATTGGTTGATGATTAAAAGTGTGCAGGTGTTAGGGAAATGGCCATGAGAGAGCTGGCAGTTCTGCCAGTAGTGCTAATGGACGTTCTCGGCGCATCTGGCACATTTCTGTACGCCTGGTGTAAGAATGGTGTACCGGCGTTCGCAACGGCGCAAGGGCGAACGTGCGTAAGCAATGCGTGATAGACGGAGCCTTTTGCTGGCCTATAAAAGGTGGCTTTGGAATGCCTCTCATTGCTGGTTTATCGTCAGCTTCCCAGTGTTCCTGTGCCTCCAGTTCTGCTTTTGGATTTCCTGTTGTGACCCGGTTTGCTCCTTACTTTGACTGACCTTCTCCTGGCTTGACCCTTGGCTCTCTCCACCCAACTTGGCTTCTGCTTATCTCCTGTGTATGACCCCGGTTTCGTCTGTTGACCTTGCTACCTTCTCCTGCCTGAAGACCTTGGCCTGCAGTGCTCCTGCTTCTCCTACCTGGCTTGCCTTCAAGTTTGCTAACAGCGTTTGACCCCCTGCCTGGACTTACCTCTGCACCAGTTTGCCTGGCATCTTGGAACCTTCTGGAGACCTCTGCCCTTCTGTGCTTCCAGTCACCCAGCAAGCTCCTGAAGTTCCTCTGCTCTTCTCATCTGTACCTTGCTGGCAACCCGTACTCCTTTGAATGCTACACCTCCTGTACCATCTTCAGGGGTGTGCCGCACTTAGCTGCAAGGGAAGCCGCCTCAGCACCTTGGCCTCAGATCAGGTATCTGACAGCAGGCATCCTGGGTAAAGCTGTCCACATAGACTGTAACCCTCACCGCCATCAACGTCATCCCTTACACACTGCGCTCCACAAGCGCTTCAAGCCTCACTTTCAGATCGCTCTACTGCAGGGGAGTCTTCCCGGTCACAACTGCAGACTGACAGCAGTGAGAGCCAGCGGTGTGGAAGACGGTCTATGTGGACAGCTTTACCCTGGATGCCTTAGATGTGCCTGTTTTAACCACTTAAGAACTGGAAGGTTTTACCCCCTAATGACCAGGCCATATTTTGCGATTCGAAAGCAGTAAAGAGCGGCGCCAGCTTAGTGTAGCATAAATTTATTCAGCAATAATGAATGTAGCAACTTACTCTGAGGTAAGGTTAGACAGGTACGATGGGTGTAGTGGGCGCATCCATCTTCTCCTGGGGAAGTGCCGTAGAGGAGGGTGGTTTAGTGCCGGTGGTGTGGTGTGGGGAAGCTGTTTGGCAGCCTGTCCGTAGGATTCAGCGGCGGCGGAGCGTTCGCAGCAGGGCTCCAGCTACCTGCTTCATGTCTGACCAACGTCACTTCCTGGTGGGAAGAAGATAGGGGTTGCACGCGTTCGGAGCATCCGTGCTCCTTCTTCAGGCAGTGGGAGTGGCTCTCATGGAGCAGGGAATTTATACCCTGTTTCTGCAATAATTGCTGGGACATCTGTCAGGAGGAGGCGGGGCCAAAACGGCATTTGTGGGCTGGGATGCCTACACAGTGTGGCTTGAATACTAGTCTTCTTAATAAAAACAATATAAAATGAAATGTCTCTGGAATACTAGTCTTCTTAACCACTTAAGCCCTGGAAGATTTTACCCCCTTCCTGACCAGGGGGTTTTTTGCGATTTTTTACTGCGTGACTTTAACGGAAAAATTCCACGGTCGTGCGACGCTGTACCTAAACGAATTTGACGTCCTTTTTTTTACCACAAACAGAGCTTTCTTTTGGTGGTATTTGATCACCTGTGCGATTTTTACTTTTTGCGCTATAAACAAAAAAAGAGCGACAATTTTGCAAAAATAACAATATTTTTCACATTTTTTTATATGAAATTCCCCCCCAAAAAATGTAAAAATCAAAATTTTTTAACATTTTTGCCCAATTTGTTTTCTGTTACATATGTTTGGTAAAAAAAAAAAAAATCGCAAAAAGTGTATTTTGATTGGTTTGCGCAAAAGTTATTGCGTTTACTAACTAAGAGAAAGATTTCTGTCATTTTTGGTGTTTTTTTTTTTAACGCGTAATGGTGGCGCTCTGCGATTTTTTTTTTTGCGGTACTGCGACATTGCGGCAGACAGATCGGACCTTTGACTGACATTTTTGACACTTTTGGGGTTACCAGTGACATTACTGCAGTAATCAGTGCTATACATATGCACTGTTACTGCAAAATGACACTGGCAGTGAAGGAGTTAACTTTATTGGGGAGGGAGGGGTTAAGTGTGTCCCTAGGGGTATGCTTTCTACTGTGATTGGCTGTGGCTACTGGTGTAGGAACAGTGATCAACGGTCCTACATAGTAGAACCGTCTGATCACTGTTTCTACACAGGGGAGAATGACAGGCGGCTTGTTTACATCAGCCGCCTGACTTTCTCCCTCTGTACCGACGATCGTCGAGTGACCGGCGGACATCGGGTCCGCCGGTCACACGCACTAACTTCCCTGTGAAAGAGCCGCGGCGGGCGTGCGCCTCCGCGGGCGCGCGCTTGCCCGCTATTGGCTCACAAGGAAGTGACAGGCGAGTGACGTACCGGTACGTCACTCTGCTTGGCCGGGGCTGACCGCCGCAGTATATAGTCGTGCGGCGGTCGGCAACCGGTTAATAAAACGAAATGTCTCTGAAAACATGGCAAAAACGGCATGTTCAGTCCATAGATGGAAAGTAAAAAATAATAAATAAATACAAGAATAAACGCATGGCAGTGGGGCATAGTCTATCCATAAATGTGTATATATATATAAATATAAGATGGTAAAAATGGGGGTGCAAATAGGAAATAGGTGGATGTGGAGATGGCAGAAAATAAAAATAAGGTAAAATAGAAAAGGAAAGTGAAGATAAATATAAATAAAAATAAAGATGAAATGAATGGAGAAAATGGGGGAGGTATATAAGTGGGGGAGGTATATGTTGATATTTAGGTATGATGCAAAAGGATATAGGTATTGATGAATAAGGATGATCGAACTTTTGAAAAGTTCGGTTCGGCCAGAACATCCGAACTTCCCGAAAGTTCGGCCCGGATTTCAGAACCCCATTGAAATCAATGGGACCCGAACTTCGGTAATCAAAAAACACAATTTTTAAGCCCTAAAACCCAATAAATGCCCCTAAAAAATACCCCATTAACTATGAATCACACAAAAAAAAGTTCTTAAAAATTGTCATTTTTGATAAAAAAGCCAATTATTGAAAAATTTAAAAAAAAAAGAATTTTTTTATTTTTACTTTGGATTTAGTATCTGGGGGGTCTAAAAGGTGTACATGTGAAGTTTCAGGTCTGTAGCATGTCCAGAACCATGAAAAAAAAAAGATTGTATTAGAAAACTTTCAGGACAGGTAGTTGGCTTCTCTGCTGTAACACCTTGCCTTTTTAATAGAAGGCATTTGTTTGGGTTCTTTGCAGTCAGGAAAAACATCTGAACTTGTGTATAGTGGTACTGTGCACAAGTTCTGATGTTTTGCCTGCCTCCAAAAACCCCCAAAAAATGCCAGCAAAAACACACCTGTGCATTTTTTTTTTTGACGCTAGCGTTTTTTTGGCATTTTTTGGGGTTCTTTTGAGGCAGGCAAAACATCTGAACTTGTGTATAGTGGTATATATATTCTTGGCGGCGGTTCCCCATCCGGAGGAGACATCATGGAACTTTAGGACAGAGCCAATGAAAGGATTTTGACATAATAACACCTGTTGGCATATCCACATGGCCTTCCTCCATGTGATATATAGAGAGATGCTTCCATAGTACAATTTGTTTGGTGGCTCCCAGGCTCCACTACCCCTGGGTTAATCTTCTCTCTATATATACCGAGCTCTGTACCTATCCATGATTGTCCCTTCGTTATTCATTACCATTTGTCTGCGGTGACAGTTGTCCTGCATAACAATTATACAGAACCATTTTCTTTGATCACAAGCAGGCTCCAGACGAAGCTTCTTTATGAGGCGAAACATGTAGAGCAACCTGATCAAGCGTACTACTAATTTCTGTCATCATGTTTCTAAGTATATAAATATGTACATGTAATCGCATTATGTGACTAATAATATGAATATGTGTATGACCACATCAAATAGAACTGCTGTATGTTATTCATTTCTGACTGGTTAACCCATTCTGGCTCCAGTCAATTTTTAATCAATATTTTCTGTTTTGTTTATTTATATGTTTTGTGTGTTTTTCATGATTGCTTTTTGTGTTATGTTATTTGAATAAAATAGATTTTTTAAGAATTTATGTGCCGGAAAATCCTTCCTTCCCAACCTTCCAATAAACTCTATGTAAAATTTGAGGATTGGCACCTTTAACAGTAACTTAGATGCTCAGATGGCTGCTATCTGACGGCATTATTATCAAACACACATACATATATTTATATACACACCTAGACATATATAGGTGTGATAGTAGCAGAAATATATTACTGTAAATGATTTCATTAGCGCAAGCATATATTTCTGCTACTATCACACCTATATATGTCTAGGTGTGTATATAAATATATGGATGTGTGTATATACACCACTATACACAAGTTCAGATGTTTTGCCTGCCTCCAAAACCCCCCAAAAAATGCCAGCAAAAACACACCTGGGCATTTTTTTTTTTTTTACGCTAGCGTTTTTTTGGCATTTTTTTGGGTTCTTTTGAGGCAGGCAAAACATCTGAACATGTGTATAGGGGGTATATATACACATATATGTCTGAATATATACCCCTAGACATATATAGGTGTAATAGTAGCAGAAATATATTACTGTAAATGATTTCATTAGCGCAAGCATTTATTTCTGCTACTATCACACCTATATATGTCTAGGGGTATATATTCAGACATATATGTCTATATATACCCCCTATACACATGTTCAGATGTCATGTCTGACATCAAACATGTCCTCAAAAAAGCACTGGCAGTGGCAGCCCCTGCAGCATAAAAAATGCTAGGCTGGTGAGAAGCCATAATGGTGTCCCGAAGCTATTCAGAGAAATGATAATTTCTCTATAGCGGTCACCCTGCTATGGAAGGGTTTTGTCACCCTTCCATAGCCGTCACTGCCAGTTAACCCTACACTACACTACGGTCCCCTTACACTTAACACTTTCCCTACAGAAACTCAATTTTTGAAGCTAACTTAAGTGTAAAGGAGCACTCTAACTACACTAGATATCCCTTTCCTCACACTAAAAATAGCTAAATGACACTTTTAAAGTAAAATGAACAGAACTGCTTCCACTCTCTTCCATGTCCAGTATTACAATGCTAGGAATATGGCGGGGGCGATCTTATATACTGGGGGGCGTATTCACTAATGATTGGTCTAGGGACCCCCTAGTCACTCCAATCACATTCCTAGCATTCTTCTGCCCCCTCAATTGGCTTTTGCTAATGGTTCTGGTCCAATTACGGGCTTTTAAAGCCCATTTCCTGAAGCATTGCATTTTGGTCGGTTCTGGTTGCCGAATTCCGAACTTTTTGGGCAAAAAGTTCTAAATTCGGCCGAACCTCGAACACCCAATGTTCGGGCCGAACCGATGGTGGACCCGAACCGTTCGATCATCCCTATTGATGAAGTCATGGGTCAGAACATATTATCCATATGGAAACTAGAGTTTTGCGTGGGGGTAGGTGGCTACACCTAGAATCCCCATGTGCCAGGGCAATAGGTGTATTCGCTTACTTATCCCATGGGAAAGATGGCGATGTTGAAGTGGGGAATGTGTGTATTTGGTGGTAACAACACGCAAAAGAAGGCTGAGATAGCGCCTTTATGGGGTGTCACATGTGTCGAGAAAGGCGGCATCTCAATGGTGTATATGTGTGCACTGTCTTCACTAAGTAACTCTCATCCCCACCCAGAATCATCCTCATCCATTTTCACAATGCATTGCAACTCCATTATCCCTGTCCACAATGTATCCCCATCCCCAACCAGAATCCTGGAGAGGGATGGATAATTCTGGGTGGGGATGGGGATACATTGTGGATAGGGATTGGGGTGGACCGACATTTGTGCCCATGGGCCGTGCCCCAAGGGCTCGATGTCAGTGGGGGCCCCATGAGAGGCTCATGGTACCTCGCAGGGATCACTAAATGGGGCCACGAACGGTCCATGCCAAAAGAAAAGTCCTGTCATGGCCACGGTCCACCACTTAGCAGTTGTGTCCTTTTTGCTAGGCTTCCTGCCAGCCACCACTGCCATGCTCACAGGGAGTGGGAGGTGCTGCAGAACTATCTGCAGAGAGTGCGGGAGCCTTTTAAAATTAACAAGCGGATAAGTACCCACTTGTTAAAGAGGAAGTAAACTCTTTTTTCCCCCCTGCAAAGTAAATACATAATGTGCTAGTATGCATGGCATACTAGCACATTATGTGACACCTGCAATGAAGCCCGCGTTATCCCCCCTTGCTGGCCGCATCCATCTTGAGCAGTCTTCTTCCTGGTCTGCGGACTCCGGCAGTATTACTGGCCAGAGCCACGTGACGTCACTCCCACGTATGCACACGGGAGCCGCCAGTCACGACACAGGGCTCTGAAGAAACAGAACGGGCGGCCGTTTCTTCAGAGCACATGCGCCGATGACATCATCGGTTGCATGCACTGTAAATATCTCCTAAACGGTGCATGTTTAGGAGATATTTACAGCACCTATAGGTAAGTCTTAATATAGGCTAACCTATAGGTAAAAGTAGTTGAAGTAGGTTTACAACCACTTTAAGTTGGCCAGCTCCCGCCTTCCATCCAGATCTGCAGCACATCCAGTCTCCGTCCCCTGTGAGCATGGCAGTGGCTGCCGGCTTGAGGCCAAAGGGAGAGGACACCCCAGGCTGGTCAGTGCTTATGACTTGCCAAGGTGGTACACTGCAGAGAAGGCTTGCAATAAAAGGGGCACTGTGTCATAAAGGTGCGCTGTGATGTACAGGGCACTGTGGTGTACTGGGCACTGTGGTGTACTGGGCACTGTGGTTTACATTTTGGAAATTTACCATTGTTGCAACTCTAAAGCGGTCCCCCCTCCCCTTCATCCTCAGATTTTTCTTTAAGGCCCCTTTCACACAGGCGGACCGTTCAGATCTACCTGTCAGTTTCTTTGGCGGATCTGAACGGTCACCCCATGCATCTCTATGGGGGAATCGGATGTCAGAGGAGACATGTCGGCTGACATCCGATCCATCAAATTTGGACAAATGGAAACCCTATTTTCCATCCGTCCAGTGGATCGGATCGGATTAGAAGGGACAGAAGGTCCGTTCCCATCCGATTCCCCCATAGAGATGTATGGGGACCTGACAACTGTGTCTCCGCACACAGCGCGGACACACAGCTGTCTCCTCCTGCTCAGCGGGGGATCAGTGGATCGATTCCCCGCTGAGATAAACGGAGTCCATTTGACGGACTCCAGTGTGAAAGGGGCCTTAATCCCTGCATACCATGTGGTGGGTACTGAATGTTTCAGATACACACCCCGCCAGCAATCGGGCAGTGTCTTGCCCTGAAGCCCACATACACACTAGGTGCCTTTGCAACCCACAGACAGACTGAGTGGGAGACACACTAACCTGGGGGGGGGGGGGGAGTGTACTGGGAAAGACTGACCTGGAAGGATTGTACTTAGAGAGAATGTCTTGGCAGAAGGGATTCCTAATACCCTTAATTTGTGTGGATAGAGAGAGAAAAAAAAAATTATATATATATATATATATATATATATATACAGCCCTCAAAAATTCCACTCGCCTCTCTGCATTGAAAGGGGGCACACTGTGGTCCATCTGCATTGATGGGGGGGGGGGGGAAGTTTTGGTCCATCTGCATTGATGGGGGGGCACGCTGTGGTCCATCTGCATTGATGGGGGGGGGGGGGGAGTTTTGGTCCATCTGCATTGATGGGGGGGCACGCTGTGGTCCATCTGCATTGATGGGGGGGCACGCTGTGGTCCATCTGCATTGATGGGGGGGCACGCTGTGGTCCATCTGCATTGATGGGGGGGGCACGCTGTGGTCCATCTGCATTGATGGGGGGGCACGCTGTGGTCCATCTGCATTGATGGGGGGGCACGCTGTGGTAAACATTTAACAGTGTAATTTTATGAGATATTTTACGAGGGCATGTTTAGGGGCGGAGCAGGGTAGGGTTCGGGTGGGGCAACAAGTGGCGAGTAACTCTCAAGGCCTGGCTAGTAGCTCATGACTTGAAATTTGGAGCCCTGTATATATGTGTGTGTGTGTATATATATATATATATGTATGTTATGTTCCTTACAAATAAATATAGTAGCTAATGTATTTTATTTTTTTCTGCCGAATGTACAATGTACACTTTCGGTGATGAATATAGTTGTCCATGGGGAAGGTTGGTGGTCAAGCACCGGGGGGGCCCAGTCCTAAAGCTGTGTAAGGGGCCCCAACATTTCTGATGGCTGCCCTGCCTGTGCGCCCCCACTATCTGTTACACCAAGTGATGTACAGGTACACAACCTATCACATTGCTAGAATGCTTTTTATATGGACTATAAACTGAAGGATTTATGAATAAATGGATGTGGAAGGAATCATCTGAGTTTCCATTATTTCTTATGGGGAAATTCGCTTTGATATAAGAGTGCTTTGGATTACAGGTATGTTTCCGGAATTAACTTTTGCTTGCAATCCAAGGTTTTACTGTATATCCATTCTACAGCCAACAGAGAGAGAGACATTGTGGGTATACGGGGCATTTGTATTACACTCATATGATGCGCACCCACCTACCGCATATAATAGGGGATCTGATCAAGATAAAATCTTCCGAAAAATGCAAAAATCGAAAATCAGCTGAGTTTCCATTATTTCCTTTGGGAAAATTTGCTTTGATATACGAGTGCTTTAGATTAGATCCCTGCTCGGGCCTGTTTTCTTAAACCCGCACCCGCTGAATGTATGACCAGGACCGCCCGCACCCGCAACCTATGTGTTCCACACCCGCCCGCACCCGCAATGTTTGCGTCCAATCCTGCCCACCCCCGCAATGTTTGTGTCCACTCCCGCAAACTTTATCTCTGTGATGGCCCTTATCTGCAGTCAAAGCCCTTATCTTATAATGCTGTATAATGATGCTGAAAAGAGGTCTTAGAGTTAGAGGCTCATCATGCTCTCCCTGCAGCTATGGTTCCTCCTTCTCCTTCCCCAGCCAATAACCACATCATACAACGTTGCCTGATACAGTGCCAGACCAAACCATTACACACATGCATAGTTGCCAACATTTAAAAAAAAATTCCAGGGACACTTTGCAGCACAGCTATCAATTACCACACCCACTTCCCCGAAGCTCCACCCACTCTGCATAATTAATCTTGCCTACTTATCAGATTATAGAGTCTACTCAATATAGAGAGAATTACAGGAAATTAAAAAAGGAATTTCAAATTTAACCACTTTACCACCGGAGGATTTTGCGGTCTTCCGTCCAGGCCACTTTTTGCGATTCGGCGCTGTGCGACTTCAACTGACAATTGCGCGGTCGTGCGACGCCGTACCCAAACGAAATTTACGTCCTTTTTTTCCCCACAAACAGAGCTTTCTTTTGGTGGTATTTGATCACCTGTGCGATTTTTACTTTTTGCGCTATAAACAAAAAAAGAGCGTTTATTTTGAAAAAATAACAATATTTTTAACATTTTTTTATATGAAATTCCCCCCAAAAAAGATGTAAAAACCAATTTTTTAAAAAATTTTTGGCCAATTTGTTTTCTGCTACCTATGTTTGGTAAAAAAAAAATCGCAATAAGCGTATTTTGATTGGTTTGCGCAAAAGTTATTGCTTTTACTAACAAAGGGAAAGATTTCTGTCATTTTTGGTGGTTTTTTTTAACGCGTAATGGCGGCGATCTGCGATTTTTTTTGTGGGACTGCGACATTGCGGCGGACAGATCGGACCCTTGACTGACATTTTTGACACTTTTGGGGGTACCAGTGACATTACTGCAGTAATCAGTGCTATATATATATGCACTGTTACTGTAAAAATGACACTGGCAGGGAAGGGGTTAATTTTATTGGAGAGGGAGGGGTTAATGTATGCCTGGTGCTTACTGACGTGTGGAGGGGGAGGTGACTGAGTGAGTCATGGACAGATCGGATGTCCAGCTATGCTGAACAGTTCGATCTGTCACTCCCTGTCACTATGGAGATCCGCCCGCTTGTGTTTACACAGGCGGGCGGATCTCCACACTAGATCCCCGGCGATCGGGGCAGAGCAGCGGCGATCGCCGCTGCTCCTCCCCTGGCCCGACTCCCGCTGTGAATGAAAACAGCGGGAGCGAGCCTCCGGCGGCGCGCAAGCGCCGCCCAGAAGGGGGAGTGTCTGACGACGTTAATACTACGTCGTCAGACGATAACGAACCACTTTGCCGCAGTAGTACTACTGTACTCGGTCGGCAAGTGGTTAAGGCCACAGTAGCAGAGTTGGAATAATTCTCCCATTCAGTTACACTACTTCTGCCTAACATTTACGGCCAGCCCGATTAACAGGCGCTTCCAGGGACAATATAAATTACCTGGGACAGGGTCCTATTTGCAGGAACTGTCCCAGGAAAAAAGGGAAAGTTGGCAAATATGGACATGCTCTCCCCGTAGCTATGGTTCCTTCCTTACCCAGCCAATAACCTCATACAACACCTGATACAGTGTCAGACAAAACCATTACACAGAAAAAGGAGGGGGAGGGGCAAAGAAGAAAAGTCTTCCCAGACCTCGCTCCGCCAACTCATTACTCTTCTCGGGATATGGTACATTGACAGTCATGTACCATACCCCGAGAAGAGTAACGAGAGCTGGCGGAGCGAGGTCAGGGAAGACTTTTCTTCTTTGCCCTCCTCCTCTTCCTGTGTAATGGTTCAGTCTGGCATTGTATCAGCGTTGGTTATTGGCTGCGCTGGGGAAGGAAGGAACCATAGCTGCGGGGAGAGCATGCAGATGTACAGTGAGTTCTTACATCATAGAGTTCCCCGCGGGTCTCCCACAAAATTTCCTGACCGCCCGCAGCAATGGGAAAACCGCCCACACCCGCGAGATTTGTGGCGGGTCCCTTGTGTCCCGCGGTAGCCCGCACCCAATGCAGCCCTCTACTTTGGATTACAAGCATGTTTCCGGAAGGAATTATTCTCCCAATCCAAGGTTTTACTGTAGGGGGGAGAGCATGCACAAGTACAGTGAGTCCTTACATCATAGAGTTCCCCGCGGTTCTCCCGCAAAATTTCCTGACCGCCCGCACCCGCCCGCAGCAATGGGAAAACCGCCCACACCCGCGAGATTTGTGGCGGGTCCCGTGTGTCCCGCGGTAGCCCGCACCCAATGCAGCCCTCTACTTTGGATTACAAGCATGTTTCCGGAAGGAATTATTCTCCCAATCCAAGGTTTTACTGTAGGGGGGAGAGCATGCACAAGTACAGTGAGTCCTTACATCATAGAGTTCCCCGTGGGTCTCCCGCAAAATTTCCTGACCGCCCGCACCCGCCCGCAGCAATGGGAAAACCGCCCACACCCGCGAGATTTGTGGCGGGTCCCGTGTGTCCCGCGGTAGCCCGCACCCAATGCAGCCCTCTACTTTGGATTACAAGCATGTTTCCGGAAGGAATTATTTTCCCAATCCAAGGTTTTACTGTACTTTGTAAAAACAATATTGCAGTTTGGGAGAAAATACACCGAGCTCGCCCAGTCTTCAGATAGAATCTAACAATGTATCCTATTGAATCGTTATCACATTTTCCTGTGAGTGATGGAAGGATGCTGAATGACACATTGTATATTTTTACAGATTCTTTTATTAAAGAAAATATAACTACGCGAGTGGTAACTGTATCTAAAAAAAAAAGCCATAGAAATAAACCCGATTGCATGTTTTGATAGGAAAAAAAGAAAAGCGACTCTGTCTCCGTAACGGGAACACTATAATCCCGATTAGGGAAACATACAATTTAACAAATATAGTTGGCAGCACAGAAGTCACTTTACCATCCGCTCATGTTTATTCTAAAGATATTCTGTATTTACTTGTTTATTTATAAATGGATAAAAACACAGAATGCCACCTCAGCTGTGTTGCCAACCTCCCCCGGCATTTGTTTTACTGACAAAACATGGAAAATTTACTGACGGCACACATTTTTTATTGACAACCTTAAAACTAAGACAACTGATATCAACCCCTTAGCGCCAACGGAATGCAAATATACAGCCTTGGCTTTAGGGGTTGTACCGGGGTGGGGCGTCACCCCGGTACTGTTGTTTAGAGTTGACGGTCGGCTTTCTTGTAATGAAAACCGATGCGGCTGAACAGCCATCGGCTGTCATTACAAAGAGCAGGAGGGGAAAATCCCCCCCCCCCCCCGCTGTCTTCCACGACTCGCCCGGGTCTCCCGTCCCACCGGGAGACCCGAGCCACCAGCCAGCACTTCCCCCTGCTGGTGGGAGTCCCAAACAAAGGGATTGGGTCTCCGATGTAAAAACCCGGAAGTAACGTCATGACATCACTTCCGGAGTACTGGAGCCTTAAAGGTGCCAGCTTTAAAAAAAATTAAAGCATTCAAAACAGCCAAATTTGGTGTTTTGAATGCTTTTACGTGCAGTGGAGGGGTTTTATGTTGCGTCAGTAGGCATGGGATGGGAGGAGCTAAGGCTGAGCTCCACCAGTTTCTTCAGGTATCCAACCTATTCCTTGTAACCAAGTATGTTTCTTCCAGAGCCAATTGAAATGCGTCAGTAGGCATTGGCTGGGATGAGCTGAGGCTTAGTTTCCCCAGTTTCTTCAGGTATCCAACCTATTCCTTGTAGCCATGTGTTTCTTCTACAGCTAACTGAAACAGGTCAGTAGGAATGGGATGGGAGGAGCTAAGGCTGAGCTCCACTAGTTTCCTCAGGTATCTAACCTGTTCCTTGTAGCCATGTGTTTCCTCCTCGGCCAATTGAAATGCATCAGTAGACGTGGGCTGGGATGAGCTGAGGCTGAGCTCCACCAGTCTCTTCAGATATCCAACCTATTTGTTGTAGCCATGTATGTTTCGTCCACGGGCAATTGAAACACATCAGTAGGCATGGGCTAGGAAGAGCTGAGGCTGAGGCCCCTTCTTACCTCTACCATAGAATGGAATAGTGGGAGTGTGGCATCTTTATACTGCCAAGGGAACACCACTGCCTAGTTTCAGCTGCTGCTACCAACTTCTGGTTGCCCAGTCCGCCCTCTAGTGGAAGTGGCTTCCTTGATCAGTGACAGAAATACCTGAGTAACAT
This sequence comes from Pelophylax lessonae, assembly GCF_965119305.1. Taxonomy (NCBI): domain Eukaryota; kingdom Metazoa; phylum Chordata; class Amphibia; order Anura; family Ranidae; genus Pelophylax; species Pelophylax lessonae. The sequence goes on from NC_138779.1 coordinate 7,298,979, forward strand.
TTGTTTTTTGCTTCATTCACACAAGTCCAGGTCCAGTCCTTGCAGCATCTCTAATGGTTCCAATCCATACCTGAGGTTCCGTTCACACTATCGGAGTGCGTATGCGCATTTCAATGCATGCCCACATCGGGTTTGGGGCAGCCCATTCATTACAGTGGGAGGCCCCACGCGTGAGAATTATTTTAAACAAGTCCCCGACCCTTTTGATAAGTCGCACAGCGCCGAAATGCACGGTGCCGCCTCAACATACGATTTGACACTCTGAAAAACGCGAACGTTCGCAGATGCATGGGGGGTGCCATTAGGAATAACGTAAATGGGCAGCGCGTTTGTGCGTTGCGGAAAAGCATGTGATTTTGTGTGCGTTCCCACGCACATAGACAAACGTAGCATAAATCCATGGAGCGGGAAGCTCTTATGAAGTACATTGGAGGTGAGGTCCTGAGGTGGAACGAACGATTGCGCCCAGAATATGGATTATTCCTAGATAAGAAGACAAATCACAGTACAGAACTCTCCTAAAAAATCCATAAGACATGAAATCTTCTCCATTTACAGATATTCCGAGGGTCCGGAGATTGATTCATTTCACTTTATAACTTAATAAGAATTCTCCAGTCTGTCCCGTTCAGTCCTCCCGGGGGGGGGGGGGGGGGAGGTAAGAGTGACTTGGTGTACTCCAATATTAGAGCTGTTCTTCATCAGATAGACCCCGAGGAGGAAAGAGTCTCTGATGTTCCATGATGTCTGCTCTTTATTTAATGTCCCGAAGAATTTATGACTGCAATACACTCAGGTAAGAAGAAAAGACAGCGATTTGGGAAAATATAAGAGCTTTGGGTCATGGAGGATTCATTTCAACGTTTTATCTTTGTACATTTTAAAACTTTTTTCTTTTTTTTTTTACTTTAACTTTTTTTTTTTTTTCTTTTTGGCACTATTGTATTATAATCTTTTCATTGTATATACACAAAATATTAAAAATAATATAATTGTGATTTATTTATATATTCCCCCACATTGTAAAGCGCTGCACAAACTGTTGATGCTATATAAATCCTGTATAATATAATAATAATATACTGTGCATATATATATATACACACACACACACACACACACACACAGTATACTGTGTATATATATATATATATATATATATATATAGCATCCAGGAAGTATTCAGAGCACTTAAGTTTTTTTTCCCACATTTTATGTTACCGCCTTATTCCCAAATGGATTACATTAATTATTTTCCTCAAAATTCTACAAACAATCCCCCATGACAACGTGAGAGAAGTTTGTTTGAAATCTCTGCAAATTTATTAAAAAAAAAATTAAAAAGGAAAAAATCCCATGTACATAAGTACATCCTGTTTCCACCGATCATCCTTGAGATGTTACTACAGCTTGATTGGAGTCCACCTGTGGTAAATTCAGTTGATTGGCCACTATTTGGAAAAGCACACACCTGTCTATATAAGGTCCCACAGGTAACAGTGCATGTCAGAGCACAAACCAAGTCGGAGACAGGATTGTATGGAGGCACAGATCGGGGGAAGGGTACAGAAACATTTCTGCAGCATTGAAGGTCTCAATGAGCACAGTGGCCTCCATCATCTGTAAATGGAAGAAGTTTGGGACCACCAGGACTCTTCCTAGAGCGGGCCGCCCGGCCAAACTGAGCGATCGGTGGAGAAGGGTCTTAGTCAGGGAGGTGACCAAGAACCCGATGGTCACTCTGACAGAGCTCCAGCGTTTCTCTGTGGAGAGAGGAGAACCTTCCAGAAGAACAACCATCTCTGCAGCACTTCACCAATCAGGCCTGTATGGGTGTGGCCAGAAAGAAGCCACTCCTCAGTAAAAGGCACATGACAGCCCACCTGGAGTTTCCCCAAAAGTCACCTGAAGGACTCTCAGACCATGAGAAACAAAATTCTCTGCTCTGATGAAACAAAGATTGAACTCTTTGGCCTGAATGGCAAGCGTCATGTCTGGAGGAAACCAGGCACCGCTCATCACCTGGCCAATACCATCCCTACTGTGAAGCATGGTGGTGTCGGCATCATGCTGTGGGGATGTTTTGTCAGTGGCAGGAAATGGGAGACTAGTCAGGGTTGAGGGAAATATGAATGCAGCAATGTACAGAGACATCCTTGATGAAAACCTGCTCCAGAGCGCTCTGCACCTCAGACTGGGGTGAAGGTTCATCTTCCAACAGGACAACGACCCTAAGCACACAGCCGAGATAACAAAGGAGTGGCTACGGGACAACTTTGTGAATGTCCTTGAGTGGCCCAGCCAGAGCCCAGACTTGAACCCGATTGAACATCTCTGGAGAAATCTAAAAAAAAGGCTGTGCACCGACCCTCCCCCATCCAACCTGATGGAGCTTGAGAGGTCCTGCAAAGAAGAATGGGAGAAACTGCCCAAAAATAGGAGTGCCAAGCTTGTAGCATCATACTCAGAAATACTGGAGGCTGGAATTGGTGCCAAAGGAGCTTCACCAAAGTATTGAGCAAAGGGTGTGAATACTTATGTACATGGGATTTCTTTCCTTTTTTATTTTTAATAAATTTGCAAAGATTTCACACAAACTTCTCTCACGTTGTCATTATGGGGGAATGTTTGTAGAATTTTGAGGAAAATAATGAATTTAATCAATTTTGGAATAAGGCTGTAACATAACAAAATGTGGAGAAAGTGAAGCGCTGTGAATACTTTCCGAATGCTCTGTATATGTACACTATATTGTCAAAAGTATTGGGACGCCTGCCTTTACACACACATGAACTTTAATGGCATCCCAGTCTTAGTCCGTAGGGTTCAATGTGGAGTTGGCCCACCCTTTGCAGCTATAATGAATTCCAATCAAGTAAACAGTAAGGGGTCCCGTTGTTTTCGAGTTATTTTTTTGTTATTCATTTTGTAATCACAAGGTAACAAATCATACAAATTTATACCATTAAAAAATAAAAATGCATAAAATAAATTGCATGTCTAGCAAATTAAAAAAAACTCAAATCAAAAGAAATTAAAGGGGCAACTCCTTTATTGGGAAGAAATACTGTAAATAACATATAATATATATATATATATATATATATATATATATATATATATATATATATATATATACTGTATATCTTGTATATATATATTATAATATAAATATACACATACACTATATTGCCAAAAGTATTGGGATGCCTGCCTTTACACACACATGAACTTTAATGGCATCCCAGTCATGCCATGTTGAACTTCCAGTGACCAGTATGAGAGAGTGAGAGCGATAACACCAAATTTAACACACCTGCTCCCCATTCACACCTGAGACCTTGTAACACTAACGAGTCACATGACACCGGGGAGGGAAAATGGCTAATTGGGCCCAATTTGGACATTTTCACTTAGGGGTGTACTGACTTTTGTTGCCAGCGGTTTAGACATTAATGGCTGTGTGTTGAGTTATTTTGAGGGGACAGCAAATTTACACTGTTATACAAGCTGTACACTCACTACTTTACATTGTAGCAAAGTGCAATTTCTTCAGTGTTGTCACATGAAAAGATAGAATAAAATATTTACAAAAACGTGAGGGGTGTACTTACTTTTGTGAGATACTGTATATGTACCCATGTAACTATGTAACCTCTTGTTTTCTGCAAGTTTGTTTCTCTTGTGTTGCCTACGTGGGGTAAAGCACATTAGCGGTTATCCAATCTGCACGTCCTCGTTTCTAATAGAGTGCTGGCGTTCTCCATGTGATCCTTAGCACCTCATTTAATAGCTTTTAGCATATCGCTGGCAAATGGCTAATTGTGAATGTGGAAATAACAGAGTCATAATTACAACGTTTGACCCAGAAACAAAGTAGGAGCAACTCATCAAAACTAATTTGTGCTGAAGGATGTACCCGCGCTGAATGAAAAGCGCTAAACCGCCGAGCACGTCCTAGCCAGATAAAGCATCAGACGCCGAGTATCCGCACGGCGCGGGAAGGGGCCGTCGATGCCTTCTATGCAAATGAACCACTTGACCTTTATTACAGAAGCTTTAATCTTGTAAGTACATGGATTTTGGTGAAATTAACCCCGATTTAAACCGGCGGCTTCATAGAAAATAAGCGAGATAATAGATTTGTAGCTGACGCGCGGTTAACGCGAGGAATGCTAATTGCTGGAAAACAAAATCGTGATTATCATTTGATTTTCATTGTTAAATGGATTTGCAATGATAATATATTGTTAGCTTTTTTTTCTATACTTAACCACTTGCCGGCCGCAGATATACTGCGGCAGGCTGGCTCGGCTGCGCGAACCTCCGTACCTGTACGGGAGCGTTTCTGGGGGCACGCGCGTGCCACCGGGGGGCTCGTGTTCGCCCCCAGGAACGCTCCTGTCAATCATGATGCCGCCACCACCAACGGACCCGAAAAACCAAACAAAAAAAGCACGCCACTAACTTTCCCGCGGCCTGCCTGCCCCACCATGTGACATTTCTTAAATACCTATTGGGCGGGGCCACCTGGCGACGTCACCTAGTAGCAATGCCACGGGTGACGCCATCGAACGTTGCATGCTGGGCACTTTTTCTATACTTAACCACTTGCCGACTGCCGGCTGCAGATATACTGTGGCAGGCTGGCTCAGCTGAGCGAACCTCCGTACCTGTACGGGAGCATTCCTGGGGGCACGCGCGCACCACTGGGGGGCTTGTGTCCGCCCCCAGGAACACTCCTGTACAGGTACGGCGGTTTGCGAAGCCGAGCCCGCCTGCCGCAACGGCCGGCGGTCGGCAAGTGGTTAAGTATAGAAAAATGGCCCAGCATGCACCGTTCAATGGCGTCACCAGTGGCATTGCAACTAGGTGATATCGCCGGGTGGCCCCGCCCAATAGGTATTTAAGAAATGTCACATGGTGTGGCAGGCAGGCCGCGGGAGCGTTCATGGCGAGCTGAGCTTTTTTTATTTTTTTATTTTTTCGGGTCCGTCGGTGGCGGCGGCATCATAATTGACAATGGCTCTACTGTACATCGGGGACATCTAGGATCCCCATCGACCTTCCATTGGTTTCACCTTGGATCTATGAGCCAGGAGTTCACAATCTGAACATCACCCCCCACCCCCACCTTCACAGCTCCTGGGGGGAAATGATTTGACCTCTGGTTGGCTGTGTCCGGAATTATCGATACAAAGTCATTTTAAGAAGATATTTACAATATATGTGATTTTCTATGGTCCTCTATATAATGGTGAAGATTTTTTTGCAAATGTAAGTCCAGTTTTAGAGATATTTTTTTTTTTGTTATGTTTTCTTTGTTCCTAATTTGTTTGGTATTTTCAGATTCTCTTCTGTGCTCTTCCTGAAGAAGCGAGCTTTGATCTCATGAAACGCGTAGAGAAATAACCAGCACAGACTATCATTTTTTGATGGAAAGCTTCTCACTTCAACTGTTGTTATGTTGTCTACTTATGTAGTTTTCATAGTTTGCAAGTTTATATGACTATGTTTTTAAATGTATGTTACACCACTGGTTTAGAGTAATAAACCTGCTTTATACAGTATCTCACAAAAGTAAGTACACCTCACGTAGGCAACACAAGAGAAACAAACTTGCAGAAAACAAGAGGTTACAAAGTTACGTGGGTACATATAGTTACAGTATCTCACAAAAGTAAGTACACCCCTCTCATTTTTGTAAATATTTTATTGCATCTTTTCATGTGACAACACTGAAGAAATTACACTTTGCTACAATGTAAAGTAGTGAGTGTACAGCTTGTATAACAGTGTAAATTTGCTGAACCCTCAAAATAACTCAACACACAGCCAATAATGTCTAATCCGCTGGCAACAAAAGTGAGTACACCCCTAAGTGACAATGTCCAAATTGGGCCCAATTAGCCATTTTACCTCCCCGGTGTCTTCTTCAGTATGTCACAGTACATGTTGGCATTCATGGATCCCTCAATGATCTGTAGCTCCCCAGTGCCGGCAGCAGTCATGCAGCCCCAGACCATGACACTCCCACCACCATAGGCAATTTTTTTTGTGTATTCAGTCTGACCAGACTGCTGAGATTGAGCAACCCCACCCCACCCCCCACACACACCTGTACTCTATCAGTGTCCACTATCAAGTAGATATAGGAGGAGTCCCCTGCAGTGCATTTGCACATCTTTCCCAGCAAGGAGTGTTATCTCCAAGGGTTAGAAAGGCTGGATTCATCTCTTTCTCATGGTTAGTGTAGGACCCACTGATAATGGGGTACTTTGACGCTGTGGTGGGCTTGAGCACTATATGGCCATATGGTGGGACGAAATCCCCATTTTTATTTATGGATTGTCTTCAAATTTGGTAGTTTCTTTTGCATGTGTGCGCTACTCTTTTTTAATATACATGACTCCCACCACCATGCTTGACTGTAGGCAAGACACATTTGTCTTTATACTCCTCACCTGGTTGCCGCCACACACGCCTGACACCATCTGAACCAAATAAGTTTATCTTGGTCTCATCAGAGCACAGGAGATGGTTCCAGTAATCCATGTCCTTAGTCTGCTTGTCTTCAGCAAACTGTTTGTGGGCTTTCTTGTGCATCATCTTTAGAAGAGGCTTCCTTCTGGGACGACAGCCATGCAGACCAATTTGATGCAGTGTGCGGCGTATGGTCTGAGCACTGACAGGCTGTCCGCCCACCCCTTCAACCTCCCCAGCAATGCTGGCAGCATTCATATGTCTATTTCCCAAAGACAACCTCTGGAGATGATGCTGAGCACGTGCACTCAACTTCATTGGTCGACCATGGTGAGGCCTGTTCAGAGTGGAACCTGTCCTGTTCAACTGCTGTATGGTCTTAGCCACAGTGCTTCAGCTCAGTTTCAGGTTCTTGGCAATCTTCTTATAGCCTAGGCCATCTTTATGTAGAGCAACAATTCTTTTTTTCAGATCCTCAGAGAGTTCTTTGCCATGAGGAGCCATGTTGAACTTCCAGTGACCAGTATGAGAGAGTGAGAGCGATAACACCAAATTTAACACCCCTGCTCCCCATTCACACCTGAGACCTTGTAACACTAACGAGTCACATGACACCGGGGAGGGAAAATGGCTAACTGGTCCCAATTTGGACATTGTCACTTAGGGGTGTACTGACTTTTGTTGCCAGCGGTTTAGACATTAATGGCTGTGTGTTGAGTTATTTTGAGGGGACAGCAAATTTACACTGTTCTACAAGCTGTACACTCACTACTTTACATTGTAGCAAAGTGTCATTTCTTCAGTGTTGTCACATAAAAAGATAGAATAAATTATTTACAAAAATGTGAGGGGTGTACTCACTTTTGTGAGATGCTGCATATATATATATATATATATATATATATATATATATATTTTTTTTTTTGTCTATGAATTACATAAAAAATTATAAAAGTTTTGCAAGGAAATATTATAAAAAAAAAAATGTTTTTTATGTTCCTTTTTTTTTTCAATCTTTTTTAATAGCGAGTAAATAGACAGAGTATGAAAAATGGCTCTGCTCCATAAGGGGTGCACAGGGAGAGCTGAACTGGTTAAATAACATTCTGCTTACTTTTCTAAAAGTATGGTCAAATTTACGTCATATAAAAAAAAAAAAAATTGTAGCAAAGTGTCATTTCTTCAGTGTTGTCACATGAAAAGATAGAATAAAATATTTACAGAAATGTGAGGGGTGTACTTACTTTTGTGAGATACTGTATATCTGAAATAAAAGACTGTGTGTGCTATTAGAGTACCATTTGGAAATAATTGCTGTTTTTGTTAAGCCAAAGGTGATTTAAAGAGTCATTGTAATCATTTAACGAAGATTTTTATTTTTTTTGTTCACTTTGCCGCATTCAAAATGAAAAAAAAAAAATCTAAAAATTTCGACTGAGGGGTGTACTTACTTTTTTGAGATATTGTAAATCCCCGTCAATATCACAGGATGGTTTCAAGGTCCGCCGCTAACATTCCTACACCACAGACACACCAAGCCAACCGTTGAACGGTTATGAGGATCTCTTGACTTTCATGTGACGTCTGTGGATGACTTTAATCTCTGCCTTTCATGTATCTTCTTCTCATGTTCAGGAATTACCTTTCAGGGGTGTCCAAACTATGGCCCGCCAGCTGTCCAGGAACTACAATTCCCATGAGGCATTGTAAATCTCTGACATTCATAGACATAACTAGGCATGATGGGAAGTTCCTGGACAGCTGGAGGGCCATAGTTTGGACATAGCTGCTTGCTTTGCTGGTTCTTCTTCTCCAAACAGAATTATCTCTAAACATAGTCAAAAGCTTGGCTTTGTTTAAAGCAGAGTTCCGGCCACAGAATCGTTTTTTTGTTTTTTATAAATACTTCCCAAAGAGTGATCCCCTGCCCTTCATACATCCGCTAATCCGGTTTTAGACAGTTTAATAATGGATTGGCAATCATAAAATCGTACTTTATAAAAAGTTTGCTGAGCGCGGCCATCTTTGTCCTGGTCACCCGATGCCGCAGTATGCAAACGTCTGCCCTTCTTCCTGGTTCAAGATGGAGGTGGCCGATGAATGCAGCGCGAAATCTCGCGCATGCCCAGTACTATGTGATCAGCATAGTAAGGGTTTCCATAGGGATGACTGGGCTCCGCCTATCATCGCGTCATTTCCTGTTTGCAAATAAAGCAATGAGAGGAGCGGCCGGCCGCCTATGTCATTGCCCATTGCCTCCTGGGAGTAAGAGCTCCCAGGACGCATTGCAGGACAGGAAGTGACGGCGCGGCCCGCGGCCACAGAGGGAGGAAGTTGAAGGAAAGGTGAGTATATTTTCTTCTGAAACAAGGTAAGTAAAAAAAAATAAAAATGTGGGAATATCCAATTCTTTTTCAGGTGACAATAAGGAATCGGATGGCACAAAATCTAATGTAATGATTTTGCGGCCAGAACTCCGTTTTAATGCCCGTCTCCAGACTCCCTTGTTTACATTCACACGATCTATTCTCTTTTACCCGTCGACTAAACAGCGATCGTATTTATGCAAACGATTCCCATAATTACTGGCTGCACGACGCGACAGATAACAAAGGGTAAACCCCAGCTACTTGGCAGATGTTCCAGTTTGATGTTCACCAGGCAGCCTTCATCCTTATCTGCTACCCGAGTCTAACAGATCACAGGAAGGCGGCTTGCCTTATGAATCTCTATCCTTGGAAAACAATAAAATAAAAGGAAGAGCACTGCTGACAGCATCAGCTCCAAAGCACTGGCTGGAATAAACACCCAGGTGACCCCTATCTGTCTTCTACAATGTTTTGTCACCGCTGATAATGGCTCCAACATGTGTGTGCGAACATGAGATAGGTGACGGCCTGTCATAGTCAGATCTCAGATAGCTGGGACATCAATATGCTGCTTAAGCCTTAAAAATCCAGGGATGTGAGTAACGAGCAAAGCCATGAAAATAATATAGTCAACAAAGACACAATAGGTAAAGTACACCTGTCAGCAGGGAAGAGAATGTGACTGTGCTGTGTACAAAGCCTTCCCGTCTCCCCGCTTTTCCTATCATTAAGTTGAAGGGCGTCTTGTCATTTTTAGTATTATGTAACACGCTGTATAGTTAACAACAGTTCTTAACCACTTAAGCCCCGGAGGATTTGGCTGCTAAAAGACCAGGGGGTATTTTGCGATTCGGCACTGCGTGACTTTAAGGGACAATTGCGCAGTCGTGCAACGCTGTACCTAAACAAATTTGACGTCCTTTTTTTCCCACAAACAGAGCTTTCTTTTGGTGGTATTTGATCACCTGTGCGATTTTTTGATCACGCGCTATAAACAAAAAAATAGCGTCAATTTTGCAAAAATAACAATATTTTTCACATTTTTTTATATGAAATCCCCCCCCCCCCCCCAAAAAAAAGTAAAAATCAAAATTTTTTAACATTTCCGGCCAATTTGTTTTATGCTACCTATGTTTGGTAAAAAAAAAAAAATCGCAAAAAGCGTATTTTGATTGGTTTGCACAAAAGTTATCGCGTTTACTAACAAAGGGAAAGATTTTTGTCATTTTTGTTTTTGTTTTTTTTTAAACGCGTAATGGCGGCGATCTGCGATTTTTTTGCGGTACTGCGACATTGCGGCAGACAGATCGGACCCTTGACTGACATTTTTGACACTTTTGGGGTCACCAGTGACATTTCTACAGTAATCAGTGCTATAAATATGCACTGTTACTGTAAAAATACACTGGCAGTGAAGGGGTTAACTTTATTTGAGAGGGAGGGGCTGTGTGTGTCCCTAGGGGCGTGATTCTAACTGTGATTGGCTGTGGCTTGAGCTGTAGAAACAGTAATCAACGGTACTACATAGTAGAACCGTGTGATCACAGTTTCTACACAGGGGAGAATGACAGGCGGCTTGTTTACACTAGCCGCCTGCCTTTCTCCCTCTCCACCAACGATCGCTGAGTGACCGGCGGACATCGGGTCCTCCGCTCACATGCGCGGGGGGGTCCGTGACCACGCGGGAGCGGGAGCGCGCCGCCGGCGGCGCGCGCTCGCTCCCTAGAGCCTCACAGGCTAGTCACGTACCCCTACGTCACTCTGCCTGTGAGGGGCTGACTGCCGTAGTATATCTACTTGCGGCGGTCGGCAAGTGGTTAAAGTTGGTATACTTGTATAAGGAGCCAAAGAGGACAAGGATGACCCCATGCACAATTCCCATCTGAGCACCCCTGGCAGTTGAGAAGGTCTAACATTAGTAGCAGGGCTGGCCCAAGACATTGTGCTGCCTGGGTCCGAGAATGAAATGCTGCCCCCCCCCCCCTCCGGAAAAAAAATTACGCCTAACAAAAGGCCCCCACATCCATTATTTTATATAAATATAACATTTAGAAAATATTATATATACTGTTATCTTCTTCCATAACTCACCACCAAACACCCGCTGTCTGTCCTCAGTCCTCCTGTCACTCTTGTGTCTATTGCGGCCACTGCCCTAGAAGATCCAGCCTGCGCTGTGTGAGATGGAGTGCGCCGATGTCTCTGACGTCATTGTGCACACCACGATCACGTGAGGGACGTTCCCCGGAGGAGACACTCCGCCTCCCCATACTCATTAGTTTGCATTACGGGCGGCAGTGTGAGATGGGGAAAAGCCACCCGTAACGCACCGCAAACTGAAATCACACAAAACTTCTGGAAAAAAATCTTGGGAGTCAATTTCTTGCATCTCTCCAAGTGCCACCTGGGTCCAATGGACCAAGCGGGACCCATGGTAGGGCCGGCCCTGCTCAGTGGGGCCCAAGGGACCTATTGAAACAGGTCACTGTAACTTGGGTGAACTAGAATTAGCTGTACAGAAGCGTGACCCCTTTCACACAGCTGGTTGAGAGGCAGTAAAACAGGCAGTTGAGCAAAATTTCTAATGCTGCCATCTGGTCAACAACCAACAAGACAGAGGGGGCTATTTACCTGCCACAACCAAAATGCTTTGTGTCAAGGCAATGGAAAATGTAACATAGCATAGAAACTTGCCCATTCAATTCAATAGAGTCACGCCGCAACTGCAAGCTAAACGCTTGGACCTACTTCCAGATGATTGAGTTCTGGTGTCTCCAGTGAAGGGTTATGTCAATACTACGTCATACAAAGACATTGCTCTTCCAACCTTGTGCTGGCCCTTTTCTGTTCCAGCATGACTGTCCCCTGTGTACATAGCTCGCTCCACAAAGACATGGCCCAGTTTGGTGCGGAGGAATTTGAGTGTCCTGTAAAGATCCATACCCTCATCCCTACTGAACACCTTTGGGATTATTTGGAATGGCAGGTCTTCTCATGCAACATCAGTTCCTGACCACACAAATGCTCTTTTGGAAGACTGGGTTTCCAGCCTTCCCCTGTGCTTCCAGCCTTGTGGTAACAGTATTGGAAGGGTCCTTATAAGTTCTAACGTGACTAAGCACAAAGCCAGCTCCATAAGACATGATTTAATGAGGTTGGTGTGGAATAACTGGAGTGTCCTGCACAGAGCCCTGACCTCAACCCTACTAAACATCTTTGGGATGAATTGGAAGGCCAATTGTGGGCTAGATCTTCTCATCCAATATCAGTACACGACCTTACAAATGCTGTTTTGAAAGACTGGGGTTCTAGCCTTACCCTGCACTTACAGACTTGTGCACAACATGACTGTGCACATTTCCAGCTCTATAAAAACATGATTTTACCAGTTTGGTTTGGAGGAACTTGAGTATCCTGCATAAGGCCCTGATGTCATCCCTACTGAACACCTTTGGGATGAATTAGAATGCCAATTGTGATCCATGAATTCTCATCCAACATCAGTACTTAACCTGACAAATGGGCCCAAATTTCCACAGATACCTTCCAAAATCTGGTGGAAAGCCTTGCTAGAAGAGTGGAGACTGTTAACAAAGGAAACTCCATATTAGTGACCATGGGGGGGAACTCCATAATAATAGCCATGGTTTTTGGAATGTTGAGATGTTTTGGAATCTTGAGAAGTTCAGCCCCATAAAGACACGGTTTGACCAGTTTGGTGTGGAGGAACTTGAGTATCCTGCACTGAGCCCTTACCTCAACCCTACTGAACACCTTTGGGATCAATTAAAAAGCCGGTTGGGAACCTAGACTTCTCATCTGACATCAGTGCCTGACCTCACAAATGCTCTTTTTAGTGACTGGGGGTTCAAGTGCTCCCCTGCACTTCCAGCCTCTTGCCAACAGTCTTGAAAAGGTGATTTTCAGTTCCAGCATGGCTGAACACAAATCCACCTCCACAAAGACATGATTTTATGAGTTTGGTGTGGAGGAACTCAAGTATCCTGCACAGGGCAGCCATCAGAAATTTTTGGGCCCCTTACACAGCTTTAGGCCTGGGCCCCTCCGTGCCTGACAACCAACATTCCCCAGGGCCATCCCACCGAGTCCTTAAGTATACCCACTTTTATTTTAACATTCTTACAACTTAATATATGAAAATTAATCCAGTCCAGCAAAGAGACATCCCTATATATTCAGTAAAAAGACATTCCAATCCAGCAAAGAGATGACCTCATATATTCAGCAAAGAGACAGTCCAATCTAGCAAAGAGACATCCCTTGGGCTGCATACTCTGCGGCCGTCCTGCTTTAGGAATTGCTAGTTACTACAGCAGCAACAACTCAATCTTGTTGGTTGGGCCTGGGCGGCTGGGCCCCTCGGGATGCCTGGGCCCCCTACATGTGCATGGGCTGTCCCCCCCCTGATGGCAGCCCTGGTCCTGCACAGAGCCCCGACCCTAACCCTACTGAACACCTCTGAGAAGAATCGGAACAGCAATTTTGATCCCAGACTTCTTACAACATCAGCACCTGACCTCACATATACTCTTTTTGATGACAGGGCACAAATTCCAAATCTTCTCACGTAAAGAAAGGTCCCCCTCTTGTGGGAACCCGGAAAGTTAAAAGCATAAAACATACAACAGAGCACCAGGCTGAATAGGAAAGAGTTTGAATGACTTTAATTGTTCATCAAATTATCACATAAAACATACAACATGTCCCTTGGGACAACACCCTCACCCCTCCTTTATCAGGGCTACAAAATAAATATAAAGATTGTGAATGTGGGGGAAAAAAGGGGGTTGAACCTGTTAAATTACATTATATACACATATAGAAATATAATAACAACTATTATGTAAGAGTAAAATATATTCCCTATAAAGTTATGCCGTGTAAAAGGAAAAAATATTTGATGAAACAAAATATGATAAAGGGGAGTGTTGTTGACCCCGCCCCCCCACCGTAACAGGTTGCATCATTTATGTGATCATTTGATGCACAATTAAAGCACTTTGAACTCCTTCACCACTTGGTCTGGTGTTCCTGGTGTTTTATGCTTTTATCTTATTGGGTACCCACCAGAGGGGAGCCGTGTTTTGGTGAGAAGCGTTTCCAGAGTCAGCTTGTTGAATAGATTTGGTTTCTCCACCCTTCCAAAGAAATGAGTAGTAAAATATCAGCACCTCTTGATCAGGCCCGGACTGGCCATAGGGCAGACCGGGCATATTCCTGGTGGGCCGCGCCCGTGGCTCTCACTCATCGAAGTTCCCTCACTGCGGCCGGCTCCGCGGCCAATCAGCCTTCTGCTTAGAGCCGGCCACGGAGCCGGACAAGTCAACAATCAAATGTTCCCGCTATGATATCACCTGGGATGTATTTCAGTTATCTTGAAAACCTGGCCTGTTAGTGGGCCCTGTAGGCCAGGGTTGAGGACCACTGGTCTATGGGATGTCTTTTCTGCTGCACAAATATTGTGTCCTCCTCACAGGTCCGGATTGAGGAAAAGAGAGCCCTCTCACACCCCGGGGATTGGCTAGGCTATGCTGAATATTCAAGCTTGGAATTTCAATTCTCCTGCCCTATGCTCTAGAAGCTTCTTCTAGAGGCAGGAGGAAGTAATCAAACTTTTAGCACTGTGAAGACCAAACCAAGCAAGCACTGCTTCTCTAGTTACAGCAGAAGCCAAAAACGACATTTACTTAAAGTGGTTCTAAAGGCAGAAGGTGTATTCTATGCATTAGGATACAAAAAAAACCTTCTGTGTGTAGCAGCCCCCCTCAGCCCCCTTCAGCCCATCTAATACTTACCTGAGCCCCCATCCTTATCCAGCGATGTGCACGAGAGACTCGGCTGTCCTGGACTCTCCCTCCTGATTGGCTGAGACACAGCAGCAGGAACCTTTGGCTTTCGCTGCTGTCAATCAAAGTCAGTGAGCTAATGAGGAAAAAGGGGGACAGGGCAGAGGCACGGCTTTGTGTCTGAATGGACTCACAGAACAGTGGCTCTGCTCGGATGCCCCCATAGCAAGCTGCTTGCTGTGGGGGAAGAGAGAGGGGCCAGGAGTGCTGGTGAGGGGACCCAAGAGCAGGAGGATCTGAGCAAGTAAGTATAATATGTTTACTATTTTTAAACAAAAAAAAAAAAGACTTTAGTATCACTTTACACCCCTAACCAGGAGGATACTACATCCAGTAAGCAGCGGGGCAGCTGCTCAGCATGGGACCTCGAAGCTAGTGCCAATTACTGTAGTAGCAATGTAGAAGTAGTGCCTACTGCAATTATTATGATTATACAGGATTTATATAGCGCCAACAGTTTGTGCAGAACTTTACAACACGAGGGCAGACAGTACAATACAATACAATTGAATACAGGAGGACCCTGTTTATTAGAGCTTGCAATCTAAAGGGGAGGGTCAAGTGATACAAAAGGTAATAACTGTGGGGGAATGGGCTGATGAAGAAAATTAAAGTATAGCTATTAGGTGGAGAAGGAATAGATTTCTCTAAAGAGATGAGTTTTTCAGGAATCGCCTAAAAGTGGAGTAGGAGATAATCAGACAGATTGAGGTAGGGAACTCCAAAGAAAGGGAGAAACTCAGGAGAAGTCCTGGAGGTGAGCATGGAAGGAGGTGACAAGAAAACTAGAGAACAGGAGGTCAGTGGAGAGATTGGCAGAGAGGAATGAAAGACACTGAATGGAGGCCAGTGGAGGGATTGGCAGAGAGGGGTGGAGGACATTGAATGGAGGCCAGTGGAGGGATTGGCAGAGAGGGGTGAAGGACACTGAATGGTGGCCAGTGTAGGGATTGGCAGAGAGGGGTGGAGGACACTGAATGGAACCCAGTGGAGGGATTGGCAGAGAGGGATGAAAGACACTGAATGGAGGCCGTTGGAGGGATTGGCAGAGAGGGGTGGAGGACACTGAATGGAGGCCAGTGGAGGGATTGGCAGAGAGGGGTGGAGGACATTGAATGGAGGCCAGTAGAGGGATTGGCAGAGAGGGGTGAAGGACACTGAATGGAACCCAGTGGAGGGATTGGCAGAGAGGGATGAAAGACACTGAATGGAGGCCGTTGGAGGGATTGGCAGAGAGGGGTGGAGGACACTGAATGGAGGCCAGTGGAGGGATTGGCAGAGAGGGGTGAAGGACACTGAATGGACATCAGTGGAGGGATTGGCAGAGAGGGGTGAAAGACACTGAATGGACATCAGTAGAGAGATTGGCAGAGAGGGGTGGAGGACACTGAATGAAAGCCAGTGGAGGGATGGGCAGAGAGGGGTGGAGGACACTGAATGGAGGCCAGTGAAGGGATGGGCAGAGAGGGGTGGAGGACACTGAATGGAAGCCAGTGGAGGGATTGGCAGAGAAGGGTGAAGGACACTGAATGGAGGCCAGTGGAGGGATTGGCAGAGGAGGGTGAAAGACATTGAATGGAGGCCAGTGGAGGGATTGGCAGAGGAGGATGAAAGGCATTGAATGGAGGCCATTGAAAGGAATGGAAGAGATGGGTGGAGGACACTGAATGGAGGCCAGTGGAAGGATTGGCAGAGAGGGTTGAAAGACATTGAATGGAGGCCAGTGGAGGGATTGGCAGAGGAGGGTGAAAGACATTGAATGGAGGCCATTGGAGGGATTGGCAGAGAGGGGTGAAAGACACTGAATTGAGGCCAGTGGAGGGATTGGCAGAGAGGGGTGAAAGACACTGAATTGAGGCCAGTGGAGGGATTGGCAGAGAGGGGTGAAAGACACTGAATTGAGGCCATTGGAGGGATTGGAAGAGAGGGGTGGAGGACACTGAATGGAGGCCAGTGGAGGGATTGGCAGAGAGGGGTGAAGGACACTGAATGAAAGCCAGTGGAGGGATTGGCAGAGAGGGGTAGCAGACACTGAGCGGTTGGTAAGGTAGATTAGTCTGTCAGCAGCATTCATGATGGACTGAAGGGGGGATAGTCAGACAGATTGGGGTAGGGAATTCCAAAGGATGGGAGAGGTTTGGCAAAAGTTTTGGAGGTAAGCATGGAAGGAGGTGACAAGGGAAATAGAGAGCAGGAGCTATTTTGAGACGAAGTTAATGATGTAACTGGGGGCCTGAGTTGTGGATGGCTTTGTAAGTTGTTGCTAGTATTTAGAATTTATTGGTTGGGTGAGTGGCTGTCAATAGAGGGATTGGCAGAGAGGGATAGGCGATGCTAAACGGTTTGTAAGGTGAATGAGTCTGGCAGCAGCATTCAAGATGGATATAAGGGGGACAGCCTATGTAAAGGTAATCCAATGAGAAAGGAGTTGCAGTAGTTGAGGTGTGAGATAACAAGGGAGTAAATCAGGAGCTTTGGTTAGGAAGGGGCATATTCTGGAGATGTTGCGGAGGTTAAGGTGGCAAGCTTTGGACAGTGATTGGATGTGAAAAGGAGAGTTCAGAGTCCAGGACTACACCTAGCACCCTGGCATGTGGGGACGGCTTGATGGTTGTGCCATTGATCTTGACAGAGAAGGGGACGGGGCAAGAAAGGGAGGAAATATTATGAGCTTGGGTTTGGACATGTTGAGTTTGAGGAAGTGGTGAGACATCCATCCATAAATGAGTGATGTTGTGAGGGGTAGAGTGATAGGTACAGTGATTTCCAGCTTCCATGGGGATCCCATAGGTATGGCACATACATTGGTCCAAGCTGGGTCAAGGTAACTATGTAAAAAACGCCAGACCTGGAATTCAGCTTTAACCACTTGCCGTCTGCTCACATTGAGCCTACTGCGCCAAAGTGGCTCTCCTGGGTCCAGCGCCGTAGACTTATGTCGCCTGATCCCGCCCCCTCTCAGCGGCACGCGCGCGCCGCCGGAGGCTCGCTCCCTCTGTATTCAGACACAGTGGGAGTCGGGCCAGGGGAGGAGAGGCGGTGATCACTGCCGCTCTTCCCCGATCGTCGGGGACAGACCGAGGAAATCCGCCCGCTTGTGTAAACAAAGCGGGTGGATCTCCTATGTGACAGGCAGGGACAGATCACAGGATTCAGCATAGCTGAACCTGCAATCTGTGTCTGTGTCAC
This sequence comes from Pelophylax lessonae, assembly GCF_965119305.1. NCBI lineage: Eukaryota > Metazoa > Chordata > Amphibia > Anura > Ranidae > Pelophylax > Pelophylax lessonae. The sequence continues at coordinate 7,316,887 of NC_138779.1, forward strand.
ACAATCCCCTCCCCCCACACACGTCAGTAAGCATGAGGCATACATTTAACCCCTTGATCAACAGTGTTAACCCCTTCCCTGCCAGTGTCATTATTACAGTAACAGTGCATATTTATAGCACTGATTACTGTAGTAATGTCACTGGTACCCCCAAAAGTGTCAAAAATGTCAGTTAGGGGTCCGATCTGTCCGCCGCAATGTCGCAGTCCCGCCAAAAATCGCTGATCGCCGGAATTACTAGTAAAAATAAATAAATAAATAAAAATGACATAAATCTTTCCCCTAGTTTGTAGAAGCGATAACTTTTGTGCAAACCAATCAATATACGCTTATTGGGATTTGTTTTACCAAAAATTAGGGGTCTGATCTGTCTGCCGCAATCCTGCAAAAAAAAACGCAGATCGCCGCCATTACTCGTAAAAAAAAAAAAAATAATAAAAATGACAAATCTTTCCCGTAGTTAGTAAACACAATAACTTTGCACAAACCAATCAAAATACGCTAACAAAAATATGTAGCAGAATTCAAATTGGCCTAAAATGTTGAAACTTTTTTTTTTTTAATTTTTTGGGGGGGAATGTTATATATCAGAATGTAAAAAATATTGTTTTTTTTTTTTTCAAAATGTTCGCTTTTTTTTTCAAAAAGTAAAAACCGCACAGGTGATCAAATACCACCAAAAGAAAGCTCTGTTTGTGGGTAAAAAAGGACATACATTTAATTTGGGTACAGCGTTGCACGACAGCGCAATTGTCCGTTAAAATAATGCATAGCCGAATTGCAAAATATGGCCTGGTCAGGAAGGGGGTAAAATCTTCCGGTCTTAAAATGGTTAAAAATACCCTCATTTAGAATTTTTTTGTCAGACATGTAGCTAAATACATTTTGGCCTAAATATATGACAAAAATTGAATATATTGGATATTTTTTAAGAAAATGTAAATTTTTTCGAAAATTTTTGCACTTTTTTATTAATATCGCAAAAAATGAAAAGCGCAGAGGTGATCAAATACCACCAAAAGAAAGCTCTGTTCTGGGGAAAAAAAGGCGTAAATTTTGTTTGGGTACAGCGTTGCATGACCTCGCAATTGTCAGTTAAAATTGCGCAGTGCCAAGTTGCAAAAAGTGGCCTGGACGTTAAAGCGGAGTTCCGGGCACAAAATCGATATATTTTTTTTGTGCCCGTCCGCTTCTACACCTTCACCTGAAAAGGAATTGGATAGTTAGGTTTTTTTTTTTTTTTTATTTACTCACCTTGTAATTGAAGATCGAAGATACTCACCTAGTCTTCACTTCCTCCCTCTGTGCCGAGGCTCAGTCATCTCTTCCGGGCTTGCACTGATTCCTGGGAGCTGAACGTCATCGCTCCCAGGAATCAATGCGACGGCACCGGCCCCGCTCGTCACTTCCGGGCGACACCGCATTCCCCTGCTAAACAGCTTCTGGGCATGCCCAGAAGCTGTGGAGGAATGCGGCGCCGCACCGGAAGTGACGAGAGGGGCCGGTGCAGGCGCATTCTGGGAGAAGAAGACGCGGAAGAAGACACCGAAGAGGACCGCGCCGGCTTCAGCTGCCCACAAGAGAGATGGAAACGCTGTGGAAGAAATTTTTTGAGTATTTCTTCTAAAAGGTAAGTGCGAACCGGGACAGATCAGAGGCTAGCCATTGTGGAATGTACTAGCCCTGACTGTCCCGGGGGTATGTTTGTTGAAAAATGACTTCTGTGCCCGGAACTCCGCTTTAAGCAGGAAAATCCTCCGGTGGTAAAGTGGTTTAGGGAATATTCTTTTACAAAGTGAACAGCCAATTTGTCTTCAGTAAATTAACCCCATAGCATGCCTACATTATCTTTCATTGTTTATCTTGCCCTTTTTAGCATCACCAGAATATATTTATCTGAAATCTATGACACATTTATAGTTATATGCAATACTGGCTTGCTATTCATTTACTCAGAATAAAGATAAAGGTTTGCCGGACAAAAGAAACCCGTCATGTCACCATTAATTTAACAAGTAGGTCATTCTCTTTCTGGCTGGTAGATCGCCGTTTAAATGATCAGCTTCGGAAGGTCACTTGTTAACCTATAAGACTAAGTGAAGAAACATCAGGTCACAAAGCCTTTATTGCGGATCTCATTGTCATAGCCAAGCATGTAAGTGCCAACCGTGTGAACCAACAATTTGTTCCACGTCGATATAAATGAGAATTAGGGATGCACTTAAGCTGGGAGCCGGTGCACTGTCATAGCTAGGTGAAATATATGGAGCTATTATTTTGCTTCACAGAGAATATCGCCGCTCATTTAAGACATCAAATCCTTTATCTGTTCAATAGTTGTTTTATAATTGTGTGCTGCTCGGCTAGAGCTACAGGAGATAACTGAAATATCAGATTAGCAGCAGAAACATAACTGCCTTGCTTAGCTATGTATAGAGCCAACAGTCCCGGGTGAAAGCATATTGGAGGTCTTAGAGGTATGGTGCACAGGGGGCAAAATGGAGGTCTTAGAGGTATGGTGCTCAGAGGGCAGAGTGGGGTTTAGAGGTATGGTGTGCAGGGGGCAGAGTGGGGGTCTTAGAGGTATGGTTCACGGGGGGGGGGGGGGGGGCAAAGTGGAGGTCTTAGAGGTATGGTGCACGGTATGCAGAGTGGAGGTCTTGGAGGTATGGTGCACAGGGGGCAGAGTGGAAGTCTTAGAGCTATGGTGCACAGGGGGCATAGTGAAAGTCTTAGAGCTATGGTGCACAGGGGCCATAGTGAAGGTCTTAGAGGTATGGTGCTCAGGGGGCAGAGTGGGGTCTTAGAGGTATGGTGCACAAGGGGCAGAGTAGGGGTCTTAGAGGTATGCTGCACAGGGGGCAGAGTGGAGAGCTTAGAGTTATGATGCACAGGGAGCAGTGTGGGGGTCTTAGGCGGTCCGTTTTGCATTTGATTTCCTATAGAGCAAAACTGGGTCCGCCGGGCAGAAAGCCCATGTAAAAGGACCCTAAATCAAACCCTTTAAGTCTTCCAGTGGAGCACCAAGTGGCAGCCCATCCATTAGGGCTGCAGGGGCCCATAATCTACATGCAGGGTGCCGGATGCATGGATTCCAATGGGGGATTTTCTTTTTTAAGCACGTGATTATAGCCAGAGGCTTTATTAGGCTTCAAAAAAGGGTGGGCTCGGGGTGCAGAGCACTGCGCCCAGAGCCCACCCAGTTGTGTGACAATAGCGAATGAATATCACCTAGTGATGGTGGTGTAATGGTGTGGGGGAGGAGGGGGGGAGGGTTACAGTCAAGGCTGGTGGTGTAATGGTGTGGGGGAGGAGGAGGGGGGATAACAGTTCAGGCTGGTGATGGTGGTGTAATGGTGTGGGGGAGGAGGAGGGGGGGATAACAGTTCAGGCTGGTGATGGTGGTGTAATGGTGTGGGGGAGGAGGGGGGTAATGGTTCAGGCTGGTGGTGGTGTTGTAATGGTGTGGGGGAGGAGGGGGGGTAACAGTTCAGGCTGGTGGTGATGGTGTAATGGTGTGGGGGGTCTTGGCACACTTTGGGCCCCTTAATACAAATTGAGCTTGGTTTAAACCCCACGGCCTGCCTGAGTATTGTTGCTGACCACAGTGTCCCTATTAGGGCTGGGACAAGGGGTGGGCAGGAGGAGGTGGCTGCCCTAGGTGCAATAGTTTATTGCAGGGATGGGGGCGCACTGAACCTAACCCTAAGGGAAGGGGGGATGCAGTTTGGAGTTTTTGCCCTGGGCACTGAATGGCCTTGTCCTGGGACTGGTCCCCATCTTCTGATGGCTCCTTCAAGCAGGATAATTCACCATGTCACAAAGCTCCAATCATCTCACCACTGGTTTCTTCACCATGACAATGAGGCCACTGTCCTCCAATGGCCTCCACACTCACCACATCTCATCCAATAGAGCACCTTTGGGATGTGGTGGAACAGGAGATTGGCATCATGGATGTGCAGCCGACTGCATGATGCTATCATGTTACTATGGAGCAAAATCTCTGACAGAAGTTTCCAACACCTTGTTGTATCTATGTCACCAAGAATGAAGGCAAAAGGGGGTCCAACCCTCTACTAGCAAGGTGTACCTAATAAAGTGGCCGGTGTGAGTGTATACTGGCCCTGATTTTGGGGAGCCGGATTCTCACTTTTTGGTATATCTTTGAGATAGGAATTGCAAGAAAATCTTCCCAATGGGGCACAGATGGCAAGGAAATAACCAACCTGGGTTTTTGAATCCTTCCCCATTCTGTCCAAACTGAAGGAAAATGTTGCCATTACTTCCACATACAATGTTGCCAATTTTGCAGATTTAGCATTTTCTATTTTTAACAAGTCCAGTGATAAATGTATCCATGAAGAATGGAAGCTTCATCTCTGCATATCCTGGGATTACACAGATTTCTTCCTATTCTGAGGGGGGGTCGTCCTTTAAATGCCGGCTGTTCTCGGTATGTAAATGTAATGTGATTGGAGCAGGCGGCGTGCGCTGTGCCGGGAAGAGGTTAATGCCGTTTGATCCTGCCGCTGTTGATCTTTCTAGTTCATGTTTCGTGTTAACATGTGAAGGTAATGACAGGTGAGCGGCAGACGGGGGAAGGTACAAACAGACGCGGCCCCGTAGATTTGTCTGTATCACAACGAGTTACTCCGCAGCTCGCAGGATATAGATATTCCATTTACTGACACCATTTCTATAAATAATTCTCCCACAACGCAGCACGCCGCCGCTACTTATTTATTTTGCTTTTCACTGGTTGCCAATAACAACCCAGAGCAATTCCACACAAAATACAAGAGGAATAACTATGAAACTGAAGAGGGATAGATAGATAGATAGATAGATAGATAGATAGATAGATAGATAGATAGATAGATAGATAGAGAGGGAGATTAGAGAGGGGGGAGAGAGAGAGGGGGGAGAGAGAGAGGGGGGAGAGAGAGAGGGGGGAGAGAGAGAGGGGGGAGAGAGAGAGGGGGGAGAGAGAGAGGGGGGAGAGAGAGAGGGGGGAGAGAGAGAGGGGGGAGAGAGAGAGGGGGGGAGAGAGAGAGGGGGGGAGAGAGAGAGGGGGGAGAGAGAGAGGGGGGAGAGAGAGAGGGGGGAGAGAGAGAGGGGGGAGAGAGAGAGGGGGGAGAGAGAGAGGGGGGGAGAGAGAGAGGGGGGGAGAGAGAGAGGGGGGGAGAGAGAGAGGGGGGGAGAGAGAGAGGGGGGGAGAGAGAGAGGGGGGAGAGAGAGAGAGAGAGAGAGAGAGAGGGGGAGAGAGAGAGAGAGAGAGAGAGAGATTAGAAAGATTAGAGAGAGATATTAGAGAGAGAGAGAGAGAGAGAGAGAGAGAGATATGAGAGAGGGAGAGAGGTTAGAAAGATTAGAGAGAGATATTAGAGAGAGATATTAGAGAGAGATATTAGAGAGAGATAGAGAGAGAGAGAGAGAGAGAGAGATAGGTTAGAGATAGAGGGGGAGAGAGAGAGAGAGAGATTAGAGAGAGAGAGAGATTAGCGAGAGATTAGCGAGAGATTAGAGAGAGAGAGGGGTTAGAGATAGAGATTAGAGAGAGCGATTAGAGAGAACGATTAGAGAGAGAGAGAGAGGGATTAGATAGATAGATCCCTGAAATTAACTGTCATGTTTGGGCCAATAAGCTGTGGGAAGAAGAGTATCCGCCATGCAGGTGACATACACACAGCGGCAGGAATGTTCATTAAACTGATGTAGTCATTTGGCTATATTAAGCGTTCCCGCCTCTTTGTATATGTGCAGCTGTGTGGGGTGGGAAATATCGCGCTGGCAGCTGACTGGCTCAGCAATGACAGCTAACTTCTGGACCCCAGCTCATCCCTAATACAAAGTACCATCAGTCTATAAACATTGATCAGACAGGAGATAGAGAGATACAAAGTAACATTGTTTATAAACATTGATCAGACGGGAGATAGAGAGATACAAAGTAACATTGTTTATAAACGTTGATCAGACGGGAGATTGAGAGATACAGAGGGCCTAATTCAGTATAAGTTTGGAGTAGAGCTGCTCACTTCTCCAGAAATAACTCCAGCCTAAACTCATTGCATCCTAATTAGGTAAGTGGCTGGAGTTAAACCTTCAACTAGGTGCTTTAGTGAATTCGGGTTTGGAGTTAACTTAGGCTGAATTTGAGTTTGGAGTTAACCAAATTCCCTTTGTGTTTTTCATAAAAGGAAATTGGTCTATTCTGAATCACTATTACACAGCAATGTCATCTATTATGGTTTATTTTAATTTTAAGGTATAGTTATGTATCTTATGTGTTTTAACCTTTAGATTTACTAATAGCAGACTACACAGCTGTCTAATTAGCAATCTTCATTCTTTATTCATCTGAAACTTTCAGGCAGATCTGACTATATTCAGCAATTTGGTGTAGTGGGCTAAGCTCATAGACAAAGATTGCTAGGTCATGAGTTCAAGGCCCACCCATGATAACACCTTGTGTGCTCACAGTTGTGTGTCATTATATTTTTTGGCCACATAGTAATACATTGGCTACATCACCTAAAATTGCATGTCAATGGCCATAAATATTCAAGAAACAAACATGCATATGTGCAGGGTGCAATTATGCATTTGCCAAGTTTCAGTATTTATTTACAGCTGTCTAAAATTTAAGGAGGTGATGGCACACTTGGGATTTGAACTCATGCTCTCAGTATTTATAGCCAGTAACAATAACCACTAAACCATTGAGCTGAGCATGATTACCCCTGGAATATTTATTCCCATGTTTCAATAGTTAACCATTTCCTTACAGGGCAGTTACACCCCTTCCTGCCCAGGCCAATTTTCAGCTTTTTATGCTGTTGCATTTTGAATGACAATTGCGCGGTCATGCAACCCTGTACCTAACACAAATGTATGACACTATTTTCATTAAAAAAAATAGTGCTTTCTTTTGGGCGTATTTGATCACTGCAAGGTTTTTTTTTTTATTGGCAAAAAGACGACCTAAATGTTTGACCCCTAAAAAAATGTGTTTTTGTTTATGTAATAAAATTTGGTAAATCAATATGTTTTTGTTGCACTGACGAGCATTGATGAGGCTGCGCTGGCAGGCACTGATGAGACACTAATATGCAGCACTGATAGACACTGATAGGCGGCACTGATATGCAGCATTGATGGGCATTGATAGGTGGCAATGATTGGCACTGGTGGGCAGCACTGATAGATGGTAATGATGGGCAGCACTGATGAGGAGGGCACTAACAGGTTCCCTGAGCACTGATTGGCATCAATGGTGGCATGGGTGGGCATCCCTGGTGGCTCTAGTGGCATCCCCCAAGGGTCTGCACTGGTAATCAATGCACACACACACACTTTGCATATGAATGCCATTTCTTCACAGCTGAAAGTGGCCCTCACCATGATTAGCCAGTTGATTGTGACCACTTGCTGGAATGTGTGCAAGCCAATTTGGTGTCATTTCTGGCCCAGGGCGAATGCCAATGTGCCATTTTCAATTTATTGTAAAGAGATTTTGCTTTATTTTAAAAATGGCGCACACAGACAACTAAAATGTATTGGAAGTGTTTTACCTAGGTCAGTGATGGTAACCCTTAACCCCCCCCCCCCCCAAGATGTTTTTGCCCTACATTTCCCATAATGCTCATGTACTCCGCAGTGTAGGTGAGCATCATGGGAAATGTTACAAAACACCTGTGTTGCCAAGGTTCATCATCACTGACCTAGGCCAACTAAAAAGGTGAGTGAGTGCTGTAGCAATCTTTTATTTAGTAATCATTTTTAGTGATTTTTTTATTAAATGTTTTGGTTACATTCATCCACAGAGGCTGAATGGAAATTTTGTATTATTCCTTAATTTATATATATTTTTAGCTAAATCTATACATACACACATTATTTCTTACAATTTAGCCCCCACACACACACACCCCCCCCCCACACACACACACCCCCCCCCCCCACACACACACACCCCCCACACACACACACCCACCCCCCCACACACACACCCACCCCCCCACCCCCCCACACACACACACACACCCCCACACCCCCCCCCCCACACACACACACACCCCCCCCCCCCACACACACACACACCCCCCCCCCACACACACACACACACCCCCCCCCCCACACACACACACACCCCCCCCCCACACACACACACCCACCCCCACCCCACACACACACACCCCCCCACCCCACACACACACACCCCCCCCACCCCACACACACACCCACCCCCCCCCCCCCACACACACACACCCCCCCCCCACACACACACCCCCCCACACACACACACACACACCCCCCCCCCACACACACACACACACACACACACCCCCCCCCCACACACACACACACACACACACACCCCCCCCCCCACACACACACACACACACACACACACCCCCCCCCACACACACACACACACACACACCCCCCCCCACACACACACACACACACACACACACCCCCCCCCCCACACACACACACACACACACACCCCCCCCCCCACACACACACACACACACACACACCCCCCCCCCCACACACACACACACACACACACACACACCCCCCCCCCCACACACACAACACACACGCAACACACACACACAGTAATCACTCAAGCAGGCATGTGAAATGTGCCCCCCAAAACCCCCAAATCAAGTAATTTTTATTCAAATTACAGTGCAAAGATACAACATATGATGGATAGATAGAGCTTACAATATCCAAAAGTCAAGCAAAATAAGTTGTAGACACCTTAGTATTAAGCATAAAACATACCCAACATACTTTTATGTTAATTGTTTGCATGAGCCTGCCTTTCCATTTAAATACCATCAAATCAGTAGAACATACAGCTACACAGAGGCATGAAAATAAAAAAACACATGTATAGAGTACATAAAGACACACTTTGCAAAAACTATACCAAACAGTTAGAGCATGAAAAGTATTCATCCAACAAAATACACTTACTGCAATATCCTTAGGCATGCCAGCAAACCCCCCTCACCCCCCAAAAGCAAATTCGGACATAAAGACATGTGGCCCTGCTGCCAGAAGCCAAATGAGCTGCTCTTACACATCCCTTTATATAACCTTGGTTAAACTACACCCACCCAGTATAGGAAACGCCCAGCAAAGTAATTAATTGGGTCTGTCGGTTCCTAAACCAAAATCACCAGTTCACTAATGAATGAGTGTTTGGCTGGCCATCCATGATCCAAGTTTCTTACAAGTCAACACACATAAGAAATGCTTTCAATAATCTCAGCATGAGCACAAAGTGGCTTTTTCATTTAGACTTATGCCCCATACACACGTGCAGATTATCTGCAGACTTTTGTCTGCAGACTTACCAAAACCATATAATATGAGGTCAAACCTAAACACTTTCAATTTGTATGCAATCCGGCAGGCCCTTGCACTACATAGAAAAGGTAAGTCTGCAGACAAAAGTCTGCAGATAATCTGCACGTGTGTATGGGGCATAAGGCTGGCCATACATGATCCAATTTTCTGTCCAATTTTCTTGAAATTTACCTTCAAGTATGTAGTACAAAGGCCTGCCTAATTAGATACAAGTGAATGTGTTGTTTAGCTTTGACCTCACATTATGTGGTTTGTGGTAGATCTACCAGAAAATTGTACAACAAAAGTTGAACATGTATGGCCAGCCTAATGGGCCGACACATTATAAGATTTTCTGAAGACTTTTTCCTTTAGATTTAACAAAACCAGATAATATGAGGTCAAACCTAAACACTTTCAATTTGTATACAATCTGGCAGGCCCTTGCACTACATAGAAAAGGTAAATCTGAAGAAAAAAGTCTTCAGAAAATCTTATAGTGTGTATGGCCATACATGTTCAATTTTTGTTGTACAATTTTCTGATAGATTAACCACAAACCACATAATGTGATGTCAAAGCTAAACAACACTTTCATTTGTATCCAATTAGGCAGGCCTTTGTACTACATACTTGAAGGTAAATTTCAAGAAAATTGGACAGAAAATTGTAAGAAAATTGGATCATGTATGGCCATACACACTATAAGATTTTCTGAAGACTTTTTCCTTCAGATTTACCTTTTCTATGTAGTGCAAGGGCCTGCCAGATTGCATACAAATTGAAAGTGTTTAGGTTTGACCTCATATTATCTGGTTTTGGTAAATCTAAAGGAAAAAATCTTCAGAAAATTTAGTCTAAATGAAAAAGCCACTTTGTGCTCATGCTGAGATTATTGAAAGCATTTCTTATGTGTGTTGACTTGATGTAGTATTTTATATATATATATATATATATATATATATATATATATATATATATATATATATATATATATATATCTTTTTTTTTTTTTTTGGAGGTTGTTGAATTCTGGGGTTGCACTGCATATGTTCAATCAATTTGCAAATTCTCAGATTTGCAAGCTCAAACACTTTGCTATTTTTCAGAGTGTAATGTGGCTCTATATAGGAAGCAACACTAATATGGCTCCCCACTCAACAAATATATTAATTTCACACATATACAATGTTTTATTTTTGGGGAGAAACCATATTAGTTTGTCATATATAACAACAGACAGTTGTAGGTAGTTCAGGGATTTGAACACCCAAATACACTGTTGCATGGCAGCTGTGCTAACCACTTGGATATTTTGGTCAGTTTATTTAATCAAGCTCAAGCTCGATACATAATTGCAACATTTTTGCAAAACACAATTTACACAAACATAATCACTTTGTTACATGTATTTAATAATATATGCCACTGATAGTTTCTTAGCCTATCAATTTATATTTAAAATACTCATTTTTCACAGAAATTAATGTTTTAAACACCTATATATAATTTCCAGCATGCAGGATTATTTTTAAAAATGTGTTGATTTTATACAGGTTCACTAAACTAGGTTAATTATTTGGGAATTGTGGTCTCTGAGGTTTTTTTTTTTTTTTGTTTCTTGTTATCTTTATACCAAGCATACATGCACTGGCACCTTAAGAGCCCATTCACATTGAGGCGACACGACTTCGGGGGGCGACCTGTGAAGACGAGTGCACCGCTGTGCACCGTGACTTGCAGAGACTTCACATAATGGACGTCTATGCAAGTCGCTCCGAGGTCGCCCCAAAGTAGTACAGGACCCTTTTTCTAAGTCGGAGTGACTTGTGTCACTCCTATTAGAACGGGTCCTGTACTACTCAATGGACCGCGACATACCGCGACTTGTCAGGCTGACAAGTCGCCTGACAAGTCGCGCTAATGTGAATGGGCTCTAAAAATTAATATAGTTTGATTCAATTAGTCCATCAAAAAATTTTAATACATAAAAATTATTTGAGCTTGAATTGGGTCTAAATAGAATATATATATATACTTTTTTTTTTTAGTACAAATCACACATGCTTTGAAAAAAATGTCATTAGCTTTAGGTAGTTAAGTGGTTAGCACCGCTGCCTTACAACAGTGTATTTGGGTGTTCGAATCCCTGGACTACCTACAACTGTATGTTGTTATATATGACAAGCAACACTAATATGGCTTCTCCCCAAAAATGAAACATTGTATATGTGTGAAATTAATATATTTTTGGGTTGGTTAGATATAGGAAGTAACAATAATATATTGTTTTTTGCATATATATATATATATATATATATATATATATGCATATGCAAAAACCCATATATTATTGTTACTTTCTATATCTAACCAACCCAAAAATATATTAATTATTAATTTCACACATATACAATGTTTAATTTTTGGGGAGGAGCCGTATTAGTGTTCCTTTTCATATATATATATATATATATACACATAGGCAAATCAATAAATAAAACATATATACATATAATAATTTTTTGGGCATATATATATATATATATATATATATATATATATGTGTGTGTTTATATATATATATATACACACACACACACACACACACACACACACACACACACACACACACACACACACACACACACATATATATATATATATATATATATATATATATATATTTATGTATAGATATATATATTTATGTATAGATATATATATATTTTTTTGTGATTCATATATATATATATATATATATATATATATATATATATATATATATATATATATATATACATAGATATGTGCAAAAAAAAATTTTTGCGGCTGGAGGCCTAAGTTTGGTTGAGCAGGTACCTGAAGTAGTGGTGCCTATAAGGACCTTGGGGATCCAATCAGAATGTACTGACTGTTGCTTGTATGATTTATATATGTTATTTATTCAATTTGGTTTAATAAAAGGCTGCTTTGGCCATTAAACTCCAGTTATGATGTCCGGTGTTTTACTCGGGTAAAGAAATAAGGGGTAGTGTTGGTCAAGCAGTTAGAGAGACAAAATAATCTTTTATACCCTAATCGAGCAATTAGAACCTAACAGAGGTTCTGTTTTCCACATTTCATTTTAAAACTATGAACAATTGCTGCACTTTATTGAAACAATAACAAATAATACAGATTAATAGCTGTTAGCTTGTTCACCTGGTGCCTGAAGAAGAAAAAAATAAAAATTGGTAATTGTAATTAATGGAGGGTGTACTACTGATATCACACATGTAATCACAATTACCCCCCGGGGGGATTTTGTGTAACGGTTCTGGGGAAAGTCAATAGCTCAGTGATTGAAGGAACAATGGAATGAAAGCCGTGTTCTGCTGTGTGACACATTACACCAGGCATGGTGCACAGTGGAAGAGTCGGAGGTTAACATACTCATTAAAATTTATATTGTCAGCTTACAAGAGAGCAATGCAACATTTATACATCCGTGTTCAGATCTACCATAGAGGGAGAATCTCTGCTAGGTTTTTTTTTTTTTCTATGATGTAAATTTCACCATACTTTTAGAACAGTATGCAGGGTGTTATTTAACCAGTTCAGCCCTCCTTGTGCACCCCTTATGAAGCAGAACAATTTTTCCATACGCTATGTCTATTTACTCACTATTAAATAAGATTGAAAAAAAAAAGGAACGTAAAAAAAAAATGTTTGATAATATTTCCTTGCAAAAATGTTATAAATTTTTATGTAATTCATAGATAAAAAAAAATATATATATATATATATATATATATATATATATATATATATATATATATATATATACAGTATCTCACAAAAGTAAGTACACCCCTCACATTTTTGTAAATATTTTATTCTATGTGACTCTGTTGTTAAATGCATGTTACACTGCTGATTTAGAGTAATAAAACTGCTTTATACAGTATCTCACAAAAGTAAGTACACCTCGCGTAGGCAACACAAGAGAAACAAACTTGCAGAAAACAAGAAGTTACAAAGTTACATGGGTACATATAGTTACAGTATCTCAAAAAAGTAAGTACACCCCTCACATTTTTGTAACTATTTTATCTTTTCATGTGACAACACTGAAGAAATGACACTTTGCTACAATGTAAAGTAGTGAGTGTACAGCTTGTATAACAGTGTAAATTTGCTGTCCCCTCAAAATAACTCAACACACAGCCATTAATGTCTAAACCGCTGGCAACAAAAGTCAGTACACCCCTAAGTGAAAATGTCCAAATTGGGCCCAATTAGCCATCTTCCCTCCCCGGTGTCATGTGACTCATTAGTGTTACAAGGTCTCAGGTGTGAATGGGGAGCAGGTGTGTTAAATTTGGTGTTATCGCTCTCACTCTCTCATACTGGTCACTGGAAGTTCAACAAAATAACTCAACACTCAGCCATTAATGTCTAAACTGCTGGCAACAAAAGTGAGTACACCCCTAAGTGAAAATGTCCTAATTGGGCCCAAAGTGTCAATATTTTGTGTGGCCACCATTATTTTGCAGCACTGCTTTAACCCTCTTGGGCATGGAGTTCACCAGAGCTTCACAGGTTGCCACTGGAGTCCTCTTCCACTTCTCCATGATGACATCACAGAGCTGGTGGATGTTACGTGCAGCGCTGTACCCAAATATAATTTATGTTCTTTTTTTTTTTTTTTCCCACAAATAGATTTCTTTTGGTGGTATTTGATCACCTCTGCAGTTTTTATTTTTTTCGCTATAAACAAAAAAGAGTGTTAATTTTGAAAAAAACTAAAAAAAAAACAACACTATTTTTTACTTTCTGCTATAAAACATATCTAATAAAGAAAAAAAAAATGAAATTTCTTCATCAATTTATTCCAATATGTATTCTGCAATATATGTTTGGTTAAATAAATCCCAATAAGTGTATATTGATTGTTTTGTGTAAAATATATAGCGTCTACAAACTAGGAGATATTTTTTTGTTTTTGGGGGCAATCAGCGGCTTATGGCGGGACTGCGATACTGCGGTGGACAAATTGGACACTAACTGACACTTCTGACACTTTGTGGGAGCCAGTGACACTAATACAGTGATCGGTGCTAAAAATATGCACTGCACCGGTGACAGGATGTAAAAACAAAATAATTTAATTTTCCCAAAAAATATGACAAAAAATGACAACTTAAAAAAAACAGCTGTGCCTCTCACTAAATACCTTGGCTGTCTATTTTCCAAAAAGGGGTCATTTGGGGAGTATTTGTACTGTCCTGGCTGGTCATGTGATTGGCTGATTAGCAATTTGTGTTACCTAGCAATGGAACAGGTGTACCTAATAAAGTAAAAAAAAAAAATAATAACAATAATTGCCGTCTTTTTTTTCCCCACAAACAGAGCTTTCTTTTGGTGGTATTTGATCACCTGTGCAATTTTTATTTTTTTGCGCTAGAAACAAAAAAAGAGCGACAATTTTGAAAAAACAACAATATTTTTCAAATTTTTTTATATGAAATTCTCAAAAAAAAAAACCAAAAGTAAAAATCAAAATTTTTTAACATTTTAGGCCAATTTGTTTTCTGCTACAAATTTTTGGTAAAAAAAAATCACAATAAGTGTATTTTGATTGGTTTGCGCAAAAGTTATTACGTTTACCAACTACGGGAAAGATTTATGTCATTTTTATCGTTTTTTTTTTTTAACGAGTAATGGCGGCGATCTGCGTTTTTTTTGCGGGACTGCGACATTGCGGCAGACAGATCGAACCCCTAACTGACATTTTTGACACTTTTGGGGGGGACCAGTGACATTACTACAGTAATCAGTGCTAAAAATATGCACTGTTAGTGTAAAAATGACACTGGCAGGGAAGGGGTTAACCTTATTGGTGATCAAGGGGTTAAGTGTGTCTCTAGGGGCGTGATTCTAACTGTCAGGGGGCGTGGCTTGTTTGATCATTACAGAGACATACGATCCTAGAAAGCAGGATCGCATAGCCTCTGTGATAATCTAAGGGAGAATGACAGACGGCTGTGTTTACGTCAGCCGTCTGTCTTTCTGCCTCTCCTGAGGGAGATTGCAAGTGACCGGCGGACATCGGAGCCACCTTTCACACGCGCTGGCCAAGCAGGGAACGAGCGGGGGTGGGAGCGTGTCGCCGGCGGCGCACGCTCGCCCCCTACAGGCTCGTTGGCGAGCGACGTACCCCTACGTCACTTTGCCTGTAGGGGGCTGACTGCTGCAGTATATAGTTGTGCGGCGGTTGGCAAGTGGTTAAAGGTGTCCAAGGGTAATGCCCTAGGTCAGTGATTGCGAACCTCGGCACCCCAGATGTTTTGGAACTACATTTCCCA
Organism: Pelophylax lessonae; assembly: GCF_965119305.1. NCBI lineage: Eukaryota > Metazoa > Chordata > Amphibia > Anura > Ranidae > Pelophylax > Pelophylax lessonae. The sequence continues at coordinate 7,332,609 of NC_138779.1, forward strand.
CAATGCTCATGCACTCTGCAGTGTAGTTGAGCATCATGGCAAATGTAGTTCCAAAACATCTGGGGTGCCAAGGTTCCCCATCACTGCCCTAGGTGCTTGCGCCTCCTTTCTTTTATATATATTGTTAATCTTTGGAGTTTCCCCATCCGAGGAGAGCGGCACGCCTAAAATTCCTATTGGAGTGAGCGCTTGGGTCATTCAGTTGTTTGAAGAATTGCGGTACCTAATAAAGTGCCCGGTGGAGTGTATGTCTATTGTTGGGTCATTTATATGAGATTTTGGTAATTGATTTTTTTATATACTTTAACAATATGTCCCTGGTACGTAATTCATCTTATACCCCTTATAGACGGATGTGATTATAGCCTATACATCACAGCAGGGACGTATTTATTGCTTTTATTGTTTGCATTGATAGTGCCCGCCCTTTATGCACATCGCCATCAACAATAGAACAAAGAAGAGCTCTGGTTCTGTTTTACATAAAAGAAGTTTCTGAAAGTTGAAGATCATTTCCAGTAGGACAGGTAATCCATCTCAAACTTTGAAGCCGGTCTCCTTTCCAAAGAGAGACCTCACCGGCTTTCATAAACTTGTAATGGAATATTTAGCGTGAGGTAGCAGGTCCGGAGCAGACAAGGTGTAATCAATCATCGGTGTCGGGAGAAGATAGGCAGTGATTCAATATTATCTGGGAGTTATTTGCAATTCTGAAGCGAGCGTAAAACTTGAAGGAAGTCAACGAGACAGAACAACAAAGCAGAGAGAAGCCACCGCGGCATTCAGAGACTGTTGGGGATATTTCTGGGTTTCTGTCGCAAGAATAAACATGAATCGAATTGCTGGAGAGAAAATGATAAAAGCATAAAAGTTCCTAATTTACTTGTCAAAGGAAATCCTTATCCTCCTTAGCGTTAACCCTGAGCGTTACTCTGGCTCCGAATTCTCTGTATAAACGGTGTCAGGGTTAATCGAGGTCCCCAATTTTACATAGGACTCTGAGCTAGGGGGCGTACCTAGAGCATTTATCACCCGGGGCAAATCCTATAACTGACAGCCCCCCCGTTGACGGAATTCAGCGGCAGATAATTTGTTGTGTGAATGGCTGGTGTTAGCACTTAAATCATCCCAACACCATGCTTGATACAGTGTCAGGATGATCAAATCCCATTATTTCTATTACTGCATTGTAATATATAATGAAATAGTTCATATATATAATGCAAGGATAAGTGGGAACCCTGAGCTTGTCATTTGCCACCAGATGCAGCGTGCCATCATCACCTGCCACCAGATGCATCTCCTGTATCAGGGCCACAGTCTCTAACAATCTCTTTTATCATGTTTGGAGTCTCTGACCAACTCTTTTGTTATTTATGCAGTCTATGGCCATCTCCTGTACTATGTCTGCAGTCTTTGACTGTCTCCTGTAGTATGTCTGCAGTCTATGGCCATCTCCTGTACTATGTCTGCAGTCTCTGACTGTCTCCTGTAGTATATCTGCAGTCTCTGACCATCTCCTGTACTATGACTAGGAATGAGCTTCAAGTTTGAGTCGAACGTAAGTTTGACTCGAACATTGGCTGCTCGCTCGCTCATCGAATGACGAACAAATATGCTTCTTCGCGGGAAATTTGAGCGCCCGCATCCATAATGCACTGCGCGTGTGCGGCACGTGCAGTGCATTATGTGATTGGCCAAAGCATGCACCCTGACCTCCATGCTTTGGCCAATCAAATCATCTCTGCCATTATTGGACAAAGGCAGGCTGCCTTTAGCCAATTATGGCTCAGGGGCTAAGTACAAGCCCCCACACTATATAAAGGCTGCTCGCACATTAGCCACGTGTAGTGTGATTGTGCGGGCGAGATAGCAAGTGATTGAGACAGGGAGAGGAATGTGATTGGGGTAGGGAGAGGACAGTCATTTGCAGTTTATCAGACAGTGCAGTGTAGTCTAATTCGAGACATTGCTAGCAGTGAGTTAGGCAGGGAGAGAGATTTGTGCTTTTTACAAGTTAAGAGATCAGATAGTGAAGTATATTCAGTAGTGCACTGCAGTATATACCATAGACCATATACCCTATATTGATCTCTATCTATATATAGGACAATTGATTAGATATCAGGCCATTGAGTATCTATCAGTCAGTTCAGTGTACCCTATATTGATCTCTATCTATATATAGGACAATTGATTACCGTACATATCAGGCCATTCAGTATCTATCGTTCAGTTCAGTATACCCTATATTGAGCTCTATCTATCTATCTATCTATCTATCTATCTATCTATCTATCTATCTATCTATCTATCTATCTATCTATCTATCTATCTATCTATCTATCTATCTATCTATCTATCTATCTATCTATCTATCTATCTATCTATCTATCTATCTATCTATCTATCTATCTATCTATCTATCTATCTATCTATCTAGCAGTTGATTAGATATCAGGCCATTCAGTATCTATTGGCAGTTCAGTACATATCAGCAGTGCATTATATATATATTATATATTGATCAACCAGTAATAAACCCCCCCCCCCCCCAAAAAAAAAAAAAAATCCACATCATGTCTGTCCAAAAGTTCATTAGTGTGGGCTTTTTTCAGCACATGTGCAGTAGACCACAGCGTTGCTATTTGCAACATCTGTCCGAAGCGGATCAAGCGTGGCCAGAACACCAGCCGCTTGGGCACCACATGCTTGACAAAACATATGATGACCTGCCATGCAGTCCGTTGGCAACAGCACCTGAAAGAGGCACCAGATCAAAACAAGTATACATCACCTTGCTCCTCACACGGGATCTCTAACCCTACTATACCTCATGCCTTCTCAAATACCTGTATTGAGAGGGATGATGGTATAGCAACACAGAGACTTGCAACCAAGCTGCTAGCAGTACATCACCGCTTGATTTGAGCAGCAGGCAAATTTCACTATCCCAGTTGCTGAACTGTAGAAAGAAATACTGTCCCAGCCATCCACATGCTCAACATCTTAATGCTAGCTTGGCCAAATTGCTAGCCTTTTCATCTGGTAGACTCTGCTCCCTTTTGCAAATTAGTGGAATGTGCTGTACCACAGTGTCAGTTACCAAAAAGGCATGTCTTTTTGCGTAAGGCCATTCCGGCTCTCTACCGTCATGTGGAAGGTAGTGTTTTGGCCTCATTGGACAGAGCAGTCAGCAGGAAGGTTCACATTACTGCTGACTCTTGGTCCAGCAGGCATGGACAGGGACATTACATTTCCTTCATGGCGCACTGGGTAACTCTGCTGGCAGCTGGGAAGCTGGACAGGGTTCAGTGTTGCAGTTTGTTTTGCAACCACGCCTCCAACAAGCTGGTGCTGGTTCTGCCACGTCTGGCTACTCCACCACCTCCTCCTCTTCTTCTTCCTCCATGTCCTCTTCTGCTCAATTGTCCTCTGAAGCAGCAGTGCTCCAAAAGCGTTCAAGGGGCTACGCAAGCAGTCAGGCTAAAAGATGCCATGTCGTGCTTCAGTTGGTCTGTCTAGGGGATAGGAGTCACACCGGTGCAGAGAATCTGTCAGCTCTGCAGGGGCAGGCTCAGGGATGGTTGAAGCCATGACAGCTTGAGCCAGGAATGGTTGTATGTGACAATGGCACCGACCTTCTCTCCACCCTCCGACGGGAACACCTGACACATGTTCCATGCTTGGCACGTGTCCTGAATCTGGTGGTGCAGCATTTCTTGACCAGATACCTGGGCTTCCAAGATCTCCTGAGGCAGGCCAGAAACATCTGTGACCATTTCCGGCGTTCATACAATGCCAGTGCTCGCTTATCTGACATTCAACGGGAATTCAACCTACCCACCAACTGCCTCATTTGTGACATGCCCACCAAGTGGAACTCAACGTTGGCAATGCTGTAGCATCTGCACACGCAGCAGAGGGCCATCAATGAGTACCTGTGTGAGTATGGCACAAGGACAGGGTCAGGGGAGCTTGGCTTTTTTTTCACCACGCCAGTGGCTTTTGATAAAGTATGCACGCACCATCCTGTCATCATTTGAGGAGGCCACAAGGATGGTGAGCCGGGACGATGCATGCATCAGTGACACTATCAAGCTAGTCTACCTGCTGGAGCACACACTGCGTGGAATCATGGACAGGGCACTTGAGGCAGAACAGTGGCAGGAAGAGGAGGACTTACTTCCCTCACAAGGACCCCTTTACGCAGATATAATACCTGCAGGGACACAAAACACACAGGAGGAAGAGAAGGATTGCAGCAGGATGGATGTAGAGGATAGCATACAGCAGTCTTCAATGGATGGTTTTGATTCCCCAGAAACCCCAGGAGTTGTACGTGGATGGGGAGAGATTGCTCCTGGAAAAATGTCATCCTTAGTGACCCAGAGGACTCAGGAGCTCATGCCTCCTCCAACTTATGTTACATAGGCTCCCTCATTCTGCAAAGCCTGCAAAAGGACCCAAAGATTTGTGCTATCAAGGAGAGGGATAATTACTGGTTGGCAACCCTTTCTTGACTGACGTTACAAGGGTAAAGTTGCAGAGCTCATCCTGCCTTCGCAGAGGGAGCAGAGGATAAAACATCTTGAGGAGGCCTTGAAAAAAAATTTGTGTAACACTTTCCCAGATACTGGGAGGTTAACATTCTCTGGACGTGTTTCTGAGGCATCGTTCAGCCAAAGGAGGAGCGGTGGAGAAGGCGGCTGGCTGACCGATACCTTTAAACAGTTCTTTAGTCCATAGCAGTGCCCAGGGCTGTTAGGTTTAAGCAACCATTGGCAGCGTCTCCATCATATGGTGCATGATTATCTAGGGGCAAGAGCAGATTTAGAGACCTTTCCAACTGAGCATCCACTGGGTTACTGGGTCTTGAGGATGGACCACTGGCCAGAACTTCCTTAATATGCAATGGAGCTACTGGCCTGTCCTACTTCCAGCGTGCTTTCTGAACAACGTGCGGTGCTGCTGCAGGTTTTGTGACGGACAAAAGAGTGCGTCTGTCCACACACTCTGCTGACCAGCTGACGTTTATCAAAATGAATCAGTCCTGGGTCAACAGCAACTATCAAACCCCTGATGCTGATGCTAATTGAATTTTCTAGGAGTCTGCCATCCCTTGAAGACTGCACATGCTGCCAATCCTATTCCTCTACCTTTATTCTGCTAGCTTCCAACAATGTTTTTGGTTTAGATCATCACCAACCCCCAAGGCCTAATTTTTCTGCACTTGTATGACAGGTGCATACAATTTAAATGTTGTATCTCATTTTTTAACAGCAGGCCCTGTGCCCTGTGCCGTTGGTTACGGTGTCCAGGCACCACCAACACCAAAGGCCCAATTTTTGGAACCTGTATGACGAGTACATGCAATTTCATATTTGTATGGAATTCTTACCAGCAGGTCCCGTTCCTGCGCCCAGCAAGAGTAACTGCAAGGGTTTGCGGTGTTCAGGCACCACCAACAACCCAATTTCAGTTTCAGTTCCTGCTAATACTAACCTTCCAGGTCCCCATCACTCCAGTCGGTTTGCATAGCTGCCACCCAACCTTGGCCAGGTCAGATGACAGCACAGCTCCCCCACTAGATCACTGATAAGAACACATACAACACTTGATCTTTGCCAATTTCAAATTGGTATGGAATTTTTACCAGCAGGGCCCGTTCCCGTGCCCAGCAAGAGTAACTGCGAGGGGTTGCGGTGTTCAAGCTCCACCAACACCCAAGGCCCAATTTTTCTGCACCTCTATGACAACTGACAAGTACATGTGATTTCAAAATTTGTATGGAATTCTTACCAGCAGGTCCCATTCCTGCGCCCAGCCAGAGTAACTGCGAGGGGTTGCTCTGTTCAGGCACCACCATGAACCAAGGCCCAATTTTTCTGCACCTGCATGACAAGTACATGTGATTTGAAATTTGTATGTATATTTGTATATTACATTTTTTCCTTTAGAAATGTCAGTATTGCTGCAGCAGGCTCCATACATCGTAGAGATGCGCTACTTTACAGGCTCATTCAGGGGACCCCCAGGCACGATATTTAAAGGAATTTTTCATATTTATAGTTTCACTTTAAGCCTCATTAAAATCAGTAAATCAGTGCTCCTTTAAAAAAATGTTTGCATTGCTACATGTTTTTTAGACAATAACTTGCATGTAAGCCTTCAAAATGAGGCCGTCTGTTTTTTGACGGTCGAGTCCCATAGACTTCACTCGGGTTCTGATGCGAACCAAACTGGGGGGTGTTCAGCTCATCACTACTCTCTAGTTCCAGCACATCTTTTCTGAGGACTGGTGCCAAGAACTGGACAGCATATTCAAGATGCGGCCGGATCAGAGTCTTGTAGAGTGGGAGAATAATCGCTTTATTTCTGGAGTGAATCCCCTTTTTTATACATGCCAGTATTCGGTTGGCTTTGCTTGCAGCAGCTTGCTAAGCCTGTTGTCTACTAGGACCCCCAGGTCCTTTTCCATCTTTGTGTAGCACTACTCCCAAGGGAGCTGCTGAGTGTGGGTCCCCCTGGGTTACCGCTAGCAACAACAGTACCTTTAAGCATGTTTTTCAAGTGTAAGCACCTCTGACAAGAACAAGTCCAGTTTCTTTGGTTTTTAGGGTTTATTTGAGAACTTGGATGGGAGAAGGGAGAAGTGGGATACTCCAACAACTGAACTATGCACAATTAGGCAGAGACGCTGAAAAATCCTGCGTGACACTGATTAGCGTTTCACTGACGCTGGTTAACGCTTTACTGACACTGGTTAATGCTGACTGATGCTGGCCTCGGCTAGGCCAGTTACTAGAACTTCATCTCTGACTGTGGAAAAAGTCCCTTTGAGCTCCCCCAAAGTACTCCTTCCTGAGGTAGCTGACTTTAATGCAAACTGTATTGTTGAACACTTCAGGGCCTTTCTTGGCACCCCCTTTACTCCCCAAACTTCAGGGCTTCACTACTTGGCACCCCCTTTACTGTACACTCCTGGTTAGCTGGCTCCTGGATTCCCTTTGACCTCTCTGGAGTGGTCCCCCCTAGGCAGAGCTTGAGTACTCACAACACTGTTTTTCCTGAAGATCTCTGCCCAGCAGCTCCACTCGGTCAGAAACTCTGGATCCCTTGCAGCCCAGCTCAACCTCTGGTCCCTAGGCCGACTGCCTGGACCCAGTGGTGTATTTTGGTTTTGTGCTGCCCTAGGCAAGACTAAAATTGGGCGCCCCCCTCCTATGTAAATTTGCGTCACTCTTTCCCTTTAAACGAATGTGACTCCCTCCAATATTGAAGTACTACAAGCCCCAGCATGAACCCCTGAGATCTCACAAGAGGGGGAGGAGAGAGGGGGTGGGAGAGAGAAGGGGGGATGAGGGAGAGGGAGAGGGGGTGTGTGAGGGAGGGAGGGAGAGAGGGGGGATGAGAGAGAGAGAGAGAGAGAGGGGGGTGAGAGAGAGAGGGGGGATTAGACAGAGAGAGGGGGATGAGAGAAAGAGGGTGAGAGAGAGAGAGGGTGAGAGGGTGAGAGAGAGAGAGAGAGAGAGAGAGAGAGAGAGAGGGGGTTGAGAGGCGACTCTAGCAACCAGTGGCCAATAGAGTCTCAGGTGGGGGGGGGGGGGCGGCTTTTTTGCCACCCCCCTGCAAAGTGCCGCCCTAGGCCTGGGCCTTGTTTGCCTAGGCCAAAATACAGCACTGCATGGACGACCTTCTCACTTTTACAGGAAGAGAGACAGCCGTAACCTCCTCCTGTGACTGATTCTCCCACCAAAAGATGCTCTGTCACATGCTCCTCACAGATTTATTTCCAATCCCAGGGTGCACTGCGGCAAACCCCGCCCACTGGGACAGTCATAAACCCTGGTGTGCTATTGGCTATGTTTCATCCACTGTCCAAAAAGATCCCTCATAGGATGCAGTGGAGAGACTCCCCAGACTCAACAGGCCACACCTGAAGGCATGTGACAGAACAGCTAACAGATCCAGGCCCCCCTGATAATCAGACAGGGCCAATATATGCTTTTTCCTAGCACCTACCTAGGAGGGTGCTACATCAGATTCACCCAGAGGTTCTCCCCATAATCAGTAACTTGCGTTCATATTTCTGACACCCAAGTGCATTACCTTACATTTTCCAACATTAAACCTCATCTGCCATGTAGTTGCCCAGCCCATTATTTTGTTCAGGTCCGCTTGTAAGGTTTCCACGTCATGCATAGAAGATATTGGCCTGCTTAGCTTTGTATCGTCCGCAAATACCGAGATTGTACTGGATATCCCCTCCTCTAGATCGTTTATGAATAAATTAAACAGGATTGGTCCCAGAACAGAACCTTGGGGGACCCCACTTTCCACAACTGGATATGGTGGGTGCTTTTTTTTTGTTTTTTTTCCTTCATTTTTCCCTGGAGATCCTAGGGTGACACTTCAATTTTTTTTTTTTTTTTACTTGTTATTGTTTGTGAAAACCCAAGTCGTCTTTTTATAATACTATGCGATTCTGCTAACTGAGAAGGGAGACCATGCCCTCTGCATAAATAAATCTTTTCAGACTGTTCCAGAACACAATGTAACGGATTGGTGACCATATGTGCTTATTATTTTCTGTTTACAAACACCAACCCGGCATATGTTTCTGTTTGTTTGCCTTTAGTTTTGTGTTTTTGATCATCACTTCCAGACAAAGCTGATATTTAATTACGATACAATCATTTTTTTTTTTCTCCCTACAGTCATAACAGAAACTCATCGAAAATTCTCTACAAAATAAAACTGAAGCTGAAGGATCCAGGCTACCATTTGGTGTGAAAAAATATCATTTTAGGTAGATTTTTTTTTTTCAATGTGTTATTCTTTTTTTTTTTCTTTTTTCAGGGCAGAAAAAATAGCCTTTAAAAACTATCATTTCACACGACAATGGTAATATGAAGCGGTGTAGTAAAATACTGTGATTTTCAAATAACAGTGAAAAACTGCGGCACGGTAAGTGTAAAACCAACGGGATATGTAAACAATTTAATAAATGAGCCCAAAGTACTGGATATGAAATTACAATGGCACAGCAATTTTCTTGCAGGCTAAAGCTCTAAGATGCCGCTTGTAAATTTTCCGCCGCTTTTGGAGATGTTTGTATTTTTTTTTCTTAAAGGCTTTAAAACATTTTTGATTAACAATTTGTGTCCAGAAGCATGTTTTCTGAGGGCTTTAAATCTGTATAGTTAACATAGGCTATGTCGGAGAGCAGTGGGTCTCAATCACAGGGCCTTAGCCCACTGTAGGGCCATGGCCTCCCTCCCACTGGGCTACCAGTCAGCTGAAGATCCCCTAACCTGCCACAGTGCCTCCCAGTTCCCGCAGTGCTCCCCAACCTGTTATAGTGGACCTCAGTGCACCTCATCCACCACAGTGCCTCCTAATCTCCTTCAGTGCTCTCCAGCCTCCCACAGTACAACCAAGCCTCCTAAGCCTTCATAGTTGACCACAGTGCACCTCAACTGCCACAGTGCCTCCTAATCTCCTTCAGTGCTCTCCAGCCTCCTACAGTACAACCAAGCCTCCTAAGCCTTCATAGTGGACCACAGTGCTCCTCAGCTGCCACAGTGTCTCCTAATCTCCTTCAGTGCTCTCCAGCCTCCTACAGTACAACCAAGCCTCCTAAGCCTTGATAGTGAACCACAGTGCACCTCAGCTGCCACCGTGCCTCCTAATCTCCTTCAGTGCTTTGAAGCCTTCTACAGTACAACCAAGCCTCCTAAACCTTCATAGTGGACCACAGTGCACCTCAGCTGCCACAGTGCCTCCTAATCTCTGTCAGTGCTCTCCAGCCTCCTATAGTACAACCAAGCCTCCTAAGCTTTCATTGTGCTCTCCAACCTCCTACAACACCACCCAGCCTCTCACAGTGCCCCCAGCCCCTTGTTTTGCCCCCCCCCCCAACTTACTGTAGAGCCTCCAGCCCCCCATAGTTTCCTAAATTTCCAACAGTGTCCCATACTGCCCCTCAACTTCACACAGTACAGCAAAGCCTCCCATAGTGCCCCCCAAATCTGCATAGTGGACCACAATACCACTTTTTTTATCACAAAGCTCCCCAACCATCTATAGTGGACCTCAGCCACCACAGTACCTCCCAACCCCCACAGTGTTCTCCAACCTCCAACAGTACAACCAAGCCTCCAATAGTGCTTCCTCAAGCCACCAAAGTGGACCACAGTGCCCCTCTTCCATCAAAGTGCTCTCCAAACTTCCACAGTGCTCTCCAATCTCTCACAGCACCACCCAGCCTCCCGCAGTGTCTCCCCAGCCCCCTGCTGTGCCAGTAAGCTTACTTCAGAGCCTTGAGCCCCCCTCCCCATAGTTTCCCCAATCACCAACAGTGTCCCACACTGCACTTCAACCTCCCACATTTTCCCACAGCCCCCTTCAGAAACCGTATATGCTACAGGGCCACCAAGTATGCTGCAGAGTCCTCTGACCTCCTACAACCCCCGCCCTCCATCCCCCCTTTTAGTGCAGCACCCTCCTAGATAGGTGCTAGTGAGAGAGTATAATTTTTGGCTCTGTCCGCCTATGAGAGGAGCAGCATGGAAATCTATATTGCTTTCTGCCTACCAGAGAGCAGGATCTGTGAGATAGGTCTGCTCAGTGTGTGATTCATTGGGTCTAGATAGTGTTTCACACTGGTTCAATAGGGAGGCATGTTGGACAGTGGGAGAAAACCTGACCAATGAGTACACAGGCTTTTGATACAGTCTTTGGCTGGTGAGCAGAGTCCCGGAGGGAGGGTGGCGGCTGCCTCCTCCTCTGTAGCAGTGGCACGCAGTCACCAGACCAGAGGAAAGGAACTGAACCTAGAGGTCCAGAAGAACTCACTGGAGGGGTAGAGACACTAGAGACCCTCGGAAAAAAAGTATCGTGAGTACAGGGGATCGTGTCTAGGGGCCTGACCTGAGGGGGGCCACCCCAGGTGTAGGATGTCAGAGGACAGGTGTCAGTCTGTGGAGTGAAAGGGGAAAGGGGATACTAGGCAGGTATCCTGAAGATAATCTATCCAACAAAGTTGTCTGAACAGAGGCTTGACCTAAATTCATCTAGTGGCAAGGTGAATCTGCAGCCTGGCTGCATTTCAAGACAGGAGTCCACAACCATTGTGAATAGATTAATTTGGAGTATCCCACTTTTCCCTTCTCCCATCCCTAATTTAAATAAAACCACAAAAACAACTACATCCTCTGGACTGTTCATTGACTGAGCCAAAGAGTTGAGAGTAGAGAGTTAAATTGTGCATGCTGCAGTTGCTATTGGTAACCCAGAGGGATCCCAAGGTGAACAGCAGTCCTCAAGGTGGCAGTGCTACATTAGCTAAGTATAAACATTTTTTTTTTTTTTTTTATTGCTGGGGCATGGAATGTTTTGGAATAATTTACTGGTCCCTGGTCTCAAAAAGATTGAGAACCCCTGATCTACAATATCAGGGCTGCCAAGGATCCAACAAAGCCACCTACCTGCAGTAGGTTACTGATATTTTCTCATGTATAGTGAAAAATTCCAGACTGTCTGCCAGTGCTATCCTCTTGGACCTCCATTGGACCCCATCTAGGTATATTTGTTGGTGGAATATTGTACAGTATCAGTAAATATTTTTTTTTTTCTCATTCAGGGTGCCTACATCCCTAAATAATCATCAGTGCATAAAATAACAAAACAAGCCCATAGCCCATTAAAAGATAACATAACAAACACATTTGTCTTAATAATTATTTTATTTATGTATCATTTTTGTTCTGTTGGTTGAACCAAATGCACCTTTTTGTGTTTTTTCACACATGTAACTACGTAAGCTATGAAAGAGGAAATATTGGGAAATAATGGACTTTAATGGCATGAAATATAAAAATAAACAATGTATTGTGTGATTTCTTCCATAAATATACCAAAGGTAACAAACCATATATCTAAAACCACATTGGAAACTAGCAGGTCCCCTAGAGGCTATAATTAGAGTTGAGCGGACACCTGGATGTCCGTGTTCGGTGGGTCCGGCCGAACTTGAAAAAAAAGTCCGGGTCGCTTTTTCCGAACTATACCCGGACACCGAACCCCACTGAAGTCAATGGGGACCCGAACTTTTAGGCACTAAAATGTCTCTAAAAAAACAATGGAAAGGGCTAGAGTGCTGCAAATGGCAGCAAAATGTAGTTAAGAGCATGGCAAGTGCTCTGCAAACAAATGTGGATAGGGAAATATCTTAAAACAAAAAAAAAAAACAGAAAAATAAAACAATTTTCTTCATCTGTGAAGAACGAGGCCCATATGGAGTAGGAGGGAGGTTGAGGTGGCGGTGGATGTGGCGGTGTAGGTGGAAGCGGCGGTGGAGGAGGACGAGGTAGCCAACACTGCTTTTTTTAGTCATTTTAAATGAGGGTACACCCCAAAAGAGTGATAAAGATCAAAAATAGAACAATGGCTGGGTAAGGTCAGTATCCATCTCTATTCTGCACAAGGTACGGAAAAGTCCCGTGGGATCCATGCCTGGTTCATTTTAATGAACGTGAGCTTGTCCACATTGTCTCTGGACAGGCGGCTGTGCTTGTCTGTGATAACGCCCCCAGCCGTGCTAAATACCCGTTCAGATAATACACTGGCTGCAGGGCACGCCAGCACCTCCAAGGCGTAAAGGGCAAGCTCAGGCCATGTGCCCAACTTGGAGACCCAGAAGTTGAAGGGGGCAGACCCGTCATTCACTACATGTAGGCGTGTGCACACATACTGCTCCACCATGTTGGTGAAATGCTGCCTCCTGCTAAGACGTTCCATATGAGCTGCTGGTGCTGCTGTTTGTTGTGGCGTGCTGACAAAGCTTTTCCACATTTTGGCCATGCTAACCCTGCCTTCTGAGGTGTTGGCGGTGCCCTGGTTGCATTGGCGACCTCTTCCTCCTCCTCCTCTGCCTTGGCCTTGTGCTTCCACTGTGGCCCCGCTGTCAGATGGGAATGCCAGCAGCATCACGTCTACCAGCGTGCGCTTGTACTCGCGTATCTTGCGATCACGCTCCAGTAAGTGAATTAAGGACGGTACGTTGTCCTTGTAACGGGGGTCCAGCAGCGTGGCCACCCAGTAATCAGCACAAGTTAGAATGTGGGCAACTCGGCGGTCGTTGTGGAGACACTGCAGCATGTAATCGCTCATGTGTGCCAGGCTGCCCAGAGGCAATGAAAGGCTGTCCTCTGTGGGAGGTGTATCGTCCGTGTCCTCTGTATCCCCCCAGCCACGCACCAGTGATGGCCATGAGCTGGCCTGGGTGCCACCCTGCTGTGAACATGGTCCCATCTCCTCCTCCATCTCCTCCTCCTCATCCTCCTCATCCTCCAGAACTGTGCCCCTGCTGGACAATTGTGTCCCTGGCGTTTGTGGGTGCAGGCACCCACCCTCGGTGCCACTTGTGAATGACTGCCCTAAAAGCCATGGAAATGATCCCTCTTCCTCCTCCTCCTCCTCCTGTGCCACATCCTCTTCCATCATCGCCCGATGCATTTTTTTCAAGGAGGCATAGAAGTGGGATAGTTAAGCTGACAACGGCGTCATCGGCACTGGCCATGTTGGTGGAGTACTCAAAACACCGCAACAAAGCACACAGGTCTCGCATGGAGGCCCAGTTATTGGTGGTGAAGTGGTGCTGTTCTGCAGAGCGACTCACGCGTGCGTGCTGCAGCTGAAACTCCACTATGGCCTGCTGCTGCTCGCACAGTCTTTCCAGCATGTGCAAGGTGGAGTTCCACCTTGTGGGCACGTCACATATGAGGCGGTGAGCGGGAAGGCCGAAGTTACGCTGCAGCGCTGACAGGCGAGCAGCAGCAGGGTGAGAACATCGAAAGTGCGCACAGACGGCCCACACTTTCTGCAGCAGCTCTGACATATCGGGGTAATTTTGAAGGAATCTCTGCACCACCAAATTCAGCACATGCGCCAGGCAAGGAATGTGCGTCAAACCGGCTAGGCCCAGAGCTGCTATGAGATTTTGCCCGTTATCGCACACCACCATGCCGGGCTTGAGGCTCGCCGGCACCAACAACTCATCGGTCTGCTGTTCCATGCTCCTCCACAACTCATGCGCGGTGTGGGATTTTTCCCCAAAAAATGCAAGTTTTAAAACTGCCTGCTGTCATTTACCCCTGGCTGTGCTGAAGTTTGTGGTGAAGGTGTTACGCTGACCGGATGAGGAGGCGGTAGAGGATGAGGAAGAGGAGTAGGAGGAGTTAGGAACAGGAGGCAAACTGAAGCGCCCTGCAATCCTCGGCGGTGGAAGGAGATGCGCCAAACAAATTTAAAAGGTGTATCTCACACGTACCAATACAGACTATGCCGCAATTTAATTTTTTTCACCCCAAAAGGGTGTATATTGAATAGTGAAATAGAAAAAAGTATATAAAATTGGTGATTTTTCAATAGCACATGTGAACACAGCAGTGTCTTATGCTTTATGTCACGGTCAACAGCAGGCTATGAAGGGAAAAAAAAAAATCCCCTTTAAATTTGTAAATTTAAGCCCTCAGTGGGCTCAAGTGAGGGCAAAAAGATTGTTCACTGCACCACCCCCCACAGAGCAAAATCGATGTAGATCGCTAATGGACGATTGTTCTGTCCTGTGTCTCCTAATCTCTCCCTGCCTACTCTCTCCAGCCTGTCCCTAAAATGCTTTTCTATCTTTCCCTGCCTACACTCCGACCTGTCCCTACATTATTTTCAGCCACAATGTGTTTTTTTTTCCTGTCTCTGTCCCTAATCAGCAGCAGCCAGCACCGTTATGTGTGCTCTCTATCTACACTAGAACAGACTGACGCGCACCGCGCTGTGTCTCTAGCTTATAAAGACCTGGGTCACATGCTTCAGCTGGCCAATCACAGCCATGCCATTAGTATGGCTTCTATGGCACACCAGTTAAACGCTTGTTGATTGGCTGTTGAAACCGCGCCATTAAAAGCGTGCCATTACATACAAAACAGGAAATAAAATTACCGGACACGGATTTTAAACCCGAATATACAGTAAAGTTTTCGGGTCCGTGTCCGGGTAACAAAAATCCAATTATCCGGTATAATATATAATATAATTACCCGAATAATACAGTCCGTGTTCGCTCAACACTAGCTATAATGAAATCTGTAGTGTTGTTCCGTGCAGAATACCAGTGCCTACGCATACAAAAGTCCTGTAAACTGGGGATAGTGCTTGTTCTTATGATGCGCCCTGCACTGTGCTCTGCTCAACATGTTTCGTCACTACATAATTGCTTCTTTAGGAGCCTGTAAGCATCTATTTAAACAGAATATATATATATATATATATATATATATATATATATATATACATACATGTTATAGTAAACAAATGCAAGACAATACAATACAGTAGAATAAAGTGTTTATTTTTATATTATGTGCCGTTAAAGTCCATTATTTTCCAATATTTCCTCTTCCAATGATCTAGGATGTGGCACACGTTATATAGAGGTGGCATTTATATCTAAAAAGGAAAGAATAGGGGTCATGGGACTTTAGATGAGGCAGGTTGCTGGCTTGAATGACCAGATAAGGTGAAGTCACAAAATGTTGATTTATTACATGATTCATGATGGAAACAAACATATAACAAATCAGAAATCACATAATCCAGATAAAAATACAGACATATATCAATAGAGGACTGACATAAAAAAGGTATCTTGCCATGCATTTGTACAATGTATATTACAATAATAAATGAATATAAAAAAAAAAACGTGTATGTGTATATATATAGATAGATAGATAGATAGATAGATAGATAGATAGATAGATAGATAGATAGATAGATAGATAGATAGATAGATAGATAGATAGATAGATAGATAGATAGATAGATAGATAGATAGATAGATGTATCCTGAATAATGCATGGTTAATGTTCAGCTAAAAAATAAAAATCACACAGGTGATCAAATACCACCAAAAGAAATCTCTATTTGTGGGAAAAAAAGGACATCAATTTTATTTGGTTACAGCGTCACACGGCCGCGCAATTGTCCGTTAAATAACGCAGTGCCAAATCACAAAAAACAGCCTGGTCATTAAGGGGGGGCAAATCCTTCCGGTCCAGAAGTGGTTAATGCACCTGGAATGTATTTAGCTGATTTAAACTGAGAATTGGGCTTTAGGACACTCTAGCAATGTCTCCTGCATGGCATTAGCAGTTATTGACCACATTTACATGTTGCCAATTGTTCTTTAAACCAATCCATTCTGCATTTTGATGCTGATGTTGTTTTATGTAACGAGCAGAGTTATTGTGAAGGAATATCAATAAACTGCTGAACCCTGTATACTCCCGTGTCACACATGCTGGGTAACGTCTGCACCTAGGCGGGCGGAGGAGGGGGCAAGCGAATCATGCGTGAACATATTGACGGTTCCTAGGAATGACAATTAAAAAACAAACAGATTTTCTGTGTAATTAGCTGCTAAATTGCACCTTAATTAAAATTTTTCTTCTGGCTAATACACACACTTATGGGTCACATTATAACATCGCTGACCGAATGAGCCTGGAAAATAATGAGCATTCCTGTGCTGGCTGGGGAACTGTATGCTGCATATCTTCAAAAGACATATACTGTACATACAGCATATATACATACAGTATATGTTATATATATATAATATACTGTATAATTATATATATATATATTTTTTAAAGCAAGTAGTAATTTTAAATAATGGGTTCTCTTACAGGCCCCTTGTGGGTACTCCTACAAAATGAAGGCATAATTATATCCCTTCTCTGTCCTGCCTTGCCTGTTCCTTTTCCTCCATGTGCTGCAGTTTGTCTTCCAGCCTGAAGGTGGCATGGTGCTGCTTCATCGGGCTGACAGGAAAACATCAGGGACTAATGTATCCCCTATTATTGTTATTATTGATGTGTCTGGACTGTCGTCTTGGGAAGGCCAACATCTTTCCCTTTCCCCCTTTCCCTTCTCATTCCCTCTCTTTTCATTTTTTCCCTTTCCTTTCCTTTCCTTTCCTTTTTTTCCCCTTTCCTTTCCTTTGCCTTTCCTTTTCCTTTTTTTTTTTCCTTTTCTGTTTCCTCTCCCTTTCCTTTTATTTACCCTTTCTGTTCCTTTCCTTTTTTTCTCTTTCCTTTCGCTTTCCTTTCATTTTTCTTTTCCTTTCTCTTTCCCTTTCCTTTCCTCTCCCTTTCCTTTTCTTTACCCTTTCTATTCCTTTCCCTTTCCTTTTCCTTTTCCTTTCTCTTTCCCTTTCCCTTTCATTTCATTTCCCTTTCCTTTTCTTTACCCTTTCTGTTCCTTTCCTTTTTTTCTCTTTCCTTTTGCTTTCCTTTTGTTCCTTTTCTGTTCCCTTTCCTTTCCTTTTCTTTACCTTTTCCCTTTCCCTTTTCTTTCCTCCCCTTTCCTTTCCTTTCCTTTTCTTTCCTTTCCTCTTCCTTTCCTTTTCTTTACCATTTCCCTATTCTTTCCTCCCCTTTCCTTTCCTTTCCTTTCCTTTCCCTTTCCCATTCCTTTTCCCTTTCCCTTTCCTTTCCTCTCCCTTTCCTTTTCTTTACCATTTCCTTTCCTTTTCCCTTTCCTTTCCTTTCCTTTTCCCTTTCCTTTCCTCTTCCTTTCCTTTTCTTTACCTTTTCCCTTTCCTTTCCTTTCCTTTCCTTTTCTTTACCCTTTCCCTTTTCTTTCCTCCCCTTTCCTTTCCTTTCCTTTCCTTTTCCCTTTCCCTTTCCTTTTCCCTTTCCTTTCCTTTTCTTTACCATTTCCTTTCCCTTTCCCTTTCCCTTTCCCTTTCCCTTTCCCTTTTCCTTTCCTTTCCTTTCCTTTCCTTTCCTTTCCTTTCCTTTCCTTTCCTTTCCTTTCCTTTCCTCTCCCTTTCCCTTTCCTTTTCTTCCTTTTCCTTTTCCCTTCCCCCACAATGCTACAGTTTTTCTGCCAACCTAAAGGTGGCACTGTGCCACTTTTTTGGAAGACTAATTTGTGGACTTAATTATGGACTCCAGGCAGTCTTCTTGGGGAGGCCAGCATCTCCTAATGGATGCCAAAATCCTGCAAGATTTAGGCAGATGTACGGACACAGAACTGGGTGGGGTGAAATGAATCGGGGTGTGTGTTTTGGAGGAGACATGTAGGCTGAGGCTGCTCTGTATCATTTATTTAGCTGGGCTGGCCAGAAGTAGCAGCGATCCTTTCCTCTTTACAATGACACAGAAGTACTTAAAAAGCAGTTTTTGTACCATTCAGCATACCCACGGTGGTCAGGGATGAAGTTCAGCTTGTAGGGAGAGAGTAGGAGCATTGATGGGGAGGGGTACCTGAAGAGGAGGAAAGGAGTAGGTTTCCCCCTTCAGAATATCTCTTCCGTCAGCTTTGTGGACCTATCTCCAACCATCTGCCGGATAAACTGCAAGGACCTTGGGGATCTCAGGGCGACCCAGTAATCTGGAATATTCCTCCAAGCATAGTGCTCCTCTGGAATTTTGTGGTCTGGAAGCCCATATTATATTGCGATTGATAAAGTGTCTTGTTGAAGTACCTTTCTCCTTAATGAAGTGTGTAACCTGCAACACATGTGGTGTTACTAGGGATGAGCTTCGAGTTCGAGTCTAACCTAAGTTTGAGCAGAACATTGGGTGTTCGCTCGTTCATAAAACTTCAAACAAATCGGGATGTTCAAACCAAATTCGAAAATTCTAACTTTAGGCAATAGGCAAAAAGGAAGGTGCTTTATTAAGTTCTAAGTGCAGTGAGATTGAGCAGTGATTATATATCAGCTACTAGTCCATCTAGAACCATGTAGAACATGTAGAACATCAGTTTGATTAGGGTTGGGGTTGGAGTTAGGGTTAGAGTTAGGGTTAACTCTAACCCTAATCTGATCCCTACCCCGAACCCTAACCCTTACTCTAACCCTGAGGGTTAGGGTTCGGGTTGAGGTTAGGGTTAGAGTTAGGGTTAGGGTAACTGTTAGGGTTAGTGTTAGAGTTAGGGTTAGGGTTAGAGTTAAGGTTGAGGTTGAGGTTAGGGTTAGAGTTAGGGTTAGGGTAACTCTAAGGGTTAGGGTTAGAGTTAGGGTTAAGGTAACTCTAAGAGTTAGGGTTAGGGTTCGGGTTGAGGTTAGGGTTAGAGTTAGGGTTAGGGTAACTCTAAGGGTTAGAGTTAGGGTAACTCTAAGGGTTAGAGTTAGGGTAACTCTAAGGGTTAGAGTTAGGGTTAGAGTTAGGGTTTGGGCTAGAGTTAGGGTTAGAGTTAGGGTTACAGTTAGGGTTCGGGTTAGAGTTAGGGTTCGGGTTAGAGTTAGGGTTAGAGTTAGGGTTAACCCTAACCCTAAGGTTTAGGGTTAGGGTTTGAGTTGGGGTTAGGGTTAGCCTTAACTCTAACACTAACCCTAATCAAACTGATGTTCTACATGGTTAACCCTAAATCTAACCCTAACCGTAATCAAACTGATGTTCTACATGCTTTACACGGTTAACCCTAACCCTAAATCCAACGCTAACCCTAACCCTAAGTTAAGGGTTAGGGTTAGGGTTAGAGTTAGGATTAGAGTTAGGGTTAGAGTTAGGGTTAGAGTTAGGATTAGAGTTAGGGTTAGAGTTAGAGTTAGGGTTAGGGTTAGTTTAAATGACATTTTTTCCTTTAGAAATGTATTTTTTGCTGTAGAAATATCTATCCATGCTACAGATCCAAAACCTTACAGGCACATTGCGGGGACCCCCCCAGACACAATATTTGAAGGAATTTTTCATCTTTATTGTTTCACTTTAAATATCATTAAAATTACTGCTCCTTTAAAAATGCTTTTTTTTTTTTTGGCATTACCCAGGTCCCCATACCCTTTTTGGGGGAAAAACTTTCATTTAAGGCTTTAAAATTAGTTCTTTTGATTTTAGAAGTTTGAATTCCCTACATGTCTCCATCCCTTTTCCGATGTTCGTGGTGTTCTGTGCAAACCGAACAGGGGTATGTTCGGCTCATCACTAGGTGTTACTGCTGTAAATTCCTTATTTCGAAGACTATTTAATTTCTACAACATAACGTGTGTTGACTCCCCCTAATTCTCGGGTACCCTGCTTAAGCCCTATCTACTGAAGGGTTAAAATCCCACTTCTGATACCATTAAATTGAAAGGGACTCCTGTTGGAAAAGTTCCTGGGAATGCCTAGAGGAAGAGCCATGATGCCAACTCAAGGCCCGAGATTTCCAGTGAGGACTATGAGAAAGATGTGAGGTACCAGCCTGAAGACCCAAATTACCTAACCAGAAGGAGGACTTCTTTGTTTCTTTGCCAGTCTGTCTGTGAGTGTCAAGTTCTATCCTTACCAAGAGCCAAGCATTTAAGGGGTATTAGATCTCTTCTCACTGTATGAAAAGGTACAGAATCCTCAGAGGTGTTCTAGAAGTTTAGGAAATTAACTTAAAGAGTGAAATAATGTGGACTTTGTACAATCTGGAAACTTATGGACATTTGCAATGCTCGATATAAGACAGACTCTTTTCTGTTCTTTTCTATTTTGGTAAAGACTATTTTAATAACCTAAAGACTGTCACACCCCCCTTATATTTTTGTGGACATTTGCTATACATTTAAAATAGCAGTTTAAATGACCGTCATTTGTGTATCAAGGGTTACATTTAAAGCGGTTGTATCCTCAGTGAAAAAAACCAAACAAACCCTGCAGGACAAAGGCATAATGAGCTAGTATGCATCGCATACTAGCTCATTATGAAATATCTTAAAACGAAGCCCCGACATCGCTGAGGAAGCGCTCATCTTGTCAGCGCCTGCGTCTCTTCCGGGTTCGGCGCTTCCAGCGATGTGAGTGGCCGGAGCCGCGATGATGTCACTCCCGCGCATGCGCGTTGGAAGTTCACTTTCTGGCAAGGAGCCAGCAAAGAGTTCTGAAGGTCTGCCGGACCTTCAGAGTGCTTTCGCCGCTGGTTTCAGCGGCTGCATGCAGGACGAATATCTCCTTAACCTTGCAGGTTTAGGAGATATTAATTTTACCTACAGGTAAGCCTTGTTATAGGCTTACCTGTAGGTAAAAGGTTTCCACCATAAGCCACTCTCCATGTTGCTCATGTCTTAGTTTCTGGGCAATGAATACAGCGCCCCCTCAGTGCCAATTGATCGGTGGTGGTAGGCCCATTCTGGACATCCTTGTTGCTAGTCAGTAGGTTGCTCCATATTCCTAGTCTTCTCTCTCAAATTGATTGGCCAACAGTCAGACACCACAGTCTCTGGTTTACCTGCCCTAATCGGCTGAACTCTTCTGGTACGTTATTAAAGGACCTCTGACCTAGCTTCCTACCTGTTGTGCCCTGCCAGTTGTGCTACTAGTCATTGGGTTCCTTATTGCTTACCCTTGCCTTGTAACTTGACTACTCTTTCAGATTGCCTTCTCACTTGACCTTGGGACTGTTTACCGGATTGCACTTGCTCGCTGCCTGCCCTGACCTTGGACTGTCCCTGGATTCTGCTACTAGCTACTGCCTCTTGTCTGACCAGCCTCAAGACTACAGGTACCATATCTCACTACTTTCATTGAGTCACAGTGCTGTCTGGTCAGGAACTATATCAGTATGTTCTAAGACCTACATACTGTGAGTTTCCTTCAAGACACTACTGACTTTCTTAACAAGCTTAACAATATACAACAATTACCACCAAATACACTTCTAGTCACTATGGATGTAGAATCGCTGTATAGTAACATCCCTCACAAGGATGGATTGGCTGCATGTCACAGATTCTTATCATCCTCACCAAACCACAAATACAGTGCTGAGGATGTTACACAGCTCATCGAATTCATTCTTACACACAACTACTTCACTTTCAATAACGACATCTATCTCCAGTTTATGGGTACTGCTATGGGAAGTAAAATGGCACCCCAGTATGCAAACTTATTTATGGCTGATCTGGAGGACAAATTCCTGAACAGCATACAACATAAGCCATACAGATATTATCGATATATTGATGATATTTTCATCATATGGACAGAAGGTGAGGAAAATCTCAAACAATTTTTTTCATTGATCAACACCTTTCACCCATCTATCAAACTTAAAATGGATTATTCTAGCAGTCATGCTAACTTCCTAGACACCACAGTATACATCAGAGATGACAAGCTTCATACTTCGATATACAGGAAACCGACTGACCGATGCAGCTATCTCCACAGTTCCAGTTTTCACCCCCAACACACTAAACGGGCCATCATACACAGCCAGGCCATCAGATACCCCCGAATCTGTTCAGACCCAAAAGACAGAGATAAACATCTCAGAACACTAGCAAACTCCTTCCGTAAGAAAGGTTACAAAGACAAAACCATCAACACCAGCATAAACACAGCCTTGAAAACCCAAAGGGAAAATCTTCTCCAATACAAAGAGAAAAAAACAAATAATCGTGTGCCTCTAGTCACCACATACAATCCAGGACTAGAAGGGATAAGAAAGATAATCAAAGATTTACAACCCATCATAGCAGAAGATGAAACTCTGAAAGGAATATTCCAACAACCTCCAATACTGGCTTTCAGACAACCACCCAACCTCAGACATAAACTAATCAGCAGAAAACTTCATTCTGATTATGAAGTCGCAAATAATGGGAGCAACCCTGCCATAAAAAATGCTGCAAACTGTGCAACCAGATCAATCTGTCTAAAAGTGTCACACACACAAATGGGACCTTTAATATTATGGGATCATACAACTGCACCTCCAGTAATGTTGTGTACCTTATCCAATGCAAAAGATGTAGCAAAGGATCTTATGTAGGCGAAACAGGACAGAAGTTGCAAGCGAGGATGAATTTGCACAGACATACCATCAAGGAACATAAAGAAGATAGTTTCTGTACACCTGTGGGACATCATTTTTCACAACCGGACCTCACTATAGAAGACCTCAATGTTTTAGTTCTTAAAGGGAATTTCAGAACCATGCAGGAAAGGAAAACTTTTGAACTAAGAATCATACTTCTTTTTGACACAAAAAATAACGGCTTAAACTTAGATATGGGTTTCCTTACTCATTATCCTACAGTTTTACGACCCCCTCCTTGACTATCCCCCCCACCTTCCCCTGTCTTCAACTCTCCCTCTATCTTATCTCACTAATCAAGCTAGTTTTATTACCATGCCAGTTAAACTTATGTTTGTTTGGTTTTACTTTTTTTTTTTTTTTTTTCCTCTGGCTCAGAGATTTTGTGTTTCTTTACCATGCTGCTAACATTTTGTGAATCAGTACTGCTTGGATCTTGATGAAGGGGACATACCCCGAAAGCTTGTCCTGAAATATTGTATGTTAGTGCAAATAAAAAAAGTATCACGGACAGTACTCAATTGTCTCTAAGACCTGGGGGAAACCATATACTTGTAGGCCTGCTTACCTTAAGAGAATGGGAGCTGCTAAGGTGGTTGAAACACCAGACAGCAGTTCTCTCCTAGGCATTGGTCTAAGCATAACACTTCCATCCTTCCATCTTTCCTTAATAGGATCTTTTCATTTTTCTTCTCTCTTCATTACTTTTCTTCGACCTTGATCTCTTTCTTCTTTCTGTTCTCTAAACTGCAGAACTTTCTGAAACTTTTAGTTCACCAATACTTACCTAACAAAAGCAAGAGTGAACCGCAAACTGATAAACTCTGGAAGTTTGGCAAAATCAACTCTTGCAGTGGGGCTCCTTTACACTGCAAGCGTTAAGTACCTATTTAATCTAGGGGTGCAGTGACTCCTTCTATCTATGTGACCAGCTCCCGCCTCTCTAAGGTGCTCTCAGCCATGGCCACGTACTCTCCTCCTCCATGTACAAAGCAGAGGCAATAGCCCTCCGTTGTACAGTATGTGATGATACTGAGGGACCGCCCACAGCCTGTAGCTGCGGGTGGAAGAGAACAGCATCTGAGTTTGAGGGGGAACAGAGGGATACGGATCAGCGCTACCCCTGAAGGGGCCCCTGGTAATACCTGGTTCTTCCCAAATAGTACAGAGGCTGCCTGCCACCACTAGTCCATACACATCAGCTCTAATAACTCATTTTAGAGGTCTTTTTAACACTTGTTGCTTGTGGAAACTTCAACAGGAGAGGGATTAAGTCCTGGGATACTTCAAAATAATTAGCACATAGCAATTAGACAGTATCATTAAGTCAATGTGAATGGTGAATGGTCCAAACCCCCAAAGCTGAAGACCATGAGGTAACTTTCTGAAAAGGCTAAGGCCTCCAAGCTGGGGATCATGAATTAAGTTTCTGAACAGGCTAAGACTAGTGATTTCGCGAACATAAAATTTGCAGAACCAGCGAACATTGCGAACCGCCATAGACTTTAATAGGCAGGCGAATTTTAAAACCCACAGGGACTCTTTCTGGCCACAATAGTGATGGAAAAGTTGTTTCAAGGGGACTAACACCTGGACTGTGGCATGCCGGAGGGGGATCCATGGCAAAACTCCCATGGAAAATTACGTAGTTGACGCAGAGTTGGGTTTTATTCCATAAAGGGCATAAATCACCTAACATTCCTAAATTGTTTGGAATAACGTGCTTTAAAACATCCAGTGTGTGTATACGATCAGGTATGATGTTGTATCGATCAGGTAGTGTAAGGGTTACGCCCGCTTCATAGTGACAGACCAAACTCCCCGTTTAACGCACCGCAAACAACTGCAAACAGACCAGAACCGACCAAAATGGGACAGGAACTGGGCTTTAAGGGTTAGGGTTAGGTTTAGTGTTAGGGGCTAGGGTTAGGGTTACGGTGAGATACTTAGGATTAGAGTTAGTAACCCTACCCCTACGCCTCTAACCCTAACCCTCTAACCCTAAGCACTAAAAATAACCCTAACCCTAGCCCTATCCCTAACCCTAGCCCTAACCCTAATTCTAATTTTTTTTTCTGGTTCTGGACATGCTACAGAGCTGAAACTTCACAGGTACACTTTTTAGACCCCCAGACACTGAATCACACAAAAAAAGTTCTTAAAAATTGTAATTTTTTGTTAGAGAGCCAATTATTGGAAAAATTAAAAAAAAATAAAAATAAAAAATTTCTTTGGATTTAGCATCTGGGGGGTCTAAAAAGTGTACCTGTGAAGTTTCAGCTCTGTAGCATGTCCAGAACAAGAAAAAAATACGAATTAGGGTTAGGGCTAGGGTTAGGGCTAGGGTTAGGGCTAGGGTTAGGGTTAGGGCTAGGGCTAGGGTTAGGTTTAGGGTTATTTTTATGGCTAGGCTTAGAGGGTTAGGGTTAAGGTTAGAGGGTTAGGGTTATGGTTAGAGGGTTAGGGTTAGGGTTAGGTTTAGTGTTAGGGGCTAGGGTTAGGGTTACGGTGAGATACTTAGGGTTAGAGTTAGTAGCCCTACCCCTACCCCTCTAACTCTAACCCTCTAACCCTAAGCACTAAAAATAACCCTAACCTTAGCCCTGACCCTAACCCTAGCCCTAACCCTAACCCTAGCCCTAACCCTAACCCTAGCCCTAGCCCTAATTCTATTTTTTTTCTGGTTCTGGACATGCTACAGAGCTGAAACTTCACAGGTACACTTTTTAGACCCGCCAGACAATAAATCCAAAGAATCTTAGAAGGGCTTTTTGGGGTGCTGTCAGGATGCTGTCCTTACAGCAGTAGTGGACCAAGAACACTGACTAGCAAGACCAGGAACACTGACTAACAACTGTCCCTAGCTATTAACAGCAGCAGCAGCAGCTCTCCCTACTCTCACTAACACACACTGCTTCAGAATGATCTAAGATGGATGCTGCCCTTGCTTATTTATAGGAGGTGGGAGGGTGTGGGAGGAAGGTATGCTGATTGGCTGGAAATGTGCCTGCTGACTGTGAAGTTCAGGGTCAAAGTTTGCCTCAATGATGTATTATAGGGGGCGGACCGAACATCGCATATGTTCGCCCGCAGCGGTGAACGCGAACATGCTAAGTTCGCTGGGAACTGTCCGCCGGCGAACAGTTTGGTACATCTCTAGCTAAGACCTCACAGCTGGGAAATATGAAGGGAGTTTCTGAACAGGCTAAGACTTCACAGCTGGAACCATGAAGTAATTTTCTGAACAGGCTAAGACCTCACAGCTGGGGACCATGAAGTATGTTTCTGAGAAGACTAAGACCCCACAGCTGGGGACAATGAAGTATGTTTCTGAACAGGTTAAGACCCCACAGCTGGGGACAATGAAGTATGTTTCTGAAAAGACTAAGACCTCCCAGCTGGGGACCATGAAGTACATTTCTGAGCAGTCAAAGGCCTCACAGATGAAGACCACAAAGCAAGTTTCTTTGGCATCTGGTTAGTGCCTATGCATAGCCAATGCAATTTCTAGAACACTGCACAGTCACAGGGATCAAGTTAGGGTCTTTA
This sequence comes from Pelophylax lessonae, assembly GCF_965119305.1. NCBI lineage: Eukaryota > Metazoa > Chordata > Amphibia > Anura > Ranidae > Pelophylax > Pelophylax lessonae. The sequence continues at coordinate 7,359,022 of NC_138779.1, forward strand.
CTCACAAGACCCTAGGACAGCTGCCACCTTCCAGCTTCCTCCAGACACAGTCCAGTAAGTGAGGCGGTTCTTCTCCAGACCAGATCCCTTGTGGTGAGGTCCTGCAGTCAGCTTCTGGGCAGATCCCTCCAGGCCCTCAATCCTGACACCACTGAGGCCTCAAGAACAGCTACACAGTCCATGAGCTGCCTGAGGGCAACAGCTCCTCAGGCTCTGGAAACCTCTTGGGGAGAGAGAACCCAGCTCTTCAGTGCTGCATGCTATTTATCACCCTTCCAGCCACCTTCTGGATACTCCTTTCAAGGGATCGGCTAAAGCATGTTACATATTCAAGATGGTTATTTAAGCTCTAGAAGCTTCTTCCAGAGGTAGGGGAAAGTAATCAAACTCCCAGCCTGTGAAATCAGGACCAGGACAAACGATCACTGCTGACTTGATTATAGACGGAGCCAATAATTGAACGTACCGAGCATCCTATGCTAGGAGGGTGCTACAATGGTAAGTAGTACACCTAATCCCAGCACCCCTAGACTACATAAATGTTCAAATTTTGCGGGATGGCCCGTCTGTAAGGGTGGATCTTCTCTAATTCCCAGTGTCCAGCTTTAACGCTGAAGTTTCTGAAAGAGCTTGTAAACCTCCAAAAAAAAAATTGAAAAATAAAAACCTGAAAGACAAATGCATAACCTGTTGTGTGCATTACATACTAGCTCATTATAAAATACTTACCTTAGAATGAAGCCCCCGCAGCGCTGTCCACTCACTGCTGACATGTTCACGTTCTCTGGCCACCTAATTGGCCGGAACCGCAATGACGTCACTCCCGCACATGCGCATGGGAGCTGCCATTCACAGCACAGGGCTTTGAAGGAACGGCACAGGCGGCCGTTCCTTCGGAGCGCATGCACCAGTGATGTCACTGGCTGCATGCAAAGCAAATATCTCATGAACGGTGCATGTTTAATAGATATTTACAATACCTATAGGTAAATCTTATCATAGGATCACCTATAGGTACAAGCGACAGAGGAAGCTTTACTTCCTATTTAAGTCCTGCACTTGGAAACCCCCACAGCGGTGATATTCCAGTACTGCAGGGGCTAATATCAGCTGCTGAAAAAATACTAGTGCGCTATCCTGAAATGTTAGATAAATATCTGCAATTAATGTTTTTTTTGTGAAAAAAAAAAAAAAAACATTATTAAATTAGAACAATAACACAAAGTGATACTGTGTAACCATCCATAGGGGGAAAAAAATTTAACAAATTTCATATAACCATAATAAAATAATAAGTTTAACTTCACTTTTGTTGAGAAAAAAAAACATCCCCCCTCTGGGTGATCTCTGTACATTGCAGGGATTGTAACAAACTTTGTTGCAGATTTCTACCTTTTATTATTCTGAAAAAATCATTGTTTGTTCCTCTGTGCTGGGAGTGGTTTCATAATTATCAATCAGCTGTGGCAGCTGCAGAGCACTAATGAGCAAATCTGCTGGGCCTGCATCCCTTTAGACGTGTTCCTATTGGGAGGATCTCACCGAAAATGCAGGGGATGCCAGAAATCTGACTTGTATCTTAGTGCAGACTTCTGGGAAAATTGGTGAGCCAATCACACAAGCAGGAAATGATGTTTCTGGGGGTGTGGTCAGTATACATTCTGTGTACAGAACAGCTCCAGGCGGCCATATTGCATTTTCAGAAAATGACAACAGCTGCAGATTGAAAAGGAAAGGTTTTTTTAATAACCTTCAATTACAATATGATTTGTGTCACAATTGTATACACTATATTGTTTTTTCTTTATTTGCTATTTTTTTTTTTCCCACGGAAGTGGAGTTACCCTTTAACCAGTTCTGGACTGGAAAGGATTTGCCCCCTTAATGACCAGGCCATTTTTTGCAATACGGCACTGCGTTACTTTAACGGACAATTGCGCAGTCGTGCAACACTGTATGTCCTTTTTTCCCCACAAACAGAGCTTTCTTTTGGTGGTATTTGATCACCTGTGCGATTTTTAATTTTTTGCGCTATAAACAAAAAAAAAGAGCAATATATATATTTTTTTACTTTCTGCTATACAATATTCCCCCAAAAAAATGTAAAAATAAAAATTTTTCCTCCTTTCAGGCCAATTTGTTATTTGCTACATATTTTTGGTAAAAAAAATTGCAATAAGCGTATTCTGATTGGTTTGCGCAAACGTTATCGTGTCTACAAACTAGTGGAAAGATTTATGTCATTTTTATTTTATTTTTTTACTAGGAATGGCGGCGATCTGCAATTTCTAGTGGGACTGCGACATTGCGGCGGACAGATCGGAGCCCTAACTGACATTTTTGATACTTTTGGGGGGACCTGTGACATTACTACAGTAATCAGTGCTAAAAATATGCACTGTCACTGCACTAATGACACTGGCAGGGAAGGGGTTAACACTGTGGTGATCAAAAGGGTTAAGTGTAATCCTAGGGGAGTGTTTTCTAACTGTATGGGGGAGGGACTTGTGAAAAGATCATAGAGACCTGTGATTCTATATAGAAGGATCACAGGTGCTCTGTGGTCATTTCAGAGAGAAGAACGGTCGGCTGTGTTTGCAACAGCTAACCGTTCTTCTCTCTCTTAGCGGGAAGCGATCGCGGGTGCTGGCCCCATGGATCGGCATCCCTGCTGTCTAGTGTGGGCGGGAGAGCGCACTCGCCCTCTGGCACCACGCGCGCCACCGATGTAGGGCTACATCGGTTAGCGCAGGAGAGCCAGCCTGCCGCAGTGAATGTGCGGCGGGCGGTCGGGAAGCTGTTAAGGAAGAGTCCCATGTGTAAATAGTGAAAAGAAAAAACTGTCCTAAACATGTCAAGAACTGCAAGTGTGCTGTTCAAAAAACTCCTCCAATCGCTCTGTAAATCACCTCCATGCTGATTAGTAATTAATGGCTCAACTGCTCATATTAACTCTCACAGCACTGAAAGATCACCACTGCGGGGGTATCTGGGGAGAGACTAAAAGATTTCAACTAAACACCGCAGCCCCCAGCACATGGGACCCTCTTCATTCATGGTAAGTGCCATCCAGGGTCATCTTACCCAATGGGCATGTTGGGCAATTGCCCAGGGGGCCCCATCTTCCCAGCGACCCAGCCCCAGCCCCAGCCAAGCATTAGTCCCAATTCCCGTGTGCATCGTGCTTCTGAACTAAGCAGGTGGAAAGCGCCTGTCGGCCCTGCGCTGCTGTCAGGCCACTTGGGCCATGGAGGGGGAGCCCACAACTGCAGGAATGCTTGTCCGTTTCCATGGGAACAGACCCACACAGGGCAGTTGAGTCTGATTCCTATCTGTGTGTGTGTTCACCGGACCCAGCCACCGAATTTGGAAGCTGTCATTAGCCTGGCACTGCTGTCAGGCCACTTGGGCCATAGAGGGGGAGCCCACAACTTTAGGAATGCCTTTCCGCCTCCACAGGAACAGGCGCACACAGGACAGTCGAGTCTGACTCCCATCGGTGTGTGTATTCACCGAACCCAGCCGCCCAACCTGGAAGCTGCCATTAGCCTGGCACTGCTGTACCAATAAATATCTCCTTATCAATAATTTTTATTTTTATTCTTGTGGGTGATTGTGTAGGTGGGGCCCCGGTGCACTGCATTGCCCGGGGCCCTTTAATGCTCTTAAGATGGCACTGGTGCCATCCTTGGTGCCGTTTGAAGAAAAAAACATCTTTGCTAAACTTGAGCTCTGATTCCACCCGTGATGTGTAACGAGCCAAAGTCCTAATCAGAGTTAACAATTAGTGTTGAGCGAACACGGACTGTATTATTCGTGTTCGTACCGAATAATTGGATTTTTTGTACCCGAACACGGACACGGACACTTTACTGTATGTTCGGGTAAAAATCCGTGTTCGGTCGTTTTATTTCCGGGTTTTGCATGCTTTGGCGCTCTTTTCATGGCGGGCTTTCAACAGCCAATCAACAATCGTTTAACTGGTGTGCCTTAAGCCATCCCAGCCATGCCTGCAAATGTCTCAGTAGCTGTGATTGGCCGTCTGAAGCATGTGACCAAGTCTTTATAAGTTCGAGGCAGCCGCAGCGGCGTCATTATGCTGCTTAGATTCAGGGACAGAGCACACATCAACGTGCTGGCTGCTGATTAGGGAAAGATAGGCAGGAAAAAACCATTTGTGTCCGGATAGAATTGAGGGACAGGTCGGAGTGTTTAGGCAGGGCGAGTTGTAGGCATTTTAGGGATAGAGTCTGCTGAATTATATAGGGTCAGTGTCTTCTACAAACTACAATCGATATTGCTGTGTGGGGGGTGGGGTGAATCTGCACTCAATCCTGATCTACGATCTCTTCTCAATCCTGTTAGGGACAGAGTCTGCTGAATTTTAGGGAAACTGTGTTCTACAAACTACAATCGATATTGCTGTGTGGGGGGTGGGGTGAATCTGCACTCAATCCTGATCTACGATCTCTTCTCAATCCTGTTAGGGACAGAGTCTGCTGAATTTTAGGGAAACTGTGTTCTACAAACTACAATCGATATTGCTGTGTGGTGTGGGATTGGAGATAGGCAGGTGTCAGTGATCCACATCCATTTTTCTGTGTGTGAGCTGCAGTGAACACAATCTTTTTGGGCTGCAGTGAACACAATCTTTTTGGGCTGCAGTGAACACAATCTTTTTGGGCTGCAGTGAACACAATCTTTTTGGGCTGCAGTGAACACAATCTTTTTGGGGTGCAGTGAACACAATCCTTTTTGGTGTGCAGTGAACACAATCTTTGTGGGGTGCAGTGAACAAAATCCTTTGTGGGGTGCAGTGAACACAATCTTTTTGGGGTGCAGTGAACAAAATCCTTTTTGGGGTGCAGTGAACAACATCCTTTTTGGGGTGCAGTGAACACAATCTTTTTGGGGTGCAGTGAACAAAATCCTTTGTGGGGTGCAGTGAACACAATCTTTTTGGGGTGCAGTGAACACAATCTTTTTGGGGTGGAGTGAACAACATCCTTTTTGGGGTGCAGTGAACAAAATCCTTTTTGGGGTGCAGTGAACAAAATCATTTTTGGGGTGCAGTGAACACAATCTTTTTGGGGTGCAGTGAACACAATCTTTGTGGGGTGCAGTGAACACAATCTTTTTGGGGTGGAGTGAACAACATCCTTTTTGGGGTGCAGTGAACAACATCCTTTTTGGGGTGCAGTGAACACAATCTTTTTGGGGTGCAGTGAACACAATCTTTGTGGGGTACAGTGAACAGAATCTTTGTGGGGTGCAGTGAACACAATCTTTGGGGGGTACAGTGAACACAATCTTTGTGAGGTGCAGTGAACACAATCTTTGTGGGGTGCAGTGAACACAATCATTGTGGGGTGCAGTGAACTCAATCTTTGTGGGGTACAGTGAACACAATCTCATACTGAAGGTTTGAGGGTGCTGCCTGTTCCATACTCCCCCTACTCCTCATCTAGCCTTTTAGGGGTACAAACAATAGTAATTGGGGCCTAGTGTGGTTGTGTACGTGTGATATACATACACTTTTTTGGGATCATATTTTCTATTCCGCTATTTAATCAAAAACCTTTGGGGATCAGTTAAATTGGGGGATAGTCTGTGTTGGTACGTGTGAGAGAGATCCACCTTTCCAAGTTGTTGGGGTTCATCTCATACTTCTGAAGGTTTGAGGGTGCTGCCTGTTCCATACTCCCCCCTACTCCTAGCCTTTTAGGGGTACAAACAATAGTAATTGGGGCCTAGTGTGGTTGTGTACGTGTGATATACATACACTTTTTTGGGATCATATTTTCTATTCCGCTATTTAATCAAAAACCTCTGGGGATCAGTTAAATTGGGGGATAGTCTGTGTTGGTACGTGTGAGAGAGATCCACCTTTCCAAGTTGTTGGGGTTCATCTCATACTTCTGAAGGTTTGAGGGTGCTGCCTGTTCCATACTCCCCCTACTCCTAGCCTTTTAGGGGTACAAACAATAGTAATTGGGGCCTAGTGTGGTTGTGTACGTGTGATATACATACACTTTTTTGGGATCATATTTTCTATTCCGCTATTTAATCAAAAACCTCTGGGGATCAGTTAAATTGGGGGATAGTCTGTGTTGGTACGTGTGAGAGAGATCCACCTTTCCAAGTTGTTGGGGTTCATCTCATACTTCTGAAGGTTTGAGGGTGCTGCCTGTTCCATACTCCCCCCTACTCCTAGCCTTTTAGGGGTACAAACAATAGTAATTGGGGCCTAGTGTGGTTGTGTACGTGTGATATACATACACTTTTTTGGGATCATATTTTCTATTCCGCTATTTAATCAAAAACCTCTGGGGATCAGTTAAATTGGGGGATAGTCTGTGTTGGTACGTGTGAGAGAGATTCACCTTTCCAAGTTGTTGGGGTTCATCTCATACTTCTGAAGGTTTGAGGGTGCTGCCTGTTCCATACTCCCCCTACTCCTAGCCTTTTAGGGGTACAAACAATAGTAATTGGGGCCTAGTGTGGTTGTGTACGTGTGATATACATACACTTTTTTGGGATCATATTTTCTATTCCGCTATTTAATCAAAAACCTCTGGGGATCAGTTAAATTGGGGGATAGTCTGTGTTGGTACGTGTGAGAGAGATCCACCTTTCCAAGTTGTTGGGGTTCATCTCATACTTCTGAAGGTTTGAGGGTGCTGCCTGTTCCATACCCCCCCTACTCCTCATCTAGCCTTTTAGGGGTACAAACAATAGTAATTGGGGCCTAGTGTGGTTGTGTACGTGCGAGATACATACACTTTTTTTGATCATATTTCCTATTCCGCTATTCAATAAAAACCTTTGGGGATCAATTAAATTGCGGGATAGTCTGTGTCGGTACGTGTGAGATCCACCTTTCCAAGTTTTTGGGGTTCATCTCATACTTCTGAAGCTTTGAGGGTGCTGCCTGTTCCATACTCCTCCTCCTCCTCATCCATCCTTTTAGGTGTACAAACAATAGTAATTGGGGCCTAGTGTGCTTCTGTACGTGTGAGATACATACACATTTTTTGATCATATTTCCTATTCCGCTATTCAATAAAAACCTTTGGGGATCAATTAAATTGCGGAATAGTCTGTGTCGGTACGTGTGAGATCCACCTTTCCAAGTTTTTGGGGTTCATCTCATACTTCTGAAGCTTTGAGGGTGCTGCCTGTTCCATACTCCTCCTCCTCCTCATCCATCCTTTTAGGTGTACAAACAATAGTAATTGGGGCCTAGTGTGTTTCTGTACGTGCGAGATACATACACTTTTTTTGATCATATTTCCTATTCCGCTATTCAATAAAAACCTTTGGGGATCAATTAAATTGCGGGATAGTCTGTGTCGGTACGTGTGAGATCCACCTTTCCAAGTTTTTGGGGTTCATCTCATACTTCTGAAGCTTTGAGGGTGCTGCCTGTTCCATACTCCTCCTCCTCCTCATCCATCCTTTTAGGTGTACAAACAATAGTAATTGGGGCCTAGTGTGCTTCTGTACGTGTGAGATACATACACATTTTTTGATCATATTTCCTATTCCGCTATTCAATAAAAACCTTTGGGGATCAATTAAATTGCGGGATAGTCTGTGTCGGTACGTGTGAGATCCACCTTTCCAAGTTTTTGGGGTTCATCTCATACTTCTGAAGCTTTGAGGGTGCTGCCTGTTCCATACTCCTCCTCCTCCTCATCCATCCTTTTAGGTGTACAAACAATAGTAATTGGGGCCTAGTGTGCTTCTGTACGTGTGAGATACATACACATTTTTTGATCATATTTCCTATTCCGCTATTCAATAAAAACCTTTGGGGATCAATTAAATTGCGGGATAGTCTGTGTCGGTACGTGTGAGATCCACCTTTCCAAGTTTTTGGGGTTCATCTCATACTTCTGAAGCTTTGAGGGTGCTGCCTGTTCCATACTCCTCCTCCTCCTCATCCATCCTTTTAGGTGTACAAACAATAGTAATTGGGGCCTAGTGTGCTTCTGTACGTGTGAGATACATACACATTTTTTGATCATATTTCCTATTCCGCTATTCAATAAAAACCTTTGGGGATCAATTAAATTGCGGAATAGTCTGTGTCGGTACGTGTGAGATCCACCTTTCCAAGTTTTTGGGGTTCATCTCATACTTCTGAAGCTTTGAGGGTGCTGCCTGTTCCATACTCCTCCTCCTCCTCATCCATCCTTTTAGGTGTACAAACAATAGTAATTGGGGCCTAGTGTGTTTCTGTACGTGTGAGATACATACACTTTTTTTGATCATATTTCCTATTCCGCTATTCAATAAAAACCTTTGGGGATCAATTGAATTGCGGGATAGTCTGTGTCGGTACGTGTGAGAGAGATCCACCTTTCCAAGTTGTTGGGGTTCATCTCATACTTCTGAAGGTTTGAGGGTGCTGCCTGTTCCATACCCCCCCTACTCCTCATCTAGCCTTTTAGGGGTACAAACAATAGTAATTGGGGCCTAGTGTGGTTGTGTACGTGCGAGATACATACACTTTTTTTGATCATATTTCCTATTCCGCTATTCAATAAAAACCTTTGAGGATCAATTGAATTGCGGGATAGTCTGTGTCGGTACGTGTGAGAGAGATCCACCTTTCCAAGTTGTTGGGGTTCATCTCATACTTCTGAAGGTTTGAGGGTGCTGCCTGTTCCATACTCCCCCTACTCCTCATCTAGCCTTTTAGGGGTACAAACAATAGTAATTGGGGCCTAGTGTGGTTGTGTACGTGCGAGATACATACACTTTTTTTGGATCATATTTTCTATTCCGCTATTCAATAAAAACCTTTCTAGGGCAAGATCTTAAATTACAGAAATATGAGGAGACCGTCAAATAAGGGCCGTGGCCTGGGTCGTGGTGCTGCTGGTAGAGCTCCTGTTGCAAGGAGAGGACATGGTCGATCTGTGCCAGCTACACGCACAAGTGAAACACCTTCCTCAAGTGTGAGTAGGCGACAGAACCTGCATCAGTATTTGGTAGGGCATCAAACGCCCCTAGAAGTGATGAGGCCAGAACAAGTTGAGGCGATAGTAGATTGGTTTGCTGCTGACAGTGCCTCCAGTTCCTTCACATTGTCTCCCACCCAGTCTACTGCAGAAAGGTCAGAGTTGGCACCTGCAGCCAATGTCCAACCGTCTTTCACCTCACCCCCTTGCAAATCAGGCCAGCAGTCTGAGCCCCAAGCCATACAGCAGTCTCTTATTCTTTTTGAGGACTCTGTCAGCAGGGTTTCCCAGGGCCATCCACCTAGCCCTGCCCCAGAAGTGGAAGAGATTGAGTGCAGCGATGCCCAACCACTTATTCCTCAAGATGAGTACATGCAAGGATCATCGCAGCACGTCTCTGATGATGACGAAACGCAGGTGCCAACTGCTGCGGCGTTCAGCATTGTGGAGACCGACAAGGAGGGCAGGGGTGAAGACTGGGTGGAAGATGATGTGGAGGACGATGAGGTCCTCGACCCCACATGGAATGAACGTCATGCAGGTGAACTGAGTAGTTTGGAGGAAGAGGCGGTGGTCGCACAGAGCCACCAGCACAGCAGAAGAGGGAGCAGGGTGCAGAAGCGGAGCGGCCGTGCCCTAGACACTACGCCCGCTACTGCCCAACGCAGCAAGGGAACGAGCGCACCAAAGTCAGCTCAAAGGAGTTCTCTAGCGTGGAAGTTCTTTAGAAAATGTGCTGATGACAGGACACGAGTGGTTTGCACCCTGTGCAATCAGAGCTTGAAGCGAGGCATGAACCTTCTCAACCTGAGCACAACCTGCATGATCAGGCATCTAAGTGCAAAGCACGAGCTGCAGTGGAGTACACACCTTCAAAACCAAGAAACGTCTCTGGCTCATCCTGCTTCCTCTTCTGCTGCAGTCTCGGCCGCTCCAGCCACATCTGTAGTGATACCGGCACCTGCCACCCCGCAAACAGACGATCTGTCAGCAACACCACCACCTGGGTCACCAACAACCATCTCCACAATGTCCCGTGGAAGCGTTCAGCTTTCCATCTCCCAAACACTTGAGAGGAAGAGGAAGTACCCCCCTACCCACCCGCGATCCCTGGCCCTGAATGCCAGCATTTCAAAATTATTGGCCTTTGAAATGCTGTCATTCCGTCTGGTGGAGACGCACAGTTTTAAAAACCTTATGTCGGTGGCTGTCCCACAGTACGTCGTGCCCAGCCGCCACTACTTTTCCAGGCAAGCCATCCCTTCCCTGCACAACCAAGTGGGGGAAAAAATCAGGTGTGCACTGCGCAACGCCATCTGTGCCAAGGTCCACCTAACTACGGATACGTGGACCAGTAAGCACGGTCAGGGGCGTTATATCTCCCTAACGGCACACTGGGTAAATGCAGTGGCGGATGGGCCTGAGGCGGATAGCAATTTGGCGCATGTCCTTCCACCACCGAGGATTGCAGGGCGCTTCAGTTTGCCTCCTGTTCCTAACTCCTCCTACTCCGCTTCCTCATCCTCTACCGCCTCCTCATCCGGACAGCGTAACACCTTCACCACCAACTTCAGCACGGCCAGGGGTAAACGACAGCAGGCAGTTTTACAACTTGCCTGTTTGGGGGACAAACCACACACCGCGCAGGAGTTGTGGAGGAGCATGGAACAGCAGACAAATGAGTGGTTGCTGCCAGCGAGCCTCAAGCCCGGCCTGGTGGTGTGCGATAACGGGCGAAATCTCATAGCAGCTCTGGGCCTAGCCGGTTTGACGCACATCCCTTGCCTGGCGCATGTGCTGAATTTGGTGGTGCAGAGGTTCCTTAAAAACTACCCCGATATGTCAGAGCTGCTGCAGAAAGTGCGGGCCGTTTGTGCGCACTTTCGGCGTTCTCACCCTGCTGCTGCTCGCCTGGCAGCGCTGCAGCGTAACTTCGGCCTTCCCGCTCACCGCCTCATATGTGACGTGCCCACAAGGTGGAACTCCACCTTGCACATGCTGGAAAGACTGTGCGAGCAGCAGCAGGCCATAGTGGAGTTTCAGCTGCAGCACGCACGCGTGAGTCGCTCTGCGGAACAGCACCACTTCACCACCAATAACTGGGCCTCCATGCGAGACCTGTGTGCCTTGTTGCGCTGTTTTGAGTACTCCACCAACATGGCCAGTGGCAATGACGCCGTTCTCAGCTTAACTATCCCACTTCTATGCCTCCTTGAAAAAACAATTCGGGCGATGATGGAAGAGGATGTGGCACAGGATGAGGAGGAGGAGGAGGATGAAGAGGTAACATTTCCAAGGCTTTCAGGGCAGTCATTCGCAAGGGGCTCCGAGGGTGGGTTCCTGCACACGCAAACGCCAGGGACGCAATTGTCCAGCAGGGGCACAGTTCTGGAGGATGAGGAGGATGAGGAGGAGGAGGAGCTGGAGGAGGAGATGGAACCATGTTCACAGCAGGGTGGCACCCAGGCCAGCTCATGGCCATCACTGGTGCGTGGCTGGGGGGATACAGAGGACACGGACCATACACCTCCCACAGAGGACAGCCTTTCGTCGCCTCTGGGCAGCCTGGCACACATGAGCGATTACATGCTGCAGTGTCTCCACAACGACCGCCGAGTTGCCCACATTCTAACTTGTGCTGATTACTGGGTGGCCACGCTGCTGGATCCCCGTTACAAGGACAACGTACCGTCCTTAATTCACTCACTGGAGCGCGATCGCAAGATGCGCGAGTACAAGCGCACGCTGGTAGACGCCATGCTGCTGGCATTCCCATCTGACAGCGGGGCCACAGTGGAAGCACAAGGCAGAGGAGGAGGAGGAGGAGGTCGCCAACGCAACCAGGGCACCGCCAGCACCTCAGAAGGCAGGGTTAGCATGGCCGAAATGTGGAAAAGCTTTGTCAGCACGCCACAACAAACAGCAGCACCAGCAGCTCAGATGGAACGTCTTAGCAGGAGGCAGCATTTTACCAACATGGTGGAGCAGTATGTGTGCACACGCCTACATGTAGTGAATGACGGGTCTGCCCCCTTCAACTTCTGGGTCTCCAAATTGGGCACATGGCCTGAGCTTGCCCTTTACGCCTTGGAGGTGCTGGCGTGCCCTGCAGCCAGTGTATTATCTGAACGGGTATTTAGCACGGCTGGGGGCGTTATAACAGACAAGCGCAGCCGCCTGTCCAGAGACAATGTGGACAAGCTCACGTTCATTAAAATGAACCAGGCATGGATCCCACGGGACTTTTCCGTACCTTATGCAGAATAGCAATGGATACCGACCTTACCCACCCATTGTTCCATTTTTGCTCTTTCTCACTCTTTTGGGGTGTACCCTCATTTAAAATTTGTGAAAAGAAGCAGTGTTGGCTACCTCGTCCTCCTCCTCAGGGCCAGATTAATGTAGGGTCTATTGGAGCTGCAGCTCCAGGCCCCTACCTTTTATATAGGCCCCGGGTTGGCCATATTCACTGTTACCGCTCTTCTGTCACTTGTAAACACAGAAGTCTGGCTTCTATGCTCGCTTCCCCAGGCAGCACCCTCAGAACCTCCCCACACAGCGTGAAGGCCGGACAAGGAGGGACAGTTGGCGATGCATGGATGTGTTTATGGGCTTCAGAGACAGCATCCCATGTTGAATTAGGCATGCATGGCTGCACCCTTCCTCCTCTGGGTGCATGGCAAGGCACGGCCCTAAGGCCCTTCAAAATCCTCAGCACCAAGCCCATGATGCTGTTAATCCGGCCCTGGTCCTCCTCCACCGCCGCTTCCACCTACACCGCCCATAGGTGTGCGCAGCCTATTGCATTAAGGTGTGCACCCCAAAGTTGAAATACACATGCATGTGTTTGCCAGCAGGGAGAGTAATGTATCGGGGCCATGTACCTGTAGGCAAGGAGAAATAGAGCAGAGCAGGTCCCAGGGAGATCTTTCCCATCTCCTCACTGGCAATGCTATGTGCCCTAGGTGATTAGGGTGTGCCCAGGCACACCCAGCACACCCTGTGCGCACGCCTATGTCACCGCCACATCCACCACCACCTCAACCTCCCTCCTACTCCATATGGGCCTCGTCCTTCAGAGATGAAGAAGAACATTGTTTTATTTTTCTGTTTTTTTTTGTTGTTTTAAGTTATTTCCCTATCCACATTTGTTTGCAGAGCACTTGCCATGCTCTTAATTACGTTTTGCTGCCATTTGCAGCACTCTAGCCCTTTCCTTTGGTGTTTTAGAGCCATTTTAGTGCCTTAAAGTTCGGGTCCCCATTGACTTCAATGGGGTTCGGTGTCCGGGAAAAGTTCGGTAAAAGTCCGGGACACGGACCCGGACTTTTTTTTAAAGTTCGGCCGAACCCGTCGAACACGGACATCTAGGTGTCCGCTCAACCCTATTAACAATTCCATCATTTCTATTTAATAGACATTAGGCTGCGAATGGCGTTTCCTCTTATGATTCTGATGCTTCTCATTACTGGGCTTCTGTTTTGTTAGACGCTGTTCTTACCTTCAATTGCCTGTTTAATGCTCGCTAATGATCTGTTTTCCTGATTCAAAGGAATATCGGGCCCAATCATCGGAATTATCCTTCATGCAGAATGAAATGGTAGGTGTACCCAAGAGCCAGTCCATGTCATGAAGAGGAGAAACAAATCAACCTGATGACCCTTCAGTAAATACAGTATCTCACTAAAAGTAAGTACACCCCTCACATTTTTATAAATATTTTATTCTATCTTTTCATGTGACAACACTGAAGAAATGAGACTTTGCTACAATGTAAAGTAGTGAGTGTACAGCTTGTATAACAGTGTAAATTTGCTGTCCCCTCAAAATAACTCAACACACAGCCATTAATGTCTAAACCGCTGGCAACAAAAGTGAGTACACCCCTAAGTGGCAATGTCCAAATTGGGCCCAAAGTGTCAATATTTTGTGTGGCCGCCATTATTTTCCAGCACTGCATTAACCCTCTTGGGCATGGAGTTCACCAGAGCTTCACAGGTTGTCACTGGAGTCCTCTTCCCCCTCCTCCATGATGACATCACAGAGCTGGTGGATGTTAGAGACCTTGCGCTCCTCCACCTTCCGTTTGAGGATGCCCCACATATGCTCAATAGGGTTTTGGTCTGGAGACATGCTTGGCCAGTCCATCACCTTTACCCTCATCTTCTTTAGCAAGGCAGTGGTCCTCTTGGAGGTGTTTGGGGTCGTTATGTTGGAATATTGCCCTGCGGCCCAGTCTCTGAAGGGAGGGGATCATGCTCTGCTTCAGTATGTCACAGTACATGTTGGCATTCATGGTTCCCCTTAATGAACTGTAGCTCCCCAGTGCCGGCAGCACTCATGCAGCCCCAGACCATGACACTCCCACCAACATGCTTGACTGTAGACAAGACACACTTGTCTTTGTACTCCTCGCCTGGTTGCCGCAACACACGCTTGACACCATCTAAACCAAATAAGTTTATCTTGGTCTCATCAGACCACAGGACATGGTTCCAGTAATCCATGTCCTTAGTCTGCTTCTCTTCAGCAAACTGTTTGTGGGCTTTCTTGTGCATCATCTTTAGAAGAGGCTTCCTTCTGGGACGACAGCCATGCAGACCAATTTGATGCAGTGTGCGGCGTATGGTCTGAGCACTGACAGGCTGACCCCCCCACCCCTTCAACCTCTGCAGCAATGCTGGCAGCACTCATACATCTATTTCCCAAAGACAACCTCTGGATATGACGCTGAGCACGGCACTCAACTTCTTTGGTGGACCATGGTGAGGTCTGTTCTGAGTGGAACCTGTCCTGTTAAACCACTGTATGGTCTTGGCCACCATTGCTGCAGCTCAGTTTCAGGGTTTTGGCAATCTTCTTATAGCCTAGGCCATCTTTATGTAGAACAACAATTCTTTTTTTCAGATCCTCAGAGAGTTCTTTGCCATGAGGTGCCATGTTGAACTTCCAGTGACCAGTATGAGAGAGTGAGAGCGATAACACCAAATTTAACACACCTGCTCCCCATTCACACCTGAGACCTTGTAACACTAACGAGGGGAGGGAAAATGGCTAATTGGGCCCAATTCTGACATTGTCACCTAGGGGTGTACTCACTTTTGTTGCCTGCGGTTTAGACATTAATGGCTGTGTGTTGAGTTATATTGAGGGGACAGTAAATTTACACTGTTATACAAGCTGTACACTCACTACTTTACATTGTAGCAAAGTGTCATTTCTTCAGTGGTGTCACATGAAAAGATAGAAGAAAATATTTACAAAAAATGTGAGGGGTGTACTTACTTTTGTGAGATACTGTATATAATATGGAATATCTATGTAGTAAAGAAGAAGATGGGGTAGAAAAATTCTCAAATAAATGGAGAAAATGGGCAGACTTCAAAAAAACGAATAAATATATATAGAGGAATAGGTAGAGAATTAGGGACGGGACTGAAGAGTCGGGCAATGTAAATGGAGATATAGGAGGCACAAGACAAGGAAGGGATAGAGGGGTAAAATAAATGGAGAGGGAAGGGATATGGGATTTTGGGATAAGGGGGAAAAGGTTTATTTTGAAATATGTGAAGTATTTTTTGTATTTGTTTAATTACACTGTTTTGAAAACCAATAAAAATTATAATAAAAATAAATTAAAAAAATGAAGATTTTTTTTTTCAAAATTGTCGGTTCTTTTTTGTTTAATGTGCAAAATATTAAAACCACAGAGGTGATCAAATATGCTAAAAGAAAGCTGTATTTGTGGGAAAAAAAGGACATAGGTTTTATTTGATTACAGAATTGTATGACCGCACAATTATCAATTAAAGTATGGCAAAAAACATCCTGGTCATAAAGGGGGGGGGGGGGGGATAAATCATCCAGAGGCTAAATGGTAAAAGTGGTTGTAAAGGCAGAAGGTGCATTCTATGCAGTAAGTTAAAAAGCATTCTGAGTGCAGCAGCCTCCCTCAGCCCCCCTAATACTTACCTGAGCCTCATCTCCGTCCAGCAATGTGCACAAGTGCCTTAGCTTCTGGGACTCTCTCTCCCGATTGGCTGAGACACATTGGCTCCTGCTGCTGTCAATCAAATGTAGCCAATCACGAGAGAGAGGGGCAGGGTCAAACATCAGCTCCGTGTCTGAAAGGACACAGGGAGCTGCAGCTCGGCTCCGGTGACCCCATAGCAAGCTGCTTGTTGTGGGGGCACCTGACAGGAGGGAGGGGCCAGGAGCTCCAGCCAGGATCCAGAGAAGAGGAGGATCTGGGCTGCTCTGTGCAAAACCAACTGCACAGAGGAGGTAAAGCTCCATTCACACCTGAGCGTGTCGTTTTCAGGCGTTTATTTTGGGTGTTTTTTTGGGGCTTTTTTCTGGCTTTTTTCAGGCATTTTTTTTGCAGGTGTTTGGAAGCAGGCAATGACATCTAACAAAAACGCTTGTAATCTGCCAAAAAAAGAAGCTGGTGTACTTTTTGGAGCTTCAGGCGTTTTGCTTCAGATGAAAAAACGCTCAAATATGAACAGGGGCCATTGAAATGAATGGGATTTTGCCTTTTGGGCGTTTTGAGACTCCAGAGATGAGAGCTTTAGGAGCTGAAATACGCTCAGGTGTGAACAGGGCCTAAGTATAACATGTTTGTTATTTTAATAATAAAAAAGAAAATACTTTACAATCACTTTCATTTGCAGGGATTTCCACTAACTTCCTGTTTTGGCTATTGGACAGGAAGTGAAGGGAAATCTCTCCATTGGGACAAAGAGGGCAAAAAAAAAAAACCTTACAGGGTATTTTAACCGCTTGCCGACCGCCGCATGACTATTTACTGCGGCGGTCAGCCCCGTACAGGCAAAGTGACATAGGACTACGTCACTAGCCTGTGTGAGCCTCTAGGGGGCGAGCGCGTGCCGCCGGAGGCATGCTCCCGCCCCCCCCCCCTCGTTTTCTAAGAAGTCAGCGCGTGTGACCCACGATCTCCCCGCGGAGAGGGAGAAAGGCAGACGGCTGATGTAAACAAAGCCGCCTGTCATTCTCCCCTGTGTAATAACAGAGATCACATGGTCCTGCTATGTAGGATCGTATGTCTCTGTTGTTACACCACTAGCCACACCCCTTTACAGTTAGAAGCACGCCCCTAGGGACACACTTAACCCCTTGATCACCAATAAAGTTAACCCCTTCCCTGCCAGTGTCATTTTTACAGTAACAGTGCATACGTATAGCACTGATTACTGTAGTAATGTCACTGGTACCCCCAAAAGTGTCAAAAATGTCAGTCAGGGGTCCGATCTGTCCGCCGCAATGTCGCAGTCCCGCAATAAAAATCGCAGATCGCCGCCATTACTAGTTAAAAAAAACAAAACACCAAAAATGCGCAAACCAATTAAAATACGCTTATTGCGATTTTTTTTTTACCAAACATGGGTAGTAGAAAACAAATTGGCCTAAAATGTTAAAAAATTTAGAATTTTACATTTTTTTGGGGGAGAATTTCATATAAAAAATGTAAAAAATATTGTTATTTTTTTCAAAATGTATGCTCTTTTTTTTGTTTATAGTGCAAAAAGTAAAAATCGCACAGGTGATCAAATACCACCAAAAGAAAGCTCTGTTTGTGGGGAAAAAAAGGACATCAATTTCATTTGGGTAAAGCGTCGCGCGACCGCGTATTTGTCCGTTAAAGTCACACAGTGCCGAATCGCAAAATAGGGCCTGGTCAGGAAGGGGGGTAACATCTTCCGGGGCTTAAGTGGTTAATCCTCCCTTATGCTTAAAAAAAAAAAAAAAAGTTTTGCCTGTAGTTCTATTTTAAACCCCCCCCCCCCCCCCGAACATTCTATATTGCTACATAGTTTAGTTCCGCTTTAGATATTACACTTAGAAATCTCAGCTGGACTGTATGAGATGTGAAAGGAGAAAGTTATCTTTACTTTAATACATGAAGAATCAAAGACAGTTTCCACATTTCATCCATGCTCCATAAACCATGTCAAGGCTAATCCAACAAGCACTGGTCAGTCAATGTTAGATCAAGTGTTCCTGTTCAAGTACGATGGAAAAAAAAAAAAAAAAAACTTGCTGATTTACTAAAGAAAGCAGAGAATCCAGGGATCAATGTTTATAGACTGCTGGCACCGAGGGCCCCCGTGAGATGGTCAGTGCATACACTGTGGTCCTAGCTTACTGCGTGTGTTGAACACATTGCTGCTTTTGTACTTTCTGATCTCATAACAAGCACAATAGAATAAAAGTATAATCAATTCACCTAAAAATAATGCAAATAATAGAATGGGACTGGCTTGTGAAGGTGTAGTTCAGCCTCCTTGCACAGGTGACGCTGTTGCGGCAGCCACCATGCAAAAAAAAGAGGGACGATAAGAGGATATCTTGTTCTTCTGAGACCTCCATAGGTGTCATCAGAGGAGCAGCTATCCAATTGGATGTGGCTGGGCTGGATGACCTTAGAGGCCACCTTTAGAGGGGACAGTGCTAATAAATAGTGCAGTTGGTGCATGTTTGTTTAGTTGCTAGGTCAGGGACAGGAACCTGCTTGTGAGAAACAGTGAGTGTTTTATAGGGAAAGGTTCTGATGGAGGAGGGACAAAGTAGGGCCTGAGCCGACAACTCTAATCTCTTTCTTAATACAAGGAGAGGCTTGGGAATTTTCTGTGAGGTATAAGACAAATGAATAGATAATTAGCAAAAACTCGATGACATAGTTATTAACCACTTCACTACCGGGCACTTTCACCCCCTTCCTGCCCAGGCCAATTTTCAGCTTTTAGCGCTGTTGCATTTTGAATGACAATTGCGCGGTCATGCTACACTGCACCTAAACCAAATATGTAATTTTTTTCCCACAAATAGAGCTTTCTTTTGGTGGTATTTGATCACCGCAAGGATTTTACATTTTTGCTAAACAAAAAAAAAAATAGACTGAAAAGTTTGAAAAAAAAAAAGGTTTTTGTTTTTGTTATACAATTTTGTAAATAGATACGTTTTTTCCTGCACTGATGAGCACTGATGAGACTGCACTGACAGGCACTGATGAGGAGGCACTGATGGGGTGGCACTAATATGCGGCACTGATGGGCACTGATATGTGGCACTGATAGGTAGCACTGATATGCAGCATTGGTGGGCACTGATATGTGGCACTGATGGGCACTGATAGGCGGCACTGATCGACACTGATGGGCGGCACTGATGAGCACTAATAGGTGGCATTGGTGGGCAATAATGGGCACTGGTGGGCGGCACTGATACATGGCAATGATGGGCACTGGTGGGCAGCAGTGATGGGGAGGGCACTGGCGGGCAGCACTGAGGGGGAGGGCACTGAGCCCTGATTGCCATCCCTGTTGGCCATGGTGGGCATCCCTGGGGTCATGGGTGGGCATCCCTGGTGGTTCTAGTGGCACCCCCCCGAGGGTCTGCACTGGCAATCAATGATCTGATTACCAATGCAGACCCCTTCCTGTCAGGAGAGCCGCAGATCGACTCTCCTCTACTCATGCCTGCAGGGCCGACCTTAGGTGTTCAGGCGCCCTGTGCGAGCTAATTCAGTGGTGCCCCCCCCACCGCTCACGTGACCCCCCCCCCCCCCCCCCGCACATTTTCTTGCACTTTTGTGCACTTTATTTGACTTTTCTTTTTTATGATCACTAATAACTTAGCCCCCCCTTACATTAGAGACCCCTCACAGAGCCCCCCTTATATCAAATACCCCTTTACATTAGAGTTCCCCACAGAGCCCCCCCCTTACATCAAAGACCCCCTTACATTAGAGACCCCACAGAGCCCCCCCTTACATCAGAGACTCCCCCCACAGAGCCCCCCTTACATCAGAGATCCCCCCACATGGAGCCCCCCTTACATCAGAGACCCCCACACAGAGCTCCCCTTACATCAGAGACCCCCCACACTGAACCTCCAGGCCGCGGTCGCCGCTTACCTCACAGCTCGCACACCCCCAAAGGCCGGCCCTGCGTGCCTGTCAGGCACCAACTAAGGAAAGCCGATCAACGGCTCTTCCTGTGTACTATGTGACCAGCTGTGATTGGACACAGCTGGTCACATGGTAAAGAGCCTACGTCAGTAGGCTCTTTACCGAGATCGGAGATGCAGTGTGTCAGAGTGACACGCAGAGTGCATTATCCTGCTGCCTTTATATGACGTCCGGTCAGGATAATGCAACCACTTTCCCGCCGTCAATCGCCTATAGGGAAGTGCTTAACCTACTCCCACCCGGGCACTGAACATATACAGCCAGGTGGGCGCTTCCTCCTTCTGAGTGGTCGTTTCAGAAGGGTGGAAACCAAGCAGCTGCACGATCCCGGTGTGCCTGGGTCCCCCAAACACAGCGCAACATCCCTCGGCAGGAGAGCTCTGTGTTTGGCCCTCCTGATCACATATATATACAGTATATATATATATATATACAGTATATATATATATATATATATATATATATATATATATATATTATCTTTTTTTCAGATATATTTTATGCATCCACTCCTGAGAAAGTGGAGCGATCCTTGAAACGCGTAGAGCTTTATGGATGCAGTTTTTACACCTATGTTTTAGGATACCTTCATTTTTTAGATAGCATCAGAACAATATTTGTTATACTCTAATTATATGACATGGAGGACAAATGACAGTGAGATAGATCTATCTATCTATCCACCCATAATATCTATCTATCTATCTATCTATCTATCTATCTATCTATCTATCTATCTATCTATCTATCTATCTATCTATCTATCTATCTATCTATCTATCTATCTATCTATCTATCTATCTATCTATCTATCTATCTATCTATCTATCTATCTATCTATCTATCTATCTATCTATCTATCTATCTATCTATCTCATATGCTCTGTGCTGTTTTTGCGGCTCCTCTTATCTCTCTCTCTAGCAGACATTTGCAGTGTTGGGTAATGCCGGCGGTAATTGTTTGCCCATTTGCTGGACACGGCGCACATATAAAGCGCGGCACATCGCAGGAATACAGAATTTCTCTGTCAGAAACAAATCCTAACTAACTTCTCTAAAAGTCAAATACACTTAGCAGTTCAATCATTAAACAGGCAGGAAGTGGAACACCTCGGGGATATAAACTCGCTTTAGTCAATAATTCTTCCTTTTACATTTTGGATGCTACCCCGCCAAATCTGCTCAGATCTGCAATCCAATGTGAGGTCTTTGTTTTGTTGGTTGTAGAGGCTCAATGTCCTTTCCATTCTATGCATGAAGGTAAAAAACCTTCTCTGTGCAGCAGCCCCCCCCCCCCCACAATACTTACCTGAGCCCCATCACGATCCAGCATTGTGCACAAAAACCTTGGCTCTCTGGGGAATCCTCCTCCTCATTGGCTGAGGCAGCAGAAGGAGCCAATGTCAATCATAGCCAGTGAGCTAATGAGGGGAGAGGGGGGGGAGGGGGGTGGTCCGAGCCACGGCTCTGTGTGTGAATGGACACTCAGAGACATGACTTGGGAACAAGCCTGCTTGGGTGCCTCCATTGCAAGCTTCTTGTTCTTCAGATCCCTCATTGGGCAAAATATTTGTACGGCCCCAGTATGTGCGGATATTTGCGGCTTGGCCACATCCATGTTTCCCAGTCTCCCCCTCTTTTCTGGGCCAGCTTGGTGAGCGTACTAACTAGTGATCGACCAATATCGCTTTTTCATTGCCGATCCCGATATTTAATCATCGCGTATCATTATCGGCCGATATGGGACGATATTTTCGTACATTTAAAAATGTTTTTTTTTTTTTTTTTTTAATTGACAGGTACTCTAAAAGACCCCAAACCCCTCCTCTGCACTTAAAAGCATTATAAACGCCAAGTTTGTCTGTTTTGAATGCTGTAATTTTTTTTTAATCTGGCGCCGAGTACCCAGAAGTGACGTCATGACATCACTTCCGGGTTTTTGCATGGAGACCCGATCAGAGCCGAATGCGGCTTTGATTGGGTCTTCGGCGGCCGTGCAGGTAGGATGCCCGGGTCTCCCAGTGGGACGGGAGACCGGGGCGAGCCACGGAAGGTGGCGGGAAGGGGGGGCGTCCCCTCCCGCTCCTTGTACTGACAGCCGAGCGGCTTCTCAGCCGCATTGGTTGTCCTTACAAAACAGCTGACCGTTGGTTAAGGATGCCGATACCGGGGTGATGCCTCTAGCTGCAAACCCACCTGTTTGTTGTAATGACTGTATATCTTACCTCTGTATTTTTACATTGTAGTCTTTTGCACCCTTCTCGCCTCCTGAAGAAGGAAAAACCATATCTCTGAAACGCGTTGGGTTGCCCTGTAAACACCTCTATTGATCTGGCCTTATATTTCATAACGGCCAGCCTGGTGCTCCAGCATCTTTGAGTCAGAGGGTGCCATTGTTTATAACATTGTTTGTCATCGCATTGTTTGTTTTTACTAAAGGTTACCAATTCACCACATGGTCATGTTTTATGGTTGTTAAACAATAAAGTTTTTGTAATTTTTTTTTTTTTTGAACTATACCTTTGTTACATTGCTTTACCACACTTCTAGTCTGCCCTCAAAGTCCCATTTGGGGTATCATTGTTCTCTCTTCGAGTATTTTCCAGGGTGTTGGCAGAACTCCTTCCCTAGTGGAGACCAGTGTCTGTTTGGCCTTTCCCTTTATACAATTCTCTGGGGGCACTCGGCAGGAGGGAGGGGCCAAGATCGCCCGTGGGAGACCTGAGAAGAGGAGTATTGGAGCTGCTCTGTGCAAAACCATTACACAGAGCCAATAAGAATAGCATGTTTATTATTTTTTTTTTAAAAGAAAGCCATGCCGATGGCAATACGTAGATATACGTTGTGGTTTTCAAGTGGTTTACCGGGATTATGCCTGAAGATTTCACCCATAACACTGTTACCAATTTTTGCAGCCAGCAGCTGGCTTTCTTATGACCCACTGGAATGCTTTCCGGAGCAGCTGGAGGATGACGGCTCCCCCCGGCCACCCCCCCCCCTCCCCTCCTCTCTGATTGCCTCTATGGCCTTGGAGGACCTATTGTCACACGGATCCTCCTCCTGGCCAATCAAGAAGTGGGTCCTGAGACCCGTTTCCCAATTGGCCAAAAGGAGAAGCCATGCCATTGGCCAAGGAGGAGGAGGGAGGAGACGTAGAAGACTTTAGTGAAGGGGAAGCCGCCGCCACTGCTGCTGCCCGTCCGCATGTCCCGGGTTAGGGGTGAATGACCTGGCGATGGATGTGCGGACTGGTGTGGTCCAGGGGGAGGGGGGGTATGGTGTGGTCCGTCTGACGCCCCCCCCGGCCCATGGAGCACCGGCCACCACTGCCCCCAGCCCTGCTGATCCTCTGGTTTGCTGATCCTCCTCTTGCTCCAGTATCCACTCACTTCTTTCTATATTGTTCCCAAGCTGCATACTACGTGTGACATCTGCTAGTATCTCCTGCTGCAGTCCCCCAGCTCTTCTGATCCTTTGCCATTCAGTCCTCTCTCTCCGATCCCCACTCACCTTCTGCTATAGCTTTCCCATGTTGCACACCACATGTGCTGCCTGCTAGTTGCTCTTGTCTAGTAAGTTAAAAGAGTTCCCAACAGAGGTAGTATACAAACAAGACCAAACCCATGTGATATAGGATGGCATGAACTGTAAATTGCTGACACGCATCGAGTAAAACACAATCCCAAAGCTTATCGCCCAGAACTCTGAAGTATTTTGACTGGTTCAGTCTTATTCAGGGGATTGGTGGACTTTGATTGCAAGCTGGGTTTTCTATAATTATTTTTGTCGTATGATTTTTCTTTGTACAATTCTTTGTAAATGCTAGGGCTCAATTCTTCTTCTGGATGTTGCCATGCCTGCGTACACACCAGTGTGCACACCTTTTTGCCCTGAGGCTGTGCAGTGCCCTGAATGCCCGGCACGTGTAGACCCTTCTGTTCCCTGCTGACATTTTTGACACTTTTTGGGGGACCAATCATATTACTACAGTAATCAGTGCTAAAAATATGCCCTGTCACTGTACTAATGACACTGGCAGGGAAGGGGTTAACACTAGGGGCAATCAAAGGGTTAAATGTGTCCCTAGGGGGTGCTTTTTAACTTTATGGAGGATAGACCTATGGAATGAACACAGAGACCTGTGTTCCTAAATAAGAGGAACACAGGATCCCTGCGTTCATTACTGACAGAAAAGCGGTCTGCCCCGTTTACAATGGCAGACCGCTTTTCTGTCTCCATGGAGGGCGATGGCGGGTGCCCGACTGCAGATCATCTCCTGCGGCGAATGGGCTTGCACACACCCCCACTCGCGGTCCCGCAAAGTGACGTACAGTTACGTCATTTCACAGGACAGAGCCGACCCGCATATATGCAAAGCTATAAGCTTCCGCTGCATACATCAGTTTATACGAATGAGATTTAGGTGTCAATCCTTTTTAAATCTGCATTGTTATTAAAATCAATCCCTGGAGATTCTTCCGTGCAGGTCTTTGTTCAGGCACTTCCTGTTATAGAGTGGCAACTCTCTGTCCCTGTCTCCTAATTGTGCTCCTGCGTTGTCAACCCGTCACATGGAGTTCCAGATGGATGGAGTGCTCCTTTCGCACACATTACACAGGTTTTGAGACCTGATGACACACTCCTAGGGGACAGGTTTTGGAGACCTGATGACACGTTCCCAGAGGGTGGGTTTTTGAGACATGATAAAACACTCCTCAGGGGCGGGTTTTGGAGACATGATGACACACTTCCAGGGGGTGGGTTTTTGAGACCTGATTACACACTCCCAGGGGGTGGGTTTTTGAGACATGATGACACATTCCCAGGGGGTGGGTTTTTTGGACCTGATGACACACTCCCAGGGGGCAGGTTTTTAAAACCTGATGACACCCTCCCAGGGGGAGAGTTTTTGGAACCTGATGACAAGCTCCCAGGGGCAGTTTTTTTGAGACCTGATGACATCCTCCCAGGGGGAGAGCCCGATGACATGCTCCCAGTGGCAGCTTTTTGAGGCCTGATAACACACTCCCAGGGGATGGGTTTTTAAGACCTGTTGACGTGCTCCCAGGGGGCAGGTTTTTGAGACCTCATGATACATTCCCAGGGGCTGGGTTTCTAAGGCCCGTTGACCTGCTCCCAGGGGGCAGGTATTTGAGACCTGATGACATGTTCCCAGGGGCTGGGTTTTTGAAGCCTGATGCCTATCTCCCAGGGGGCAGATTTTTGAGACCTGATAAAACACATTCCCAAGGGACAGGTTTTTGAGACAAGAAGACACACTCCCAGGGGGGTCGGGTTTTGGAGTCCTGATGACACACTCCCAGGGGGTGGGTTTTTGGAACCTGATGACATGCTCCCAGGGGCGGGCTTTTGAGATCTTATGACACCCTCCCAGGGGGAGAGTTTTTGGAACCTGATGACACACTCCCAGGGGCTGGGTTTTTGAGGCCTGATGACATCCTCCCAGGGAGCAGGTTTTTTTTTTTTTTTTTTATATTTCAATCTTTTTTATTGATTTTTTTTGGCAAACAAGTAATTCAAATCTTATATGGTAGACAAAGCTACAACTTTTAGAAAGAAACCATGGTGAATATCTTTCTTACAAAAATGAATATATGTTAGCCCTAATTAGTAGCTATATTAATAAGGACTAACATATGAGATATGTTAAGTTGAACCTCAAGCAAGTTTTCGAGGGTCCATGTAAAGATGTAGAAAACATGGTGAGTGAGTTTAGCAGATGATTGGAATGCATGGCGTACATAAGGACAGTCTGACATGTCAATGATTTCTAAAATAGAATGCATGTCTGTTTCATCTGATTCCCCGCTGTGCCAGATCCATAGAGGGCTCTGTGCTCCAAGCTCCTGACACTCATCAATTGAACCATTGCTGCTGCGGCTATCACCTCTCGTGTCATCGTGCTCTTCATGAACTAGATTGGTAGCTGTGTACTGTGCCAGGGATTGCCTGCAATTCTGCTTTAAAAATCCATCGCTAACATATATGCAAAACTAGAAGCTTCCGCTGCATACATCAGTTTATGCGAACAAGATTTAGGTGTCAATCCTTTTTAAATCTGCATTGTTATTAAAATCAATTCCTGGAGATTCTTCCATGCAGGTCCTTGTTCAGGCTCTTCCTGTTATAGGGTGGCAACTCTCTGTCCCTGTCTCCTAGTTGGGCTCGCTCCCATTTGGTGGGTTTTCAGACCTGATGACACACTCTCGGGGGGGGGGGGGGGGGTTGGTACCTGATGACACACTCCCAGGGGCTGGGTTTTTAAGATCTGTTGACATGCTCCCAGGGGGCAGGTGTTTTGAGACATGATGACACGTTCCAAGGGGCTGGGTTTTTGAAGCCTGGTGCCATCCTCCCAGGGAACGAGTTTTTAGGACCTGTTGACCTGCTCCCAGGGGGCAGGTTTTTGAGACCTGATGGCACACTCCCATGAGGTTGGTTTTTTGAGATCAGATTACACCCTCCCAGAGGGGGAGTTTTTGGGATCTGAAGACATGCTCCCAGAGGGAGGGTTTAGAGACCTGATGACACACTCCCAGCAGACAGGTTTTTGAGACCTGATGATACACTCCCAAGGGATGTTTTTTTGAGACCTGATGATACACTCCTCGGGGGGTGGGTTATTAAGACCTGATGACACACGCTCAGAGGATGGGTTTTTGACACCTAAAGATACACTCCCAATGAACAGATTTTTGAGATCTGTTGACATGCTCCTAGGGGGCAGGTTTTTAAACCAAATTACACGTTCCCAGGGGAAAGGTTTTTGAGACCTGATGACACACTCCCAGGGGGCAGGTTTTTGAGACCTGAAGACACCCTCCTAGTGGGAGAGCTTTTGGGAGCTGATAACACACTCCCAGGGGGAGGGTTTTGAGACCTAATAACACACTCTCAGGGGCAGGATTTTGAGACCTGATGACACACTCACAGGGGATGGGTTTTTGAGGCCTGATGACACACTCCCTGTGACATGCTCCCAGGTGGCGGGTTTTTGAGCCCTATTGATACGTTTCCAGGGGACAGTTTTTTGAGATCTGATGACACACTCCCAAGGGGTGGGTTTTTGAGACCTGATGATACACTCCCAGGTGGCAGGTTTTTGAGACCTGATGACACCCTCCCAGGGGGAGAGTTTTTGGGACCTGATGACACGTTTCCAAGGGGAGGGGGTTTTGAGACCTGATGACATGCTCCCAGGAGCAGATTTTTGAGACTTAATGACACTCTCCCAGGGGGGGGGGGGGGGGGAGAGTTTTTAGGACCTGAGGGCACACTCCAGGGGAATGTTTTCAGACCTGATGACACGCTCCCAGGGGACGGGTTTTTGAAATCTGATGACACCCCACCAGGTGACAGGTTTTTGAGACCTGAGGATACACTCACAGGGAGCAGGTTTTTACTACTTGATGACAAGCTCCCAGGGGGTGGGTTTTTGATACTTAATGACAAGCTCAAAGAAGACACTCCCAGGGTGTGTTTTTTTTTTTTTAGACCTGTTGACATACTCCCTGTGGGCAGGTTTTTGAGATCTGATGACACACTCCCAGGGGGTGGGTTTTGAGATCTGATGACACACTCCCAGGGGGTGGGTTTTTGATGCCCTGGGCTCACATTATGCGGGTTCAACCCAGAAGAGGACTAGCTCTGGATCACAGAGTAGTGCTTCCCCAAGGGACAGTGCTGCAGATGAGTGTTGAGTACAATTTTTTTTTAAAGATTCTGGCCTAATAATTAAAAGCCAAAAATACAAATCTAGAGATGACTTTAAAATAAGGACCCAGGCCTCACCTGGCCTTCTGTTCTCTCCTTCAATCAATATAACAAGTCTGTTTCCTGGAGATATTCTTTAAACATAAAACTTTTTTTTATCTTCTTCAACATTCTAAAGCAAACATCTCTGATTTCCTTAAGGAATATCTAAAACTATTATTTTCCACTGCTTGCTTCTCTATGAAAATAACCGTGGCCGGATAATCAGTTTTACTACATGTAATTACTTCATAAATCTTCCAGTTTTTCCAGTAATTTGACAAGTCCTCGATGTATACTCCAACAGCAGCTGTTCCAGTGATCGGCATCGTTTTCAGGTGTCTGTTGGTTCTTGTCGGTATCTATAAGAAAACCATATTGAACACTTAAAAATAATGCAAACACCATATGTGTCAAACCTTCAAAACTGGCACCTCCTCGTCAGTTTACGATGTTCCTGCAGAAGTTCTATTTCTGAGGTCCGTCTATTTATACTCGCATCACATATGGCTTTATTTAGCATAAAAAAGTCATCACTTTAAATGGTAAATAAAAACAAGGTTAAATTGACACACAGCCCAGGAACATACTTTAACCACTTAAGGACCAGGCCTATTTTTGACACTTGTTGTTTGCAAGTTAAAATCAGTATTTTTTGCTAGAAAATTACTTAGAACCCCTAAACATCATATATATATATATATATATATATATATATATATATATATATATATATATATATATATTTATATATATATATATATTTTTTTAGAAAAGACTCTGGAGAATAAAATGGAGGTCGTTGCAATATTTTTTGTCAAGCGGCATTTGCGCAGCGGTCTTTTAAATGCAATTTCTTTGGAAAAAGTACATTTCACTGCATTTAAAAAAAAACTAAACAGTACAGTTAGGCCAATTTTTGTAAACATCACTTATAATAGAAAAAGCAAGAGAGGTTCTCTTTAACCTCCTCCCACTCAGCCAATGCATATAGATAGCCAGGTGGGAGCTTCCTCCTTCTGAGTGGACGTTCAGGAACATCTTTCAGTAGGAGGCAGATCGCGCAGCCACGTGCACACGCAGCTGCGCGATCTCTGTGTGCCTGTGTCGCCCGGACACAGCACAACACCGCTCGGCAGGAGGGCTCTGTGATTGGCCCTCCTGATCACATGATGGCTGTGTCCAATCACAGCCATCATGTAATGTCACTACAGCCGTTGTAATGGCAATAAAATAAGTTTTAATTTTCTTTTCAGATTTTCAAAAAAACTTGAGGAAAAAAAAAGACATGTTCAAAAGACTCATTATGCCTCGTAGAATATACATTGGGGTGTTTTATTTCCAAAATGGGGTCATTTTGTGGGTAATTCTATTGTCCTGGTGCTCCAGGGCCTTCAAAAATGTGATAGGTACTCAGGAAATGAAATGTGTAATTTATGCTTTTAGAACGCCTGAAGGTGGTACTTGGATGTTGGGACTCTGTATGTGGCCAGGCTGGGGAAAAGTCTCACACATGGGGTATTGCCATACTCAGGACAAGTAGCAGAATGTATTTTGGGGTGTAATTTTTGCTATATACATGCTGTGTTAGAAATATATTTTAAATTGACAACTTTTTGTAAAAAAAAAAAATAAGTTTTAATTTTCTTTCCAGATTTTCAAAAAACTTGAGGAAAAAAAGGACATGTTCAAATGACTCATTATGCCTCGTAGAATATACATCGGGGTGTTTTATTTCCAAAATGGGGTCATTTTGTGGCTAATTATATTGTCCTGGTGCTCCAGGGCCTTCAAAAATGTGATAGGTACTCAGGAAATGAAATGTGTAATTTATGCTTTTAGAACGCCTGAAGGTGCTCCTTGGATGTTGGGCCTCTGTATGTGGCCAGTCTGTAGAAAAGTCTCACACATGGGGTATCGCCATACTCAGGAGGAGTAGCAGAATGTATTTTGGGGTGTAATTGCAAGTTTATCTATGCCATGTGTAAGAAATAACTTGTTAATATGACAATTTTGTGGGGAAAAAAAATCTTCATTACCCAAACTATTATGGGCAAAAAAATTGCAACTTCAAAAAACTCACTATGCCTCTTACTAAATACCTTGGACTGTCATATTTACAAAAAAGGGTGATTTGGGGGGTGTTTGTACTCTCCTGAAATTTTAGGGCCTCCAGAAATGAGATAGGTAGTCAATACATCAGGATTGATCAATTTTCAATAATAAGTAGCCTAGCTTGCAGGCTCTATAACTTTCACACAAACCTATTATCATACACTTATCAGGATTTTTTTTTTGTTTTTTACCGAAGAGATGTAGCAGAATACATTCTGGCTTAAATTTATGACAAAATTAGATTTTATTGGATTTCTTTTAAAACAGTAGTAGAAGGTAGTAGAAAAAAGTAGAAAATATTGTTTTTTTTTTTCAAAATGTTTGCTCTTTTTTCGCTTATATCGCAAAACATAAAAAATGCAGTGGTGAATAAATACCACCAAAGGAAAGCTCTATTTATTTGAACAAAATGGTTAAAGTTTAATTTGAGTACAATGTAGCATTACTGAGCAATTGTCATGCAAAATGTGAGAGCACTGAAAGCTAAACATTGGTCTGGGAAGGAAGGGGGTGAAAGTGCCCAGTATTGAAGTGGTTAATGTGAGCTCTGGGGTCAAAAAGATGAAAAAAAATGAGCTCTATAGGGCCGTTGGGAGAAAGCGACGTATGACGAGTCCTTAAACGCTTGCCAACCGCCCACAGTATATTTAATGCGGCAGTCAGCCCCTCCTGGGCAAAGTGACGTAGTACTACGTTGCTCGCCCAGGAGCCTGCAGGGGGCGAGCGTGCGCCGCCGGAGGCGTACTCCCGCCCCCGGTCGTTCACTAAGGTCCCCGCGCGAGTGAGTGGCGGCTCCGATGTCCGCCGGTCACTCCCGCTGGAGAGGGAGAAAGGCAGGCGGCTGATGTAAACAAAGTCGCCTGTCATTCTCTCTGCAGAGATCATACAGTCCTGCTATGTAGGATCGTATGTCTCTGTGGTTACATCACAAGCCACGCCCCTTTACAGTTAGAATCACGCCCCTAGGGACAGACTTAACCCCTTGATCACTAATAAAGTTAACCCCTTCCCTGCCAGTGTCATTTTTACAGTAACAGTGCATATTTATAGCACTGATTACTGTAGTAATTTCACTGGTACCCCCAAAAGTGTCAAAAATGTCAGTCAAGGGTCCGATCTGTCCGCCGCAATGTCGCAGTCCCGCAATAAAAATCGCAGATCGCCGCCATTACTAGTTAAAAAAACAATAAAAATTATATAAATCTTTCCTGTAGTTAGTAAACGCAATAACTTTTGTGCAAACCAATCAAAATATGCTTATTGCGTTTTTTTTTACCAAAAATATGTAGCAGAAAACAAATTGGCCTAAAATGTTAAAAAATTTTGATTTTTACATTTTTGGGGGGGGGGGGGGTTTCATAAAAAAAAATGTGAAAAATATTGTTATTTTTTTCAAAATGTACGCAATTTTTTTGATTATAGCGCAAAAAATAAAAATTTCACAGGTGATCAAATACCAACAAAAAAAAGCTCTGTTTGTGGGAAAAAAAGGATGTCAATTTTATTTGGGTACAGTGTCGCACGAACGCGCAATTGTCCGTCAAAGTCATGCCGTATTGCAAAATAGGCCCTGGTCTTTGAGCAGCCAAATCCTCCGGGGCTTAAGTGGTTAAAGCAGAACTTCCCCTTTTGGGTGGAGTTCCGCTTTAAGAGGATATTAACCCATTAACCACTTCAGCTCCCGAAGGTTTCCCCCCTTAATGACCAGGCCATTTTTGGCAATACGGCGCTGCGTTACTTTAACTGACAATTGAGCGGTCGTACGACGCTGTACCCAAATAAAATTAATGTCCTTTTTCCCCCCACAAATAGAGCTTTCTTTTGGTGCTATTTGATCATCTCTGCGTTTTTTATTGTTTGCGCTTTAAACAAAAAAACAATATCTTTTACTTTCGGCTATAAAACATCCAATCAAAAAAAATGTAAAAAATCAAATTTCTTCATAAATTTAGGCCAATTTGTATTCTGCGACATATATTTGGTAAAAGAAAATCCCAAGAAGCGTATACTGATTGCTTTGCGCAAAAGTTATAGCATCTGCAAACAATGTGATATATTTATAGAATTTTTATTATTTTTTTGTTTTACTAGTAATGGCAGCCATCAGCGACTTATAGCGCAACTGCGATATTGTGGCAGACAAATCTGACACTAAATGACACTTTTGACACTTTATTGGGGAACCAGTGACACTAATACAGAGACCAGTGCTAAACATATGCACTTTCAATGAACTAATGACACTGGCAGGGAAGTGGGTTAACATCAGGGGCGATCAAAGGGTTAAGACAACAACAAGAGAAGGGTGCACCGACCTCCTGCATTACCGCTAAAAAGCTTTATTAAAACCCAAAAAAGCAACATACATTGTACTCACAAACATATGGTAGTTGCACACATGTAAAGACAATGGAACCAATCGTCTCCAAAACTGCCAGGAGACTCCTACGGTGCTGGATGACATGCTAGTATCCGCATACGTCTTTCTGACGCGTTTCGAGGGAGGATTCTCTTCCTCAGAGCCAAAAAGTGCTACCAAGTGACACTTTTGGCACTTTTTTGGGGGACCAGTGTCACTAATACATTAATCAGTGCTAAACATATGCACTGTCTCTATTCTAATGACACTGTCAGGGAAGGTGTTAACATCAGGGGCGATCAAAGGGTTAAATGTGTGCCTAGGGAGTGATTACTAACTGTGGGGGAGTTGCTTGTACTGTGGGAAGGCAGAGATCTGTGTTCCTGCTTAGCACAGGATCATTACCTTCCCTACTGATAGAATGGTGATTTGCCTTGTTAACATAGTGATGGTGAACCTTGTCACCCCAGATGCTTTGGAACTACATTTCCCATGATGCTCAACTACCCTGTAGAGTTTATAAGCATCATGGGAAATGTAGTTCCAAAACATCTGGGGTGCCAAGGTTCGCCATCACAGGCAGACTGCTGTTCTGCTTCTCCCTCAAATGATCGCCGGGTGCCACAGGAACTGCTGATTGGCTGATTGCGTCCAATCACATTGGGAGCGGGTCACTGGCAATGCCCAGGAGGGCCATAGACCCACGTACAGGTGATTCTGCGAAGTAGGATCCGCCGCCCCGCAGTAAATGTACGTGGGGCGGTCGACAACAGGATAATATCTCAGTATGAAAAAATTATAATAGTAAATGTCACTGCTGCCACAATAACCAATACATAAAAAGTAGAAATAAATTCAAACTGGGTGTAAATATAACGAAATCCCAGCAGGGTGGGTCAATAAAGGATTGAACGGTTACTGTTGATTGTACTCTACAGGCTGTTGTCCCAAGGTATCTCCCCCCAAACACGTAAGAACACTGCGCCCAGGCCAGCTGTCCCTTCTGCCCCCCCCCCCCCCTAATCCCAGCTCTGGATGGCAGTTAACTAAATTTAACCACTTGCCGACCAGCTGCCATAGTTTTACGGCGGCAGGTCGGCTGTGTCCTGCAAAACGACATATCTTTCGCCAATTCGCCACAGGAGAAGCTGATCAGCGGGTCCGGTGGCCACGATTGGTTCCGGGCACCCGAGATCGATCCCTGAGGAGACAGAACAGTTTACCGCTGTCCTGTCAGTAATGAACACAGGAATCCTGTGTTCCTTCAGGTCTCTGTGTTCATTCAGTGAATACAACCCCCACACAGTTAGAAAACACCCCCTAGGGACACATTTAACCCATTGATCGCCCCTGGTGTTAACCCCTTCCCTGCCAGAGTCATTATTACAGTGACAGTGCATATTTTTAGCACTGATTACTGTAGTAATGTCACTGGTCCCCCCAAAGTGTCAAAAATGTCAGTTAGGGGTCCGATCTGTCCGCCGCAATGTTGCAGTCCCGCTAAAAATTGCAGATTTTACATTACTAGTAAAAAATAATAAAAAAAAAGGAACCTAAATCTTTCCCCTAGTTTGTAGACGCGATAACTTTTGCGCAAACTAATCAAAATACGCTTATTGCGATTTTTTTTTTTTTACCAAAAATATGTAGCAGAAAACAAATTGGCCTAAAATGATGAAAAAAATTTTTTTTTTTTTTATTTTTTTTTATTGGGAATGTTATATAGCAGAAAGTGAAAATATTTTTTTTTTTTTTTCGGAATTGTCGCTCTTTTTTTGTTTATAGCGCAAAAAATAAAAACTGCACAGGTGATCAAATACCACCAAAAGAAATCTCTATTTGTGGGAAATCTTTTTTATTTGGGTACAGCGTCACACAACCGCGCGATTGTCAGTTAAATTAACGCAGTGCCGTATCGCAAAATACCCCCTGGTCAGGAAGGGGGCAAAATCTTCCGGGGCTTAAGTGGTTAACAGGTACTCTTGTGGAGGGATCTAGGGTCTAAAAGACCCCAAACCCCTCCTCTGCATTTAACCACTTGCCGACCGCATACTGTATATATACAGCGGCAGAGTGACTCCTACAGGCAAAACCACGTATCGCTACGTTGGTCGCCTGGTGGCGGCTAGGGGGTGAGCGCACTCCCGCCCCCATTTGGCAGCGGGGAAGCTGATGCGTGTGGCAGGCGGCTCCAATTGCCGCCTGACACCCGCGATCGTTCCCCGCTGAGAGAGAAGGACGGTCGGATGTTGTAAACCCTGTGATCCTTCTATATAGAAACACAGGTCTCTATGATCATTTCACAAGCCACGCCCCCCATAGTTAGAATCACTCCCCTAGGCTCACATTTAAACCTTTGATCACCCATAGGGTTAACTCCTTCCCTGCCAGTGTCATTAGTACAGTGACAGTGCATATTTTTAGCACTGATTACTGTAGTAATGTCACTGGTACCCCATAAAATGTAAAAAATGTCAGTTAGGGGTCCGATCTGTCCGCCGCAATGTTGCAGTCCCGCAAAAAATCGCAAATCGCCGCCATTACTATTAAAAAAAAAACAATAAAAATGACATAAATCTTTCCCATAGTTACTAGACACGATAACCTTTGCCAAACCAATCAAAATACGTTTATTGCGATTTTTTTTTTTTTTTTTACCAAAAATATGTAGCAGAAAACAAATTGGCCTAAAATGTTAAAAAATTTTGATTTTGTAATTTTTTTTTGAGAAATTTATATAGCAGAGTGTGAAAAATATTGTTTTTTTTTTTCAAAATTGTCGCTCTTTTTTTGTTTATAACGCAAAAATTAAAAATCGCACAGGTGATCAAATACCATCAAATGAAATCTCTATTTGTGGAAAAAAAAGAACGTCAATTTTATTTGGGTACAGCGTCGCACAACCGCGCAATTGTCCGTTAAAGTAACACACTTCCGAATCGCAAAATATGGCCTGGTCATTAAGGGGGCAAATCCTTTGGGTCCAGAAGCGGTTAAAAACATTCAAAATGCCAAGTTTGGCTGTTTTGAATGCTGTCATTTTTTTTTAATTTGGTGCCAGTACCCGGAAGTGATGTCACTCATGACATCACTTCCGGGTTTTTGCATGGAGACCCGATCAGAGCCGAATGCAGCTTTGATCGGGTCATCGGCGGCCATGCAGGGTGGTTGCCCGGATCTCCTGGTGGGACGAGAGACCCGGGAAAGCCGTGGAAGGCGGCTGGAGGGGGGGGGAGACGTCCCCTCCCGCTCCTTGTAATGACAGCCGAGCGGCTTCTCAGCCGCATCAGTTGTCATTACAAGACAGCCTACTATCGGCTATGGACGCCGGTACCGGGGTGATGCCTCTAGCTGCAGGCATCACTCCGGTACAAGCACTTTCCCGAAATATCGGCAATATGGGTCACCGATTTCGATATATCAGGGAAAGTGCATATCGGTCCTAGATATATCGGCTTTGCTGATAATCGGTCAATCTCTAATTTAAATGATAAAAAATACATAAAAATTGTAAAGTCAATATATAATCCTGCACGTGAATAGCGTCCTCGTCAAATTGTGCATATGGGAAAATCCAAGATGTCATAAATGAGGTCACAGAAATGATGTCAAATCGCTGCTGTCATCCATTCAATATTTATATAAATAGCGTATTCAAAGCTCCAGTGTTGCCATATAGAGAGGGAGAGGAAGAAAGAATCTATGGGGACCCTTCTCTAAAAGGGGATCTATGGGGACCCTGCTCTAAGGGGGGATCATTGGGGACCCTGCTCTAAAGTGGGATCTATGGGGACCCTGCTCTAAAGGGAGATCTATGGGGACCCTGCTCTAAAGAGGGATCTATGGGGACCCTGGCCTGCTCTAAATGGGGATCTATGGGAACCCTGTTCTAAAGGGGGATCTATAGATACCCTTTAGAGCAGGCCAGCAGGGTCCCCCCATAGATCCGGTATGATCCAATTCTTAGTCGTGTATGTCAGTCTCTCTGTGTCCTATTTCTAATCTCCACTACTCATGACAACGAGGAAGCTGGGGCCTGGGGCACGCTGCGCACTGAGACTGGTGGGCACAGGCAGCTTACAGGAGGAAGTTCTGTTCTTCTCCTCTGATGGTCAGGGCCTTGGGGCAGGGCAATGCAAGCAGTGAGCATTGGTTGATGCCCCGGGCTGGCAGGCCTACCAACCAGCAGGCAGCGACGGGGGGGGGGGGGGGGGATGATCAGTGGATGCTGTCTGTGACTGCGCTGCCATGGACTCTGCAAGGACCGTGTACGGACACCAGTTGTTAGAAACCGTTTGTTAGAAACCGCTAATTGGCTAATACGCATGCGCGAATTAGATCCCGCTTGGAAACCGCTAATTGGCTGACGCCATTGGCATTAGCCAATGCGCACGTTATGCGTTCTCACGTTTGCACGCATTGACCCAGACGTTTTGTCGCCAAAGAAGGCCTATTTAAAGGCAGCTGGTGCATTTGCACTTTGCAGTCTTGTCTACAGCTCTTGCCGTTGTTCCTGAACCTGTGACCTGTTTCCTGCTGATTTCCTGTTGACCTTTTGGCTTGTCCCTGACTCCGCTTGTCTGCTGCCCGTCCTGACCCCGGCTTGTTTGACCATTCTCTTGGATCTTCCTTGTCTGTTTATTTGCCTTCGGACCTTGACCGGTTTTCCCTTGGTGGGGCGACCCTGAGGACCGCGACCTGGTATCCACACGCAGCAAAGTCCATCCTCACCACCAGAGGCTCTGGCGAAAACTGGTGGATACTTAGACTCCGCACCTCAGGCTAGCCTGTGTCACTTACCTTGGGGGTTCCCGTCCAAGCTCTGCCCTCTAGCGAACATCGGGGCCTACCTCTGCTGTCAGGTTACCAGCAGCACCCTAACACCAGTGTCCATGAGCAGACACATTGCCGATCGCTGCCTGCTGGGCTGTACTAGACTTTACCAAGGCCTAGTGCACTGTGGAAGTGTAAGACCCGTCTGCTACAAATGCCTATCGCCGTACTAACACAGCTCAGCGAATGGAGTGGTCAGGTGTCTATGGGCCCCCCTAGAGCCTTGGATCCTGTGTGGACCTTCAAACTGCCCATATTATTGCTTCCTACCACTCTACAGATTTCCCAATCCATCCTTTAGGACCATTTCAGACCTGGGAGAATGAGTGTCAGCCTTCTTTGCTTCCGTCATCTGTAAGGCCTCTGAGAGTCTAAGCTACCCATAGCTGAGGAGTCTGGAGAACAATATCTTATCTCATTAGCCTATAGACTCTACAGAGGGATGATGAGAATCTCTACCCACTCAAGGTTGCCATCTTTTCTAGGAAAGAAATAATGGCCTTGTTATCTCTTTCCTGTTAATAACATTGGCAGTGAGGCCTATTTTTACCAGCTATGTGGCCTCTTATATATACAGGATCTATATATATATATATATATGAGTGCAGAGAAAGTGGCAAGATAAGTGAGTCATTAAAGCTGAACTCCAGAGAAGTGGATAGATGCACAGCTGAAATATAGCAAACACATAATAGAACTGTCCAGCCTTTCTTGCAATTCATACAGCAAACCAAGATCCATGGGTTCGAGCTCTAGCGGCAGCCTAGTTTGGTTAAGAACATGCCTATAGTCTGCTGGTTAGACTATTCATTAATGAGGTCATCCCTATGGTAAGATCCTATGTTACCCATGACACCCTTAGGCATATAAATTAGAACATGGCAGCACATAATGTGCACAGCTTAGTGATTATAGTGCTGGCAGTGGTGAGGTGGCATTGGTAGAGATTATTTGCAGACTTTGGTTCTCGTTGGAGGCCAATGGACACCAAGGATGGAGCATTTTGTAGGATTTTAACATAGTTTCCTTGATCTAGGAGCGGCCTCCATTGAAACGTAAGTGCTTTTTTTGGTTTGATTGCTCTTGTATAAAAACAGGGCTGTCTTCGGTCATGTGCTGTTCCTCCATGCTTCCCTCGCGGATATGATGTTCTATACCAGAGATGGTGAACCTTTTTGATCTTGAGTGCCCAAACTGCAACAGGTGTACAGAGCAGCGTGTCAGAGGTCATGTGACTGTGTCCAGAGGAGGGGGTGGGGGGGACAGAACTCCGCTTACCCAACCATATGTCCAATCCCTGGGAGGGGATCACACACAGTCCACTACAGTAATGGCCCCTCTCGGAGTCCCTTCCCTCCCCGGCAGGTGCAGCTCTCCTCCCCTCTCACCTGTGCACCTCGCTCTCAGCCCCCAGTAACCCACATCCTCCAGGAGCAGCAGTGACACCCAGCACTGATCAGACTACACTGACCCGTCCAGCATAAGATTATAGAACCAAAGTTGCTTACATGGTAAATCTCTGTACACTGTAGAGCTATCACCACCAAGCAAAGCACTGCCCCTTCCTCCCCACCCGCCCGTTATATAGAGCTGGTGATGGCCATCAGCTGAGTGTGGTGACGCTTCCAGCCGGAGGATATGGCAGATGATCTCCCTCTACCTGTGATCACTGCACACTCTAGGGTTTTTAATCCACCTGCATCTGTCTCAGCCAACCAATCACGGGCGGCCTGGGTAGAGGTGATTAGGGTTAGGTTTATGGCTTGAGCTAGAGCTAGGGTTAGAGATAGAGTTAGAGTTAGTAGAGATAGAGATAGGGTCAGGGTTAGGGTAAGAGTTAGGGTTAGGGCTAGGGTTAGGGTTAGAGTTAGAGTTAGGGTTACAGTTAGGGTAGGGGTTAGGGTTAGAATTAGGTTTAGCATTAAAGTTAGAGCTAGAGCTAGAGTTAGAGTTAGTAGAGATAGGGTCAGGGTTGGGATTAGAGTTAGGGTTAGAGTTAGGGTTAGAGTTAGGGATAGAGTTAGGGTTAGGGTTAGGATTAGGGTTAGAGTTAGGGTTAGAATTAGTGTTAGAGTTAGTGTTAGAGTTAGGATTAGAGTTAGTAGGGTTAGGGTTAGAGTTAGAATTAGGGTTAGGGTTAAAGTTAGGGTTAGAGTTAGAGTTAGAGTTTTAGAGTTAGAGTTAGGGTTAGGGTTAGAGTTAGGGTTAGAGTTAGCGTTAGAGTTAGCGTTAGGGTTAGTGTTAGAGTTAGGGTTAGAATTTGGGTTAGAGTTAGGGTTAGATTTAGCGATAGGTTTAGCGTTAGGGTTAGAGTTTTAGAGTTAGGGTTAGAGTTAGAATTAGGGTTAGCGTTAGAGTTAGGATTAGAGTTAGAGCTAGAGTTAGGGTTAGAGTTAGAGTTAGGGTTAGAGATAGGGTTAGGGTTAGAGTTAGTAAAGATAGAGATAGGGTCAGGGTTGGGGTTAGAGTTAGGGTTAGAGTTAAAGTTAGTGTTAGAGTTAGGGTTATGGTTAGGGTTGGGGTGAGGGTTAGAGTTAGGGTTAGAGTTATGGTTAGGGTTAGAATGTTGTTCAGCGTTAGAGTTAGAGCTAGAGTTAGAGCTAGAGCAAGAGTTAGAAGAGATAGAGATAGGGTCAGGGTGAGGGTTAGAGTTAGGGTTAGAGGTAGAGTTTGTGTTAGAGTTAGGGTAAGGGTTAGAGTTACAGTTAGAGTTAGGGTTAGAGTTTTAGAGTTAGGCTTAAAGTTAGACATAAGGTTAGGGTTAGCGTTAGAGTAAGAGTAAGAGTTAGAGCTAGAGTTAGAGCTAGAGCTAGAGTTAGAGTTAGAGTTAGAAAAGAGAGAGATAGGGTCAGGGTGAGGGTTAGAGTTAGAGTTAGGGTTAGAGTTAGGGTTAGAGTTAGAGTTAGGGTTAGGGTTTGAGTTAGAAGAGATAGAGATAGGGTTAGAGTTAGGGTTAGGATTAGGGTTTGGTTAGTGTTAGAGTTAGTGTTAGAGTTAGGGTTAAGGTTAGAGTTAGTTTTAGAGTTAGAGTTCAGGTTAGGGTCTTAGAGTTAGGGTTAGAGTTATTTTTAGGGTTAGAACTAGGGTTAGCGTTAGAGTAAGAGTAAGAGTTAGAGCTAGAGTTAGAGCTAGAGCTAGAGTTAGAGTTAGAAAAGAGAGAGATAGGGTCAGGGTGAGGGTTAGAGTTAGAGTTAGGGTTAGGGTTAGAGTTAGAGTTAGGGTTAGAGTTAGGGTTAGGGTTAGCATTAGGGTTAGGGTTAGCGTTAAGGTTAGCGTTAGGGTTAGGATAAGGGTTAGAGCTAGGGTTAGAGTTAGGGATAGAGTTAGGGTTAGGGTTAGAGTTAGAAGGGTTAGGGTTAGAGATAGGGTTAGAGTTAGAGTTAGGGTTAGGGTTAGAGTTAGGGTTATGGTTAGGGTTAGAGTTAGGGTTAGGGTTAGAGTTAGCATTAGAGTTTTAGAGTTAGAGTTAGAGTTAGGGTTAGAGTTAGTAGAGATAGGGTCAGGGTTAGGGCTAGAGTTAGGGCTAGAGTTAGAGTTAGGGCTAGGGTTAGGGTTAGGGTTAGGGTTAGAGTTAGGGTTAGAGTTAGAGTTAGAGCTAGAGTTAGAGTTAG
The DNA here is from genome assembly GCF_965119305.1 of Pelophylax lessonae. Taxonomy (NCBI): domain Eukaryota; kingdom Metazoa; phylum Chordata; class Amphibia; order Anura; family Ranidae; genus Pelophylax; species Pelophylax lessonae. Next base: position 7,399,672 of record NC_138779.1, read on the forward strand.
TAGAGATAGGGTCAGGGTTAGGTTTAGACTTAGGGTTAGAGTTAGGGTTAGGGTTAGAGTTAGGGTTAGGGTTAGAGCTAGAGCTAGAGTTAGAAGAGATAGAGATAGGGTCAGGGTGAGGGTTAGAGCTAGGGTTAGAGTTAGGGTTAGAGTTAGAGTTAGGGTTAGGGTTAGAGGTAGAGTTTGTGTTAGAGTTAGGGTTAGAGTTAGGGTAAGGGTTAGAGTTAGGGTTAGAGTTAGACTTAAGGTTAGGGTTAGAATTAGGGTTAGCGTTAGAGTAAGGGTAAGAGTTAGAGCTTGAGTTAGAGTTAAAGTTAGAAGATATTGAAATATGGTCAGGGTGAGGGTTAGAGTTAGGGTTAGAGTTAGATTTAGACTTAGGGTTAGAGTTAGGGTTAGGGTTCGAGTTAATAGAAATAGAGATAGGGTTTGAGTTAGGGTTATGATTAGGGTTAGGGTTAGTGTTAGAGTTAGTGTTAGAGTTAGAGTTCGAGTTAGGGTTAGAGTCTTAGAGTTAGGGCTCAAACTAGGGTTAGCGTTAGAGTTAGAGTTAGCATTAGGGTTAGAGTTAGGGTTAGGGTTAGAGTTAGCATTAGTGTTAGGGTTAGCATTAGGGTTAGCGTTAGGGTTAGAGTTTTAGAGTTAGGGTTAGAATTAGGGTTAGCGTTAGAGTTAGGTTTAGAGTTAGGGTTAGGGTTAGGGTTAGGGTTAGAGTTAGAGTTAGAGCTAGAGCTAGAGTTAGAGTTAGTAGAGATAGAGATAGGGTCAGGGTTAGATTTAGACTTAGAGTTAGGGTTAGGGTTAGAGTTAGGGTTAGAGTTGGGGTTAGCGTTTGTAGAGATAGAGATAGTGTCAGGGTTGGGGGTTATAGTTAGTGTTAGAGTTAGGGATAGGGTTAGAGTTAGGGTTAGAGTTAGGGGTTAGCGTTAGGTTTAGTGTTAGGGTTAGAGTTTTAGAGTTAGAGTTAGGGTTTTAGAGTTAGGGTTAGAGTTAGGGTTAGGGTTAGAATTAGGGGTAGCGTTAGAGTTAAAGTTAAGGCTAGGGTTCGAGTTAGAGTTTTAGAGTTAGGGTTAGAGTGAGGTTTAGAGTTAGGGTTAGTATTAGGGTATATAGTTAGGTTTATGTTTAGAGTTAGGGTTAGAGTTAGAGTTAGAATTAGGGTTAGAGTTAGATTTAGAGTTAGGGTTCGAGTTAAGGTTAGGCTTAGAGTTTGGTTTAGTGTTAGGATTAGGGTTAGGGTTAGAGTTCGGGTTAGCATTAGGGTTAGCGTTAGGGTTAGAGTTAGGGTTAGAGTTAGTAGAGATAGGGTCAGGGTTGGGGTTAGAGTAAGGGTTAGAGTTAGGGTTAGTGTTAGAGTTAGGGTTAGAGTTCTAGAGTTAGGGTTAGAGTTAGAGTTATGGTTAGAGTTTTAGAGTCAGGGTTTAGAGTTAGGGTTAGAGTTAGGGTTAGGGTTTGGGTTAGAGTTAGAGTTAGGGTTAGAGTTTTGGTTAGTATTAGGGTATAGAGTTAGGTTTATGTTTAGAGTTATGGTTAGGGTTAGAGTTAGAGTTTTAGAGTTAGGGTCAGGGTTAGAGTTATGGTTAGCGTTAGGGTTAACGTTAGGGTTAGGGTTGGGGTTAGGGTTAGAGTTAGAGTTTTAGAGTTAGGGTCAGGGTTACAGTTAGGGCTAGAGTTATGGTTAGAGTTAGAGTTAGGGTTAGGGTTAAAGTTAGGGTTAGAGTTTTAGAGTTAGGGTTAGAATTAGGGTTAGCGTTAGTGTTAGGGTTAGAGTTTTAGAGTTAGGGTTAGAGTTAGGGTTAGAGTTAGAGTTTGGGTTAGAGTTAGGGCTAGGGTTAGAGTTTGGGTTAGCATTAGGGTATAGAGTTAGGTTTATGTTTACAGTTAAGGTTAGAGTTAGGGTTTGGGTTAAGGTTAGCTTTAGAATTTGGTTTAGGGTTAGGATTAGAATTACGGTTAGAGTTAAGGTTAGGGTTCGCATTAGGGTTAGTGTCAGGGTGAGCGTTAGGGTTAGCGTTAGGGTTAAAGTTAGGGTTAGGTTTAGGATTAGGTTTAGAGTTAGGGTTAGGTTTAGGATTAGGGTTAGAGTTAGAGTTAAATTTTAGGGTAGGGTTAGAGTTGGGGGTTAGGTTTAGGATTAGAGTTAGAGTTAGGGTTAGGTTTAGGATTAGGGTTGGAGTTAGAGTTAAATTTTAGGGTAAGGTTAGAGTTGAGGTTAGATTCTGGGTTACAGTTAGGGTTGGAGTTAAATTTAGGGTTAAAGGTGTTGTGAAGTTAGAAAGGTTTTTTTTTTTCTTAGCTGGGGGGGGGGGGGCACACCCTGAACATGCATTTCTAAAGCTAGTGCAGCTATAAACCAAGCAACATGCATATTTACAGAGAATAGCGCACACATGCAAAAGAAATGACTATCAAATATGGAGACAATCCATAAATAAAAATGGGGATTTAGTCCCACCATATGGCCATATCGTGTTCAAGCCCACCACTGCGTCAAAGTACCCCATTGTCAGTGGGTCCTACACTATCCATAAAAAGAAGGATGAATCCAGCCTCTCTAAACCACTGGAGATACTGCTTCTTACTGGGAGAGATAATGTAGGACCCACTGACACTGGGGTACTTTGACGTAGTGGTGGGCTTGAGCACGATATGGCCATATGGTGGGACTAAATCCCCATTTTTATTTATTGATTGCCTTCATATTTGATAGTCATTTCTTTTGCATGTGTGCGCTATTCTCTGTAAATATACCCTCTAATACTTACCTGAGCCCCATCTCTATCCAGCGATGTGCACGTGTCCCTCGGATGTCTGGGACTTTCCATCCTGATTGGCTGAGACATTGGCTCCCGCGGCTGTCAATCAAAGCCAGTTAGCCAATCAGCAGATAGAGGAGGTGGGTCTGAACCACAGCTTCTTGTCTGAATGGACACACAGAGCTGCAGCTCGCCTTGGGTGCCCCCATAGCAAGCTGTTTGCTCTGGGGGAACTCGACAGGAGGGAGGGGCTAGGAGGAGCAAAGAGGGTCCCGAAAAGAGGAGGATCCAGGCTGCTCTTTGCAAAACCAATTGCACAGAGCAGGTAAGTATACAAAAAAAATTTGACTTTGCAATCACTTTAAGGTTAAAGTTAGGTTTAGGGTTGGGTTTAGGGTTAGAGTTAGGTTTAGAGTTGGGTTTAAGGTTAGAGTTAAGGTTAGGGTTAGAGTTGGGTTTAGGGTTAAGGTTGGAGTTAGAGTTAGGGTTAGAGTTAGGGTTAGGGTTAGGGTTACAGTTAGGGGTAGGGTTAGATTGAGGGTTAGAGTTAGGGTTAGAGTTAGGTTTAAGGTTAGAGTTAGGTTTAGAGTTGGGTTTAGGGTTAGAGTTAGGGTTAGAGTTGGGTTTAGGGTTAGAGTTAGGGTTAGAGTTGGGTTTAGGGTTAAGGTTGGAGTTAGAGTTAGGGTTAGAGTTGGGTTTAGGGTTAGAGTTAGGGTTTGAGTTAGGTTTAGGGTTAGGGTTACAGTTAGGGGTAGGGTTAGATTGAGGGTTAGAGTTAGGGTTAGAGTTAGGTTTAAGGTTAGAGTTAGGTTTAGAGTTGGGTTTAGGATTAGAGTTAGGGTTAGAGTTGGGTTTAGGGTTAGAGTTAGGGTTAGGGTTAGAGTTGGGTTTAGGGTTAAGGTTGGAGTTAGAGTTAGGGTTAGAGTTGGGTTTAGGGTTAAAGTTAGGGTTTGAGTTCGGTTTAGGGTTAGGGTTACAGTTAGGGGTAGGGTTAGATTTAGGGTTAGAGTTAGGGTTAGTGTAAGGTTTAAGGTTAGAGTTAGGTTTAGGGTTAGGGTTAGAGTTGGGTTTAGGGTTAGGGTTATGGTTAGTTAGGTTTAGGGTTAGGGTTACAGTTAGGGGTAGGGTTAGATTTAGGGTTAGAGTTAGGCAGAGATGTATAGTAACGAAGTAGAACTACTTAAGTACTGTACTTAAGTACCGAAATGCAGTATCTGTACTTTCCTAGAGTAGAATTTTTTTCTCCTACTTCTACTTTTACTTCACTACATTTTTTCGATGATTTCGATACTTCTACTCCGATATTTTTTTTTGTGCTGCATCGTTACTCGTTACTTTTCTCTGCCTTTCCCTTTTTCTTTTTTGTTTGGTTTCCCTCCTTACTGCTCTCTCCTACTCTTTCAATTATCCTCCCTATTCTGCCTTCCCCCCTCCCCTCCCCTTTTCTATAGGAAGGCAAAGGTAAAGAAGTCCCCCCCTTTTTCATGGGTACCTGGTCTCTGGCCATTTGGGTAGCGTTGTTCCGCTCCAGGCTTCCGCTGGGCCGGCGTGGAGTGCTCCCACATGCGCCTCTCGGCACTCTGACATGTGTGGTGGCCTTCGGCCACTCCTTTCCTCCCCTCCTTGTCTCCATTCGCTGACGTCTCAGCGCTGGGAGGCGGGGATTCCGGCGGCCGCGCAGTAGAGGCACGTGCGCATGCGCAGTGCGATCGAGGCACTGGCGGCCATCTAGGTTAAGGGAAACATGGGGGGTCTCTGATGTAAGGGGGGCTTTGTGTGGGCGGTCTCTGATGTAAGGGGTCTCTGATGTAAGGGGGGTCTCTGATGTAAGGGGGGCTCTGTGTGGGAGGGCTCTGATGTAAGGGGAGCTCTGTGTGGAGGGGCTCTGATGTAGGGGGAGCTCTGTGGGGGGCTCTATGGGGGGGCTCTGATGTAAGGGGGGCTCTGTGGGGATGGTCTCTGATGTAAGGGGGCTCTGTGTTGGGGTCTCTGGATGTAAGGGGGGCTTTGTGTGAGGGGTCTCTAAAGTAAGGGGGCTTTGTGTGGGGGGTCTCTGATGTAAGGGGGGCTCTGTGTGGGGGGTCTCTGATGTAAAGGGGGCTTTGTGTGGGGGGTCTTTGATGTAAGGGGGCTCTGTGTGGGGGTCTCTGATGTAAGGGGGTGCTGTGTGGGGGGTCTTTGATGTAAGGGGTCTCTGATGTAAGGGGGCTCTGTGTGGGGGGGTCTCTAATGTAAGGGGGACTCTGTGTTGGAGGGCTCTGATGTGGAAGGCTCTGATGTAAGGGGAGCTCTGTGTGGAGGGGTTTTGATGTAGGGGGAACTCTGTGGGGGGCTCTATGGGGGGGCTCTGATGTAAGGGGGGCTCTGTGGGGATGGTCTCTGATGTAAGGGGGCTCTGTGTTGGGGTCTCTGATGTAAGGGGGGCTTTGTGTGAGGGGTCTCTAAAGTAAGGGGGCTTTGTGTGGGGATGGTCTCTGATGTAAGGGGGCTCTGTGTTGGGGTCTCTGATGTAAGGGGGGCTTTGTGTGGGGGGCTCTGATGTAAGGGGGCTCTGTGGGGGAGTCTCTGATGTAAGGGGAGCTCTGTGTGGGGGGGGGGCTCTGATGTAAAGGGGGCTCTGTATGGGGGTCTCTGTGGGGATGGTCTCTGATGTAAGGGGGCTCTGTGTTGGGGTCTCTGATGTAAGGGGGGCTTTGTGTGGGGGGCTCTGGTGTAAGGGGGCTCTGTGGGGGGGGTCTCTGATGTAAGGGGAGCTCTGTGTGGGGGGGGGGTCTCTGATGTAAAGGGGGCTCTGTATGGGGGTCTCTGATGTAAGGGGGCTCTGTGTGGGGGGTCTTTGATGTAAGGGGGGCTCTGTGTGGGGGATCTCTGATGTAAAGGGGGCTCTTTGTGGGGGCTGGGGGGTCTCTGCTGTAAGGGTGCTCTGTGTGGGGGGTCTCTGATGTAAGTGGGGCCTCTGTGGGGGGTTTCTGTTGTAAGGGGGCTCTGTTGGGGGGTTTCTGTTGTAAGGGGGGCTCCGTTGGGGGTCTCTGATGTAAGGGGGGTCTCTAATGTAAGGGGGCTAAGTTTGTAGTGATCATAAAAAAGAAAAGTCAAATGAAGTGCAAAAAAAGTGCAAGAAAAAATGTGCAGGGCGCTGGTGGGGGCGCCACAGGATCAGCTCGCACAGGGCGCTTGAACACCTAAGGCCGGCCCTGGTTGGGAGGTTCTTTCCCATTAACAGCAGATATAAAATTATATTCATCTTGTTTTGTCACATATATATATTTGAAGATTCACAATATTTTGAACTTTTTATTGACTTAGATTTCAAACACTCTTCCTTTATTTCATTATTGGAATATATTGTTGTATATCACATTGGTTTATATATGATTTTGCGCACCAATAAGCTGTGGAGAAAAAAAAACAGGCAGGGAAGAGAAGGAGGGATGCTATAAAGGGGGAAGGGAGGGACATACTTTATCTGTTTTTTGTTTACAAAAAGTTACAGCCTAAGGAATTGTGATTGTCCTTTAGGTTAATCATTTGAATAAATCATTTGAAATAAATTCAAATAATAAAAAACAATATGATGTTCAAACTTTTGACTTCTTTCTTTAATAACTACATAACACAGTACTTCTACTTCTACTTTCAGTACTTGAGTAGAATTTTTTTTTCAAAACTACTGGTACTTTTTACTTTTAGTACTTAAGTAGCAATTTTTTTGAAAAAACTACTTGCAATACTTAAGTAAAAAAAATGTTGAATACTTTAGTACTTCCACTTAAGTAACTTTTTCTGCGAGCACTTCCACTTCTACTCAAGTCACTTTTTGATCGAGCACTTGTACTTTTACTCAAGTAGAAATTTCGAGTACTTTATACAAGTCTGGAGTTAGGGTTAGAGTTAGAGTTGGGTTTAGGGTTAGGGTTATGGTTAGTTAGGTTTAGGGTTAGGGTTACAGTTAGGGGTAGGGTTAGATTTAGGGTTAGAGTTAGGGTTAGAGTTAGGTTTAACGTTAGAGTTGGGGTTAGAGTTAGGGTTAGAGTCAGAGTTGGGGTTAGAGTTAGGGTTAGTGTTAGGGCTAGAGTTAGTGTTAGAGGTACATTTAGGGGTAGGGTTAGAGAGTAAGGTTAGGGTTATCTCCACACATAGGAGATAAAATATACGGTCCATTCGGGTATGAGACCATCTATTTTATCTCCTATGTGTTTTCCTTTTCCTGTTTTCATTCCAGTTTGTAGCGCGGACACTCAGCCTATGATTTGCCAGTGGTGTGATGATGTAGGACGTTGCTCCGCCACCTTGCCGAGGGATCCTTGGTGGATACGGCTTGTTGCCAGGACGACAGGCACCTCCACCATAGTAGCGGCCAGCTGTGCTTCAATACTGATTTACTCAGGTAGCGCCTATCTCCTGTAGGTGAGGTATATTATCCCCAATCCTCAGGGTCAGCCCAGACTGCATGGAGCTAATGGCGGCTGTGGTTGTTTGACCAAATATTGATATTATACAACAGACAGGTATGATTCTATTATGCTAATACTCACTTCCTCCCTCGGTTCTTCAATACAGTGTCTGTGGAACCTGGTTAAAGGGGGAATATATATATATATATATATATATATATATATATTTTTTTTTTTCTAACCTCTCTGCCAATGCTCGTTCTCTATCTATTTTTTCATAGAGGATATACCTGCCCGTTAGTCATACGGGCGGTTTATCTGCTGTTGGGTCCTTGTGACGGTAGCTCTGCCCTCCCTGGGACTTGCCAGCTCACGCCTACATTTGGTCCCCGACCATGCATATCCATTGGGCAGTATCTATATTGTATCCAGCTCTGATGTACAATGTAGTTGTTGAGTTTTGTAAGTGCAATACAGCCTGTGAAATGATTCCTAATGTAGTGATGTGATCATTTCTTTGCCCATCTTTCAAATGTGTATTCTTGTTATGCAGTGTTTGTTTTGCCCTTTTTCAATATGGTTGCTGTGTTTCTTTCTTTCTCTGCAAGAAGTATGAGGTCTTCAAAAAGGGCAGAGCAAGGATTTCTGGGTGAGACTGGAAAGAGGAGAGACATGAGGGACACAGAAATGTCCTGCTGGAGAACAGAGACTGTAAGTGCTGTAACTTCCCCTCACTGAGACACACAGAGACACTGCTGATGATTTCATGTTCCTGAGGAGAATATCTTATGTTGTATGGATCACTGAATGTTATTTCTTCAATACATGGACATTTAAACACTCTGCTGTGTGGATTACGGTCTATATGGAAATGTTTCTCAATTGGGATTTCACTTGCTAATCACAAGCCCTGATTGAGTGGAGGCACTGGCGCTTACTATAAATCCTGTCCTGATCACACAGATTATAGACTCTGCTCCTAGATATTACACAGGTGGCGTCATGATACCCCAGTAGCCGCCAAGAGTGATCTAAATAGCGCTACATTTGGAGGCACTGCTGAGATACAAATCTTGGATCAGGACATTAAGGAACGACCATGTCATTGTTATCTACAGAAGCTGTGAGGCAGTGGGCCCGGGAAGAGGGACTGCCACCTAAAAGGACATTTGCTATCTCATATGTACCTATCCGTGTGAGCGTCCACAAACTGCAGGAGGCGCTAAAAGCAAATGACACCTTGCGGTATGCCGCTCCTGTGGATAAGAGGGAGGAAGATGAGAGTTATGAACTGTATACCCATTATCTCTGTCTCAGTGAGGGGGATTTAAATCCAGTTAAAGGGCCCTTTTGTATATATCCAAAAGGGGCTGAAGAAATTGGTTGTGCTGTAGTATTTCCAGTAAGTTCACCTCCAGTAAGACGGAAGTTACCAGCCCTGCCTGATAAGTGTGAACCATTGAATACAACTGCTTCATCAGGAGAAACTGTAATGCTGACTGCTGCGGCTGTTAAGCAGGAAACAGATATTGAGCATCTGCTGCTAAAAGTAACTGAAGTCATTGCCCAGAATTTACATGCTGATTCTTATCGCAAATTAAAGGCTTTTTCAGGAGTGCTACCTGTCTCCGTTGGAGAAGAAAGCTTTGAGGAGTGGAGAGATTTTGCACAGCAAGTGATAGAGGAATGGACCTGTTCAGAGGAAAAGTAAAAACAGTGCATCATGGAAAGTTTAAGACCACCAGCATCCATTATCATCAGAGCTTACAAGGAGACTCATGTGAGTACCGGTGCTCAAGAATATATTGATATTTTGACAGATGCTTATGGACTGCACCGTGACCCTGATCAGATGCTTGCTGATTTTATACAGACAAAGCATAAAGAGGGAGAGGATGTTTCTGTGTTTGTGAGGAGGCTAGAAGTACTACTGGGGAGATTGCTCACTGACAAGGTCATCTCTCCTACAGATGTTGACAGATTAAGGACTGCTCAAATAATAAAGGGGCTACTGCCACACCACCCAATATCACCAGTTCTAAGAGTGGTTTTGAGAGAAAGGAACTTTACTTTCACTGAAACTATGACTGAAGTAAAGCGACAGGAGTCTGATATTATTTTTAGTACCCCTTCCAAGAGCAAAGTTAAACAGAATGCTGGGGTGGAGCCCACAAATGAGACTGTTGCGAAGAACAAAGAAGTGGGTAGACTCCCACAGCCTAGAGCTCTATCTGCTGATAAAACCTCCAGTGATAAGCCTCTCTTCCACATTAAATGTTTCCACTGTGGACAAGCAGGCCACACAGTTCTTCAGTGTCCACTGCTTGCTGACAGTTCTGAAATTCACAGTAAAGCTGGACATATGTACCAAAGAAAACATGGAAGATCAAGAAAACAAACGTTTACCAAGCTACCTGGGGTAGCCCGCAGATATACTTTCCATTTGTTTGTTAATGATATACCCACTACTGCTCTGTTTGATACTGGTTCTCAGCTGACGATCATATACAGGCCCTTCTATCAGCAACACTTAAACCACCTCCCTTTGCAACCTGTGGACACTTTGCCTGTTTATGGTGTGGGAGAAAATCCTGTTTTTATGGATGGTTGCCTAGAAGTTGAGCTTCGCATTCCTGGCGTGATAGCTGAGGAGGATCCCCCACTTAAAGTTATTGCTTATGTGAGCCCTCCACCTGGGGGTAATGAGTATGCTCCTATGATTGTGGGTTCCAATGTTGAAGCTGTTGAGGCTGATTTCATACGGTTTCTTCAGCCTCAACGGGGAACTCCCCTACCTTCACTGCCTGTTGCTCCAGAACTTCAAAATATCTGCCAAACTTTTGCTCCTGATCTTCCTGGAGGGTGTGTGGGAAATCCATGGCGTCCCATTGAGCTTCCAGCAGGGGGAGTGAGAGTGTTGCGGGTTTATGTGGAAATTTCACCAAGTGCAAATGGTAGTTTCTTTTTGCTAGAGACTGATACAAAAGAGGCTGCAAAGAATGGCTGGGAAATAGTACCAGAAAGGAAAGACTATCGTGTAAAATGTCCAAGAATGGATGTTGTTACTGTCCGCAACATTACCAAACACCCAGTTATAATACCAGCCTGGAAAGAGGTAGCCTATTGTTACCCAGTGGAAACCATTAGCTCCTACACTGCCAAAGTCAAGGAGAGAGAAACCAAATTAGACTTTCACTTGAATGATGCTGATAGTCCTGCAGAGCACCAACAAGCACTAGGAGAGGAGCTAATGGAATACAATGATGTTTTCTCTACTGATGACATGGATGTTGGGTGTGCAAAAAGTATTCAGCACAGTATTCGCCTAACAGATAGCACCCCATTTAGAGAAAGATCCAGGCGCATACCTCTTAAAGATCTGGATGATGTTCGAGAGTGCTTGCACAAAATGAAAGATGAAAACATCATTGCTGAGTCTAAAAGCCTGTATGCATCCCCAATAGTGGTAGTCAGAAAGAAAAATGGTGGAGTGCGAATATGTGTTGACTACAGGACTCTAAATCGGCGAATAGTCCCAGATCAATACACGCTACCTCGCAGTAAGGAAGCTCTTGATGCCCTGCAGGGCAGTAAATGGTTCACAGTAATGGACTTAAGATCTGGTTATTACCAGGTCCCAATGAGTGAGGAAGATCAAGAAAAGACGGCTTTTATTTGCCCCCTGGGGTTTTTCCAGTTTGTTCGCATGCCTCAGGGCATTAGTGTTGCACCTGCAACCTTTCAACGTCTAATGGATCGGACCCTGGGAGACCTTTGTCCCACTCAATGTATCGTCTACCTTGATGACATAATTGTCTTTGGCTCCACTCTGGAGGAGCATGACCAGAGACTGTTTAAAGTGCTAGATCGTTTGAGGAAGGCAGGTCTGAAACTTTCACTGGACAAATGTAAGTTTGCTCGTTCTTCAGTAAACTTTGTGGGTCACATCATATCTGCAGAAGGGGTAGCAACTGATCCTGCTAAGGTGGAGGCTGTGGTAACCTGGCCCCGTCCCACAAATCTGACAGAACTGAGGTCCTTCTTGGGATTTTGTGGCTATTATCGTCGATTCATTAGAGGCTATTCCAAGACTGCTCGGCCTCTTAATGACTTGCTTAAAGAAACCCCTGGCATGGACACAAACCGTAAAACTCCTTTCAGTGAGAGATGGACTTCTGCTTGTGAGGAAGCTTTTCTACAGCTTAAGAAAAGTCTTACAGAAGCACCAGTGTTGGCTTATGCAGACCCACAAAAGCCATACATTCTGCATGTGGATGCCAGCTATGATGGATTGGGAGGAGTCTTACATCAAGAGTACCCAGGGGGACTAAGGCCTGTTGCTTATATAAGTCGCAGTCTAAGCCCAGCAGAAAAGAATTATCCTGTTCATAAACTGGAATTTCTTGCCCTGAAGTGGGCTATTGTTGAAAAGCTGCATGATTACTTGTATGGAACTCAGTTTGAGGTGAGAACCGACAACAACCCCCTGACTTATTTTTTGACTACAGCTAAGCTAGATGTCACTGGTCATAGGTGGCTTGCTGCTTTGTCTAATTATCAATTCACTCTCAAGTACAAGCCGGGTCCCAAGAATATTGGGGCTGATGCTCTTTCTAGGCGCCCTGGATTACCCATGAACTTGGAAGAAAGTGACTGGGAGGAAGTACCTGGGCCTATTGTGGCTGCCTATTGTGCTACAGCTGCTGTACAAGGAGACAATTGCTGCCCCACTGCTTTAGGGGTGCCAGAAAACATCCAGCTGCAAAAGAAAGATATGATCCTTCTACAAAAAAGAGATCCAATAATTGGACATGTCAGAGAGTCTGTTTTCCGGAAAGATCCTACCTACATGAGAAAATACCTACCTGAGCAGAGTACCTACTATCTTACGGAATGGGATAAGCTCAAAATAATTGATGGACTTTTATACAGGGTACATTTGTTTCATGATCATCCTGGAAGGAGACAGCTAGTGCTCCCTCAAGTCTATAGAAACTCTGTTTTGAGAAGTTTGCATGATCAACATGGGCATCTAGGAGTTGAAAAAACCTATGGATTAATCCAAGACCGATTCTTTTGGCCACGAATGAGGGAAGCTGTTGTGGACTATTGCCGCCGTTGTGTGAGATGTCTGCAACGGAAAACTCTGCCTACTCGAGCTGCTCCTATGGAACACTTGAAAAGTTCTGGTCCCATGGATTTAGTGTGCATGGACTTTTTGTGTATCGACAATGACAGCAGTGGTGTGGGAAATATTTTGATTGTGACTGATCACTATACTCGCTATGCTCAAGCCTATCCCACCAAAGATCAGAAAGCAGTAACTGTAGCCAAAGTGCTGTGGGAGAAGTTTTTTGTTCACTATGGATTGCCAAATCGACTTCACTCTGACCAGGGGCGGGACTTTGAAAGTCGCTAATTAAAGAGCTGTTAACATTGCTTAACATCAACAAGAGCCGCACCACCCCTTATCATCCAGAGGGTGATGCTCTCCCTGAACGTTTCAATCGTACCTTGTTGAACATGTTGGGTACCCTCCCTAAGGGTGCTAAGCAGACCTGGAGCCGACATGTTGGAGCTATGGTACATGCCTACAATTGCACCAGACATGAATCCACTGGCTTTTCCCCTTATTTTCTCATGTTTGGGTTAGAAGCCCGTCTCCCTCTTGACATTCATTTGGGCGTGTCTACTGATGGAGTGGAACAGAGGAATCACTATCAGTATGTGGCACGACTTAAACAGAGTTTGAAAGAGGCCTATGAGATGGCTGAGGAAAATGCTGCAAAATTAAATGCTGCCAATAAAAGGCGTTTTGATTCCAAAGTTCGTTATAAAGACTTACAACCTGGTGATAAAGTGTTTCTCCGCAATTTGGGACCCTCAGCCAAACATAAGTTAGCTGATCGCTGGAGAAATGAGTTGTTTGAAGTTGTAGAAAAACTGCCCAGGATTCCAGTATACAGGATTCGAGGACCTGAGGGTCGGATCAAAGCCTGGCATAGGAATCATTTGCTTCCGGTACCACAAGTTGCTACTGTTGATGAGGAGCCACAATCTGACATTGCTACAGATTCTAATGATGTGCCTTGTGCAAACTGTGGAGACCAGAGGGATGACAGTGACTGGTTTACACCTCCACCAGAGTCTCCTGTACAGGTTCCTTCACCTAGTATTGATGGGGGCCTCCACCAGAGTCTCCTGTACAGGTTTCTTCACCTAGTACTGATGGGGGCCTCCCTCAGAGGGGAGGTTTGAACCCAGCTACTCCTGCTTTTGAACCAACAGTCCAAAATTTTGTGCCTACAGTTCCAGGCCTGGTTGGAGCACCAAGTTTCCCTACTAATGCTGTCCCAGAGTTCTCTTAATTTATGCCTGAGGGGTTGAGGAGAGGAGATCGTGTTCGACGTCCTCCACCAGTGTTTACTTATGACACATTGGGAAGACCTTGCTATGCTGTACAGAACTATGTACAACCTCATGTTCTGACGGACATGATTGCAGCTCATTCTAGACTGGTTAGCATGATGCCTATTTGTTACTAACCATACTTTCTTTGCAGCTAGCTCTGTAATAGATTGCTTCTGGAGAAGTGGTCTGCAGAAGGCGACAATGATGTTAATTTTTCTTGTTATTTTATGTGTATATCCTTTCCGGGTCGGAAGGATTTTCAGCAGGAGGAGAATGTAGTGATGTGATCATTTCTTTGCCCATCTTTCAAATGTGTATTCTTGTTATGCAGTGTTTGTTTTGCCCTTTGTCAATATGGTTGCTGTGTTTCTTTCTTTCTCTGCAAGAAGGATGAGGTCTTCAAAAAGGGCAGAGCAAGGTTTTCTGGGTGAGACTGGATATAAGAGAGACATGAGGGACACAGAAATGTCCTGCTGAAAGAACAGACTGTAAGTGCTGTAACATCCCCTCACTGAGACACACAGAGACACTGTTGAAGATTTCATGTTCCTGAGGAAAATATCTTATGTTGTATGGTTCACTGAATGTTATTTCTTCAATACATGGACATTTAAACACTCCGCTGTGTGGATTATTGTCTATATGGAAATGTTTCTCAATTGGGATTTCACTTGCTAATCACAAGCCCTGATTGAGTGGAGGCACTGCGCTTACTATAAATCCTGTCCTGATCACACAGATTATAGACTCTGCTCCTAGATATTACACAGGTGGCGTCATCATACCCCAGTAGCTGTCTAGAGTGATTAAAATAGCGCTACACTACTAATGTAATATTATTACATCTCTCTGACATACTGTATCTATTGTATAACAAAATGGAGTTATCATTATGTAGCACTGCCCCCTAGGGAGCTGCTGAGTGTGGATTCCCCTGGGTTACCCATAGCAACAGTCTGTAAAACGTATCACTTTATCGCTTGGCTCAGACAGTAAACAGTCCAGGGGATTTGGTTTTTGTGTTTTATTTTAGAACTTGGATGGGAGAAGAGATGAGTGGGATACTCCAACTTAAACTATGCACAATTCTTGAGGACAACTGACTGTAGTGTGTGCGGCAAGGCCGCTGCTTCACCTTACCATTGACATGAAGTAGACGATATGTTCCTGAATGATTTTCTCTTCAGGGTCCTGACTTGGCACCCCCTTTCTCACTTCCCATTCATGCTAGCCCCTTGTCCATTGACTCTCCACTGGAGTGGTCCCCATCCTGGGTAGACCCCTGGCAAGCTTCCTGGTACTCCTGGACACTGTTTTTCCCTGGGTTGCTCTGCCTTCAGCTCCACTCGTCAGTATCCTGGACCTCCTGGCTCAGCATCACACAGTTGATCCACTAGGCCGCCTGCCTGTGACCACCTTCCTTGCTGACAGAAGGAGAGACAGCCGTCACCCTCCTCCCGGCTCCTGGCTTCACGCCCGAAGACACCCTGTCACATGTGCCCCTGGCTTTTATGACCTATCCCAGGATGCACCACTGTTGTGCCCTCCCACTGGGACAGCCACAAAAGCCTGTGTGTCACTGGCTGAGTTTCTTCCACTTCCCAAAAGGCTCCTCTATTGAGTGAGAGGATCAGTATGTCTCTAGGGGGGCCTGGATACTGAGTGAAAGCATGTGGCCGGTTTCAAGATGGCGGCTGGCCGCGGTCGGCCCTAATTGAAGAGATGCCGAGGAGGGCTCCAAATTGAGGTCCTGGTGGTGGTGTGGTGTATCGGGGGTCTTATAGGGGCGATATGGACTGCCACAGGGCCGGATGTCTTACCCTGTGCAGCGATGCCGGCCTCCGTGAACGGGATGTAATTGCCGGCGATTTCCTGGTAGGCCGCGGGTCCTGCCACTCGTCAATCCGGGCTCGGAGGCAAAAAATCTAGGTATCCCCAGGTGCCCCAAGGGATACGCAGCTTGCGGGGGTATTTTGTGTAATTTGTCCGGCTCTAATCACGCCGATGGGAGCGGATGAAAACTCTGGTGTTCTGGAGCCCAGGTACAAGGCGTCTGGCGAGGTTGACGTCCGGTCACACCCCCAACAGGCTCCCCTATTGGATACAGTGGGGACACTCCCTCAGACCAAATGAATCACACATGGACACATGTAACAGGCAAAACTACTGATCAGGCTCCCCTGATAAGCAGATGGAGCAAACAATGTTTTTACCGAGCACCTACCTAGGAGGGTGCTACAATTACTTTGTTACTAACAGCACATGTTTGTGTTTTAGAGAATACCAGTATCCATTGTTGCACCTCTGAAGAAGAAGTTCACAGTAATAGTGGGAAACATGTTAGCTATTTATACATAATGTATGGTGGCCAACCCAGTGACTTCACAGCTTCACTGAACTCTGCACTCTGTGTGTAACCCCACTGAATTCTCTGCACTCTGTGTGTAGCCCCACCGCACTCTGCACTCTGCGTGTAACCCCACTAAACTCTACACTCTGTGTGTAACCCCACCAAACTCTGCACTCTGTGTGTAACCCCACCGCACTCTGCACTCTGTGTGTAACCCCCACCGAACTCTGCACTCTGTGTGTAACCCCACTGAACTCTGCACTCTGTGTGTAACCCCCACCGAAATCTGCACTCTGTGTGTAACCCCACCGAACTCTGCACTCTGTGTGTAACCCCACCAAGCTCTGCACTCTGTGTGTAACCCCACCGCACTCTGCACTCTGTGTGTAACCCCACCGAACTCTGCACTCTGTGTGTAACCCCACCGAACTCTGCACTCTGTGTGTAACCACACTAAACTCTGCACTCTGTGTGAAACCCCACCGAACTCTGCACTCTGTGTGAAACCCCACCGAACTCTGCACTCTGTGTGTAACCCCACTGAACTCTGCACTCTGTATGTAACCCCACCAAACTCTGCACTCTGTGTGTAACCCCACCAAACTCTGCACTCTGTGTGTAACCCCACCAAACTCTGCACTCTATGTGTAACCCCACCAAACTTTGCACTCTGTGCATAATGCACTCCAGGTATTTGATGCCCCTTTACCTTTAGACCCTCCCACTTTTAGTGAAATTTTTACTAGTTTTTTTTTTTTGGTAGTCGGGAAGGGGGGGGGGGGGTGGTCGTGGTTGAGTTCCTGCACCTTTTTTCTGAGAAAAAAAGCCCTGCCCCTGGGTGTCCTCGCATCTGGTTTCATCAGGCAGTTTCCACCTGCAGGCAACCTGTGCATCTTTGGGCATAGCACCCTCTGTCACCACCTTCAGGGGTACTCTGCACTCAGCCACAAGGGGAGCCCTTTCGTCATCTCAACCTCCAGCCAGGTGCGTGACAATACCTCTCTAATATGTAATGGGTACTAGTTCATATTTTTTATATGTATCTTCCTTCTAAATGGATGCAATCTTTGTCTACTTTTCTATTTTTATAATTGTATAATAAAAATACTTTTTTGCTATGTTGATCTGTCTCAGTCCATGAGGGGTGTTGATGCAGTTTTCTGCTCACAGTTGTGTTCTCTAGGTGTGAAGCAAAGGGTTAGAGAGTATCAATTGAGAAAACGGAAAAGGACCATTCTGAGCGGTTTGATAAAGCGCAGGAGTGCGGCGAACTTTAGATTCTCACTCATATCATCGCCAGCATATGTCAAAACGCGCTGCTTGCCTTCCTCGAGAGGTAATGACTGTTTTAAGCTAAAGCATGCTGTAGAATAAATCAATATCGGCAGCGTCTATAAAAAGCCTGGCAGTCAATTGAGTCTAACGCTCCCCTCTTCAGCTGTGATTAGTAAATATAAACATGGCTCTCAGGGAGGCTTGACACAGAAAGGCTACATGTAATCACCGACGGCACAATGGGACTTTAATGATAATTGCAGGCTATCCTTGGATAGGCAATCATTCAAATTATGCCAGACAGGTTTTGCTTAAAGGTTTAAATAAAAAAAAAAAAAATTAAAAATGAAAAAAAAAAAAAAGGCACTTCAGCAGCTACTGGTGGCAAAAGGTGACTGCAAATTCCTCCAACAACAACTTTTACATGGAAAACAGAGGCGCCATTTACCTTCCACGAGACCGAAATTATGCCGCTAATTCGATTGGAAGGGAGCAATGACTCCGCTCATCAATAACAGACAGTAACATAGTTACATAGTTACATAGTTAGTGAGGTTGAAAAAAGACATCAGTCCATCCAGTTCAACCTATGATGCGTGTGTGTGTGTTTGCTTTTAACCGTACATTGTATACCCCCTGTATGTTGTACATTGTATACCCCTGTATGTTGTACATTGTATACCCCTGTATGTTGTACATTGTATACCCCTGTATGTTATACATTGTATACCCCTGTATGTTGTACATTGTATACCCCTGTATGTTGTACATTGTATACCCCTGTATATTGTACATTGTATACCCCTGTATGTTGTACATTGTATACCCCTGTATGTTATACATTGTATACCCCTGTATGTTGTACATTGTATACCCCCTGTATGTTGTACATTGTATACCCCTGTATGTTGTGGTCTCTAAGGTGCCCATCTAATAGTTTTTTGAAACTATCAATGCTCCCTGCTGATACGACTGCTTGTGGAAGAGAATTCCACATCCTTACCGTTCTTACAGTGAAGAACCCCTTACGCACTTTAAGGTTAAACCGCCTTTCCTCTAGTTTTAGTGAGTGGCCACGTGTCTTATTGTATCTCCTCTCTCTGAATAGTTTGTTCCTTATGCTAGGGTCACCAGTACAGTATTTGTACATTGATATCATATCCCCCCCTCAATCGTCTCTTCTCCAGAGAGAATAGGTTCAGTGCTTGTAGTCTTTCCTCATAGCTGATGTCCTCCATTCCCCTAATTATTTTTGTTGCCCTTCTCTGGACTCTTTCCAGTTCCAGCACATCCTTCCTGAGGACCGGTGCCCAGAACTGGACAGCATACTCCAGATGTGGCCGGACCAGAGTCTTGTAGAGCGGGAGAATAATCTCTTTATTTCTGGAGTGAATCCCCTTTTTTATACATCCCAGTATTCTGTTGGCTTTGCTTGCGGCGGCTTGGCATTGCATGCCACTGCCAAGCTTGTTGTCTACCAGTACCCCCAGGTCCTTTTCCATCCTAGACTCACCCAGAGGTTCCCCCCCTAGTGAGTAGCTTGCTTTCTGGTTTCTGGCCCCCAAGTGCATTACTTTACATTTATCAACATTAAACCTCATCTGCCATGTAGTTGCCCACCCCGTTATTTTGTTCAGGTCTGCTTGCAAGATTTCCACATCCTGCATAGAAGATATTGGCATGCCTAGTTTAGTATCATCTGCAAATACTGAGATTGTACTAGATATCCCCTCCTCTAGATCATTTATGAACAAATTAAACAGGATTGGTCCCAGGACAGAACCCTGGGGGACCCCACTTTCCACACCCGCCCAATCCGAGTACTCCCCATTAATCACCACCCTCTGTACTCTCCCCTGGAGCCAGTTCTCTATCCAGGTACTCACCTTATGGTCCATACCTACCTTCCTTAGTTTGTACAGTAAGCGTTTGTGGGGAACGGTGTCAAAGGCCTTTGCAAAGTCCAGATACACCACATCCACAGGCTTACCTTTATCTAGGTGGCTGCTCACTTCATCGTAGAAGGTTAATAGATTGGTTTGGCACGAACGATTTTTCATGAATCCATGCTGATTACTACTTATAATACCGTTTTCATTACTAAAGTCTTGTATGTGGTCCCTTAACATCCCCTCCAAAATTTTGCAGACTACAGATGTTAGGCTGACCGGCCTATAGTTACCCGGGATATATCTCGGCCCCTTTTTAAATATTGGTACCACGTTGGCTTTTTTCCAATCAGCTGGCACCATACCCGTCTGTAAACTATCCTTAAAGATCAAGAATAATGGTCTGGCAATCACCTGGCTGAGCTCATTAAGAACCCTCGGGTGCAAGCCATCCGGTCCCGGGGATTTATATATGTTAAGTTTCTCTAGTTTAGCAACATCCCATAATACCTTTATGTACCTACTTCAGTACCGGCCTGTAATACACCTTCATTTCCAGATCATTTCTGTACTGCGATACTATGACTGACAATTACTCCCTCACAGTGCCGGGATAAGGTAATCCATTGCCAAGGGCAAAGATGCCAAACTACACCCCCCACCCAGTTCATGATGGGCAAGTTTAGAGGATCCTATGCCCAGCAGTCACTCGCTGGTCAAAATCACTGCGGCTGCCACTACTCCTGTCAGCATGTAATAGAAGGAAGGCACCCCATCCCTACAGTAAACCATTGTGCCCAGGGCAGCCGGCCCTCCTGCCCAGTGCCGGGAAAAAAGGTCACCCAGTGCCCAGGGCAAAAATGCCAAACTGTGCCCCCCCTCCCTCAGGGCAAGGGTCTTGGTGCCCCTATCCTTGCAATAAACCATTGTGCTCAGGGCAGCCGTTCCTCCTACCCACCCCTTGTCCCGGTCCTGCTCCTGCCCACCCCTTGTCCTGGCCCTGCTTCCTCATACAACACTGTACCCAAAGGAATTTATATCATTTTAGGCTGATAGAGCTTTCATTTGGTGTTTTTTACCCCTTCAATACTGGGCACTTTGACCCTCTTCCTGCCCAGAAAATTTTTCAGCGCTGTCACACTTTGAATGACAATTGCGCGGTCATGCAACAATGTACCCAATTGATATTTTTAAATTTTTTTTTCACACAAATAGAGCTTTCTTTAGGGGGTATTTATTTCCCACTGGGTTTTTTATATTTTACTTTTCTTCGTTTCGGTTATAAAAAGTTTGCAAATAAATAATCTTTCTTCATAAATTTAGGTTAAAATGTATTTTGCTACATTTGTTCGGTAAAAAAAAAAAAACAAACAAAAAAAAAACAAATCAGTGTATATTACTTAGTCTGTAGGAAAGTTATAGAGTCCACAAAACAATAGGATATACAGAATCTCAGATTTTTGTAAATATTTTATTCTATCTTTTCATGTGACAACACTGAAGAAATGACACTTTGCTACAATGTAAATTAGTGATTGTACAGCTTGTATAACAGTGTAAATTTACTGTCCCCTCAAAATAACTCAACACACAGCCATTAATGTCTAAAGTGACATTTATGTCCCGAAGTGACAATGTTCAAATTGGGCCCAATTAGCCATTTCCCCTCCCCGGTGTCATGTGACTCGTTAGTGTTACAAGGTCTCAGGTGTGAATGGGAAGCAGGTGTCTTATATTTGGTGTTATCGCTCTCACTCTCTCATACTGGTCACTGGAAGTTCAACATGGCACCTCATGGCAAAGAACTCTCTGAGGATCTGAAATAAAGAATTGTTGCTCTACATAGAGATGGCCTAGGCTATAAGAAGATTGCCAAGACCCTGAAACTGAGCTGCAGCACGGTGGCCAAGACCATACAGCAGTTTACCAGGACAGGTTCCACTCAGAAGAGGCCTCGCCATGGTCGACCAAAGAAGTTGAGTGCACGTGCTCAGCGTCATATCCAGAGGTTGTATTTGGGAAATAGACGTATGAGTGCTGCCAGCATTGCTACAGGGGTTGAAGGGGTGGGGTGGGGGTGGGAGGTCAGCCTGTCAAATTGGTCTGCATGGCTGTCATCCCAGAAGGAAGCCTCTTCTAAAGATGATGCACAAGAAAGTCTGCAAACAGTTTGCTGAAGACAAGCAGACTAAGGACATGGATTACTGGAACCATCTCCTGTGGTCTGATGAGAGCAAGATAAACTTATTTGGATCAGATGGTGTCATGCGTGTGTGGCAGCAACCAGGTGAGGAGTACAAAGACAAGTGTGTCTTGCCTACAGTCAAGCATGGTGGTGGGGGTGTCATGGTCTGGGGTTGCATGAGTGCTGCCGGCACTGGGGAGCTACAGTTCATTGAGGGAACCATGAATGCCAACATGTACTGTGACATACTGAAGCAGAGCATTATCCCCTCCCTTCAGAGACTGGGCCGCAGGGCAATATTCCAACATAACGACCCCAAACACCTCCAAGACGACCACTGCCTTGCTAAAGAAGCTGAGGGTAAAGGTGATGGACTGGCCAAGCATGTCTCCAGACCTAAACCCTATTGAGCATCTGTGGGGAATCCTCAAACAGAAGGTGGGGGAGCGCAAGGTCTCTAACATCCACCAGCTCTGTGATGTCATCATGGAGGAGTGGAAGAGGACTCCAGTGGCAACCTGTGAAGCTCTGGTGAACTCCATGCCCAAGAGGGTTAAGGCAGTGCTGGAAAATAATGGCGGCCACACAAAATATTGACACTTTGGGCCCAATTTGGACATTTTCACTTAGGGGTGTACTGACTTTTGTTGCCAGCGGTTTAGACATTAATGGCTGTGTGTTATTTTGAGGGGACAGTAAATTTGCACTGTTATACAAGCTGTACACTCACTACTTTACATTGTAGCAAAGTGTCATTTCTTCAGTGTTGTCACATGAAAAGATAGAATAAAATATTTACAAAAATGTGAGGGGTGTACTTACTATTGTGAGATACCGTGTATCTGAAAATTGATCAATCTTGATGTACTGACGGCCTCTCATCTCATTTTTGGAGGCCACAAAAAATGCTAGGACAGTACAAACACCCTGCAAATGACCTCCTTTTGGAAAGTAGACAGTCCAAGATATTTAGTAAGAGGCATGGCAAGTTTTTTGAAGCTGTAATTTTTGTCACAATTTTTTGGAAAATAAAGAAATTTAAAAAAAATATTTTATTTACAATATTTTTGACATACTGTCACCGGTGTATTACGGTGTTAGCGTATAACTGGTGTGGTGGTGATTAAGGACACTGACTGGTGACAGTATGTAAAAAAAATAAATAAATATATAATTTTTCAAACATTTTTTTCTTTTGTATTACATTTTTTTTCTTATTTTGTTAATTTTTTGAATCTATTGTGACCAGAGCAATACAGTGTTACCATAGTTAACACTGTACTACTCTGGGAGGATAATAAGGTTTTTTTTTTTTTAACCACAGCTAACCACATGCTACAGATAAGCTGTGATTGGCACTGTCTGTACCATCTGATCACTGTGACCAATCACAGAGATCAACACAATAGTGTACAATGAATGGTATTAATGGAAGCCATCCATTGTGTATAATTGTCATGTAATCTGTTGTGATTGGTCACAGTAATCACATGGTAACAGCAGCAGCCTGGTCCATTGATCTGTCAGTGGACACAGCAGATGACAGGTCGAGCCACAGCGCGGCCTGATTCTGGGAGAACGTCATATATTATCCAGCCAGGATAACACCTAGGTGGTGGTTAAAGTGGAACTAAACTGTATCTGAGCACCAAAAACTGAAAACGCGAATTAATTCATTTTTATTATTCAAAGCAAACCCCCCCATCCATCCATCCGTCTCTCCATCCACTCCCCCATCCATCCATCCATCCATCCATCCATGTCTCCATCCACTCCCCGATCCATGTCTCCATGCTTTGTTTTGTTGAGTAATCACTGTGAAAAGGACCCACCTAGCATTTCTAGTCACGGCCATCTTGAGTAAGGGCAGATGATTCATGCCCTGGCAAGGTCATTCACCCTCATTTTAGGTGCACGAGGTCTGTTATAGTTCAGGAGGAGATGCCAGACTGCATACTCCGATGAGGGTCTGGTATGGATTTTGGAGGGACCACATGCTTTATTTCTTGTTTTTTGTATGGGGTTCCCACCTGAAATTCATATCACACTCGAAGGGTCTGGTATAGGATTTGCTTTTTTGTTTGGGGTCCCCCTTGGAGACCAGTAGCTCTAGCAGTAGAGAGTGTCTCAACGACCAGCTGGACTAGTACACCAGCAGGTCACCCTGGTGGATGATGCGGGCTCTTCTGAGGTTTGGGTTTTAAGCAATAACCGGTGTTCACCAGAGCCCCTGATGGTGAAGATGGGGTTTTCTGCATGTTATCACCAGGCCACGGTCCTCAGGATTGCCCCACCAGGAGGTGAGCAAGCTGGGGTCCAGTATCAGATTTAGCAGGTAGGGATTAAGCAGAAGCATAGTCAGTAAAAAAGCTGAAAGTCAGTACCAAGTGGTTGCAGGTTGAGATTACCCACTTTACCACCGGAGGATTTTGCTGTCTTCCGTCCAGGCCACTTTTTGCGATTCGGCGCTGTGCGACTTCAACTGACAATTGCGCGGTCGTGCGACGCCGTACCCAAACGAAATTTACGTCCTTTTTTTCCCACAAACAGAGCTTTCTTTTGGTGGTATTTGATCACCTGTGCGATTTTTACTTTTTGCGCTATAAACAAAAAAAGAGCGTTTATTTTGAAAAAATAACAATATTTTTAACATTTTTTTATATGAAATTCCCCCCAAAAAAGATGTAAAAACCAATTTTTTTTAAAATTTTTGGCCAATTTGTTTTATTCTACATATGTTTGGTAAAAAAAATCGCAATAAGCGTATTTTGATTGGTTTGCGCAAAAGTTATTGCGTTTACTAACAAAGGGAAAGATTTCTGTCATTTTTGGTGTTTTTTTTTTAACGCGTAATGGCGGCGATCTGCGATTTTTTTTGCGGGACTGCGACATTGCGGTGGACAGATCGGACCCTTGACTGACATTTTTGACACTTTTGGGGGTACCAGTGACATTACTGCAGTAATCAGTGCTATAAATATGCACTGTTACTGTAAAAATGACACTGGCAGGGAAGGGGTTAATTTTATTGGAGAGGGAGGGGTTAATGTATGCCTGGTGCTTACTGACGTGTAGGGGGGGAGGTGACTATGTGAGTCATGGACAGATCGGATGTCCAGCTATGCTGAACAGTCCGATCTGTCACTCCCTGTCACTATGGAGATCCGTCCGCTGTGTTTACACACAGCGGGCGGATCTCCAGACTCGATCCCCGACGATCGGGTAAGAGCAGCGGCGATCGCCGCTGCTCCTCCCCTGGCCCGACTCCCGCTGTGAATGAAAACAGCGGGAGCGAGCCTCCGGCGGCGCGCAAGCGCCGCCCAGAAGGGGGAGTGTCCAATCACGTTAATACTACGTGACTGGACGATAACGAACCACTCTGCCGCAGTAGTATTACTGTGAGCGGTTGTAGAGTGGTTAAGCAGAAGCAAAGTCGAGGAACAAGCCAAAGGTCAGTAACGAGTGGTACTGGAGATAAGGACAGCTGCAGGTACACAAGGGAGAAATATATTGGCTGTGGAGAGCACTATAATCTGGCAAACAGGAAGTGCAAAGGCATGCCTTAAATAGTAAGCTCATGGGAGGAGCAAAGAGTTCAAGGTTTACCAGAAATAGGGCACAAGACAAGGTTATCCTAGAGATCAGACAGGATGCTGTCCAGCATCTCCAGTGGCTTGGCAAGAAGCGAAGTAATAGAGGTCGTAAGTTTGGATCCAGGTCCTGGCGCTCTTATCCTTGATAAGGGTTTGATATAGATGAAGGAGATCCCAGCTTTTTGTTGACAAACAGAAGTAGGATGCCAGGAATTTTCAGTCGGCGATGCTCTAATAAGTAATCCTAGCCTCTCTAGGCTTTCCCGTCCCAGCGGGGAGCCTGCCTTTGACACAGCGGTTGTGCCGGCTTACAGTAGAAATGTTCATTGACCAGATCGTCTTTGATCACCTCTATGGTCTAGGACAGGGGTCTCCAAACTTTCTAAACAAAGGACCAGTTCAGTGTGCTTCAGACTTTGGTAACATTGGTGGAAGAAAATGTCCTGGTATCCAATAGGAGTAAGTAATGCCATATCTTTGGTGTCAGTGGGAGGGCTGGTGCCCTATTGTTGGTGTCAATGGTAGGAATTCTGCCCCAAATTGAGTTTGACACCCCTGTTCTAGCCACTTAAGGACCAGTCTTATTTCTTATTTCTGACACATGCTGTTTACAAGTTAAAATCATTTTTTTTTTTGCTTAGAACCCCCAAACATTATATATTTATTTTTAGCAGAGACCCTAGAGAATAAAATGGAGATCGTTGCAATATTTTTTTTATCTCACCGTATTTGTGCATCGGTCTTACAAACGCAATTTTTTTAGAAAAATATACATTTTTGAATTCAAAAATAAGAAAACAGTAAAGTTAGCTCAATTTGTTTTCTATATTGTGAAAGATAATGTAACGTCGAATAAATAGATACCCAACATGTCATGCTTCAAAATTGCGCACACTTGTGGAACATTGGTACTTAAAAATCTCCTTAAGCGACACATTTTTCTACAGGTTACCAGTTTAGAGTTACAGAGGAGATCTAGGGCTCAGATTATTGCTCTTGCTCTAACGACTGCGGCGATGCCTCACATGTGTGGATTGACCACCGTTTACATATGTGGGCGCGACTTTCGTATGCGTTTGCTTCTTTGGGCAAGCTAACAGGGATGGGGCGCTTTAATTTATTTTTTCTCCCCATTTATTTTATCTTTTATTTTTTATTTTTACACTTTCCCTTTACATTTTTTTTTTTTTATTACTTGTATTCCTATTACAAGGAATGTAAACATCCCTTGTAATAGAAATAAGCAGGAGAGGTAATGGAAACGGCATTACCATGAGGGGAAAAGTAATCAGTTAGATTACTTGTTACCCTCTTAAGTAACTGCGTTAAGTAACGCTGTTTACTACCATCACTGTCCAGCGCCCAGGGCAAGGATGCCAAACTGCACCCCCCTTCCCTGCAATAAACCAGTGCACCCAGGGAAACCCTCCTTTCTGCCCACCCCTTGTCCTGACCCTGACCTTCAGTATATTTTATGGAACCCTTCCTGAACCAAACCAAGGTACATTCACCTCAGCACTAGTCATAGGGGTGGGATAGGAAAAGTCTCTTTGCCCTGAACTGACCCTGATTTAACAGATTTCCTTCAAAAACTTGAAGAAAAGTTAGACTTGAGAAAATGATAAAAAAAAAGGATATAGAAGGTACCTGAGCTAATATCTATGCAGCACGGATAATCATATCATGTTTAATCAAATGCATATTTATAAAGGATTGTACAACCCTGCCTGGTGCTCTCCAGACTTCTATTCATTAAGTGCATTTTCAAGTAGATAAAACAATATTTCCCACGACTAATTTTATCCCAGTTGGGCTCTCGGAGTGATTGCATCGCATTTCTCGCCATCAATACCGCGGTCTGTGTGATATGGACGGTGGACTTTTGATGCTTATTCAATTTGCAATCTTACGGCAGGACCTTGGATTCCTTCGCTCAGGCTGGTGGTCATATTACAGGAAATTAA
Source organism: Pelophylax lessonae (assembly GCF_965119305.1). Classification (NCBI taxonomy): domain Eukaryota; kingdom Metazoa; phylum Chordata; class Amphibia; order Anura; family Ranidae; genus Pelophylax; species Pelophylax lessonae. The sequence goes on from NC_138779.1 coordinate 7,426,489, forward strand.
AATTCAGCCTGCCATGCGCGAGAATTGAAGTATTGTTGAACTCTACAACGGTACCCCGGTAAAGTTATGAAAATATTCATGATTATGGGAGCGCGGCGGATGGAAGTGGAGGGATTATAGGAGAAAGGGAGCATTATTGTCCGACTCTCCCTGAAATGATCTTATAGGGATCTGGGGGGATTTGTTCTTATCTTCCATTTATACTAAGAAGGTTATTCTGCGGTTGAGTGAAACAGAGGAGCTTTCAGGTGAAACAAGGTTTCTTATTATCACAGCATTTTAACCACCTGCCTACCTGGGCAATTTATTTTTGCACAATTTAAGATCAGCATTTTTTGTTAGAAAATTACTTAAAATAATATATATATATATATATATATATACACACACACACACACACACACATATATATATATATATATATATATATATAGACATAGATAGGTAGATAGATAGGGATATATATATATATATATATATATATATATACAGTATATATATATATATATAGATAGATAGATAGATAGATAGATAGATAGATAGATAGATAGATAGATAGATAGATAGATAGATAGATAGATAGATAGATAGATAGATAGATAGATAGATAGATAGATCGTTTTATATATATATATATATATATATATACATATATATATATATATATATATATATATATATATATATATATATATATATATATAGATATATATATATATATATATATAGATATATATATATATAGATATATATATATATCTATATATATATATATATATATATATATAGATATATATATATAGATATAGATAGATAGATAGTTTTATATAGATATATATAAAACTCTCTCTGTGCGTTTTCACAGAGAGATAGCCGACAAGTGCTTGCAAACAAACAGTGTGGTTTATTAAATGATGTTTTTTTCACCAGGCTGTATGCAGCAAAACATCCAAAATAAAATAAAACAGAAAATAAATCCTTGCCTCTGTGGGCGGCTACCTTCTCACAACTGGAACCTGCCTAAGTATCTGTCTCCAACCTACCGTCGGGCAGACTTCCTTGTCCTACAGCGGACACTCAATAGTCCTTTTATAATAGCTTCACAGGGCAACACAGTCCTTTGTTTCTTTCACATCAACAGTTCGTCTTCTCACCTTTGAGACGTATTCACCCTTGGTTACCGTCCCGGGCACACATCACTCCGGGGGGTCTTCTCCCAGGCCCACACATCCTGTCGGGAGGCACACGCTGACTGTCCTCCTGCTCCCAGCCCACATGGCTTCAGGATGCAGCTTCTGGAGGCAGCAAACAATAGGAATTTCTCTGAACAAATTATAGAGCCTTAACTCCCTCATTCTGAACAGGTGAAGGCCTTTCAACTTCCTGCTGGCTAGCTCTGTAGCCAACACCCTAAATTAATTAATGGACTTTCTAAATCAGGTAGAAATGTATCTCCTTCCTGTGACTACATTCCCAGATTTAGCTGACTTCCTGTTACAATATATATATAGATATATATTAGATAGATAGATAGGTATATACCTGTATATACACATACACTGCTGAAAAAAATGAAAGGAACACTTTTTAATCAGAGTTTAGCATCAAGTCCTTTATATACAAAGTATCTCACAAAAGTAAGTACACCCCTCACATTTCTGTAAACATTTTATTCTATCTTTTCATGTGACAACACTGAAAAAATGAGACTTTGCTACAATGTAAAGTAGTGAGTGTACAGCTTGTATAACAGTGTAAATTTGCTGTCCCTTCAAAATAACTCAACACACAGCCATTAATGTCTAAACCGCTGGCAACAAAAGTGAGTACACCCCTAAATGAAAAAATGTCCAAATAGGACCAATTGACCATTCCCTCCCCGGTGTCATGTGACTCGTTAGTGTTACAAGGTCTCAGGTGTGAATGGGGAGCAGGTGAGTTAAATTTGGTGTTATCGCTCTCACTCTCTCATACTGGTCACTGGAAGTTCAACATGGCACCTCATGGCAAAGAACTCTCTGAGGATCTGAAAAAAATAATTGTTGCTCTACATAAAGATGGCCTATGCTATAAGAAGATTGCCAAGACCTTGAAACTGAGCTGCAGCATGGTGGCCAAGAACATACAGGGATTTACCAAGACAGGTTCCACTCAGAACAGGCCTCACCATGGTTGACCAAAGAAGTTGAGTGCACGTGCTCAGCGTCATATCCAGAGGTTGTCTTTGGGAAATAGACGTATGAGTGTTGCCAACATTGCTGCAGAGGTTGAAGGGGTGGGGGGTCAGCCTGTCAGTGCTCAGACCATACGCCACACACTGCATCAAATTGGTCTGCATGGCTGTCATCCCAGAAGGAAGCCTCTTCTAAAGATGATGCACAAGAAAGACCGCAAACAGTTTGCTGAAGACAAGCAAACTAAGGACATGGATTACTGGAGCCATGTCCTGTGGTCTGATGAGACCAAGATAAACGTATTTGGTTCAGATGGTGTCAAGCGTGTGTGGTGGCAACCAGGTGAGGAGTACAAAGACAAGTGTGTCTTCCTACAGTCAAGTATGGTGGTGGGAGTGTCATGGTCTGGGGTTGCATGAGTGCTGCCGGCACTTGGGAGCTACAGATCATTGAGGGAACCATGAATACCAACATGTACTGTGACATACTGAAGCAGAGCATGATCCCCTCCCTTCGGAGACTGGGCCACAGGGCAATATTCCAACATAACAACCCCAAACACCTCCAAGACGACCACTGCCTTACTAAAGAAGCTGAGGGTAAAGGTGATGGACTGGCCAAGCATGTCTCCAGACCTAAACCCTATTGAGCATCTGTGGGGCATCCTTAAACGGAAGGTGGAGGAGCGCAAGGTCTCTAACATCCACCAGCTCAGTGATGTCATCATAGAGGAGGGGAAGAGGACTCCAGTGGCAACCTGTGATGCTCTTGTTCTTGTAAACTCATGCTCGGGAAGGGCCCTGTTACTCCCCCCAAAAAAAATATGAAATTATATGTTCACTTAAAATACACAAAATTATTATATGACATGTTTACCAGCCACCCTTCTCCACTCTCCATCCTGAAACATCCCCTTGTGTGCCCGCAGTTGCTGCTGGCCGGGGACGAGGGGGGCTGGCCAAGCTGTAGAGAAAAGGGGTGCATAGGGGGGCCTAGAAAGCAGAGGGTTGGGGGCACGGATGCTAGAACTGATCTAGAAGGGGAAGGCAAAAGAGGATTGATGTCTGCAATAAGGTGGTACAGCCAGCCCTCCTTCTCAACAGGTGCCTCGGCCCCCTTTTTCAACTGATAGGGCCAGGAGGGCTGGCTGTGCTGCCATATCAGTGGCCCTGCTCCTTGTGATAGCATTAGACAGACAGGTGACAGGTACTCTTTATGGAGACATCAGGGGTCTGATAGGTCACCAATGCCCCCCTTGCCCTTTAAAGCAACTAACCAAGCACAGATTGTGCTTGATTATCTGATTTTCTGGCTGTAACAGTCAGAAAATTGACAGCTCATAAATTCTCCTTGCTGCCAGGTTCATTCGTCATAGAGGAGACAGGGAACATATGTTCCTCCATTTCCTCTGTGGGCAGCCATTCTGACCACTTCCTATGATCCCAGGCTCCCAAGGGAAACATAGGAACCACCACAGACGGGGGCAGGAGGGGAACCTTTTGAGCACTTTGCCGCCCCCCATATCACTTTTAAATAACAACCAATCACTGGCTGAAAAAATTATATCAGGATCATGGCTGCCACTGTGCACTGGCCACACACATCATGCCTTCTTTCGGGGGCCCTGCCCAGATCATACCCATTTCCTGGGCTGTTGCAACCAGATCACATCCCCATTCTGGGTGGTCCCACATTCATTTATGTGTAAACTGCTGCAATCCCCTCAGTAATATCATTTGTGGATGCTGCCCATGCTCAGTAACTCAAATCAGGGGATGCAGCATGGGACACAGCATCATCGGGACAGAGCACATTGGTGCATGTCCATCCTGGAAAATGTTTGCTACCCAGAGCCTGTGATTTTGGTTGTATGTTGACTGCTGACCTCTGTGAGATTACATGGTGTGGCTGCACCCACGTGTCCTCTGTAATTGCTGTATATATGGCAGTAGGTGGCTTTCAGGGAGCAAAAAGTGCAACTTGATTGCATGCATATTAAAGTCAGTGAGTCTGGATTGGGAACTTTGGATTCTGGTGTGATAGTTTGCACATGTGCTGGTCAATTTCCAAGAATGCACTACCGAAGGGGATACTTTGAACATCGACTAGCCTTACCCATCCTTGCACCCTCTGTACCCCTATTAAAAATGGCATTTTGCAAAAATTATGGCAAAAAAATGGAAAACTTTGAAATTTGGGACCCCCAACCCCCCAAAAAAGATATTTAGTCAATCATATTTAACCTAACCAGCTTGGTGATCAGAAATAAAAGTTTTTGCCTTGGCCAAACAGGAAAATGACTACATTTGTGGTAAAATCCCCTTTGCCTAGATCACTCAGTCATCCCAGTTGCAGTCATTACAGACTTCACTTATTGTAACCATTTGAAAACAGGTTTTTTTTTTTTTCTTTTTCATTTCTTTTTTTGAGTTCTAATTTGAAATTTAAACATGTTCCATAGACATTTGATGGGATTTCATGTCTGACTGTAGTTCTTACAGTAGTGCCATAAAGACTTCATTGTGCCCGTTCTCGCCTTCTATACTCTATTTACACCGGCCTGGCCTGACAACACCTCCCAGCATGCCTTGAGATGAGCAGCTGTGCTGCCAGACCATCAGACAAGACACATCACTATCACCTCCCATCACTTCCTCCAAGCTGTGAGCTCTCATATCCTTCATTATCAATGCATTTCAATGAGAGATTTATCCAACCTGTGGTTGGGTCCAGGCCGTGTATACAATTATAGATGACTGCAGTGTGCTTAGAAAGAAAAGTAAAGAAAAAGAAGAAAGAAAAAGAAGGAAGAAAGGAAGAGAGAAGGAAGAAAAGAAAAAAAAAGAAGAAAGAAAGGGAGAAAGAAGAAAGGAAGAGAGAAAGAAAGGGAGAAGGAAGAAAGAAAGAGAGAAGAAAGAAAAGAATAGAAAATAAAATAAAAAGAAGAAAGAAAGGGAGAAAGAAGAAGAAAGGAAGAGATAAAGAAAGGGAAAGGGAAGAAAGGAAGAAAAGAGAAGAAAAGAAAAGAAAAAGAAGGAAGAAAGGAAGAGAAAAGAAAGAAAAGGAAAGGAAGGAAGAAAGGAAGAGAGAAAAAAGAAAGGAAGAGAGAAGGAAGAAAATGAAAGAAGGAAGAAAATAAAAGAAAAAGAAGGAAGAAAGGAAGAGAAAATGAAGAAAGGAATAAATGAAAGAAAAGAAGGAAAGAAAAAGGAAGGAAGGAAGGAAAGAAAAGAAAAGAAAAAGAAGGAATAGAAAAAAAAGAAAAGAAAAAGAAGGAAGGAAAGAAAAGGACTAAAGAAAGAAAGAGAGAGAAAGAGAGAAGGAAGAAAAGAAAGGAAAAGAGAAGGAAGAAAAGAAAAAGAAGGCAGAAAGGAAGAGAGAAGGAAGAACACCAGAAAGAAGGGAAGAGAGAGGAAAGAAAAGAAAAAGAAGGAAGAAAGAACGAGAGAAGGAAGAAAAGAAAATGAAAGGAAGAAAGGAAGAGAGAAGGACAAAAAGAAAAAGAAGGAACAAAGAGAGAATGAAGAAAAGAAAAAGAAGGAAGAAAGAAAGAAAGAGAGAATAAAGAAAAGAAAAAGAATGAAGAAAGGAAGAGAGAAGGAAGAAAAGAAAAAGAAGGAAGAAAGAAATAGAGAAGGAAGAAAACAAAAGAAGGATAGAAGAAAGGGAGGAAGGAAGGTAGGAAGAGAAGAAAAGAAAAGGGAAGGAAGGAAGAAAGGAAGAGAGAAGGAAGAAATGGAAAGAATGAAGAAAAGAAAAGAAAAAGAAGGAAGAAGGGAATAAAAGAAAAGAAAAAGAAGGAAGAAAGTAAGAGAGAAGGAAGAAAATGAAAGAAGGAAGAAAATAAAAGAAAAGAAAAAGGAAGAAACAAAGAGAAAATGAAGAAAGGAAGAAAATGAAAGAAAAGAAGGAAAGTAAAAGGAAGGAAAGAAAAAAAAGAAAAGAAAAGAAAAGGAAAGTAAAAGAAGGAAGAAAGAAAAAAAAAGCAAAGAAAAGAAAAAGAAGGAAGAAAAGAAAAGGAATAAAGAAAGAAAAAGAGAGAAAGAGAGAAGTAAGAAAATAAAGGAAACGAGAAGGAAGAAAAAGAAGGCGGAAAGGAAGAAAGAAGGAAGAAAAGAAAACGAAGGAACAAAGAGAGAATGAAGAAAAAGAAGGAAGAAAGAAGGAAGAAAAGAAAAAGAATGAAGAAAGAAAGAGAGAATAAAGAAAATAAAAAGAAGGAAGAAAGAAATAGAGAAGGAAGAAAAGAAAAGAAGGATAAAAGAAAGGGAGGAAGGAATGTAGGAAGAGAAGAAAAGAAAAGAAAAGGAAAGGAAGGAAGAAAGGAAGCGAGAAGGAAGAAAGGAAGAGAGAAGGAAGAAATGGAAAGAATGAAGAAAAGAAAAAGAAGGAAGAAAGGAATAAAAGAAAAGAAAAAGAAGGAATAAAGCAAGAGAGAATGAAGAAAATGAAAGAAGGAAGAAAATGAAAGAAAAGAAGGAAAGAAAAGAAAAGAAAAAGAAGGAAGAAAAAAGGAATAAAGAAAGAGAGAGAAAGAGAGAAGGAAGAAAAGGAATGAAAATAGAAGGAAGAAAAAGAAGGCAGAAAGGAAGAGAGAAGGAAGAACACCAGAAAGAAGGGAAGAGAGAGGAAAGAAAAGAAAAAGAAGGAAGAAAGGAAGAGAGAAGGAAGAAAAGAAAACGAAGGAAGAAAGGAAGAGAGAAGGAAGAAAAGAAAAAGAAAAGAAAATGATAGAAGGAAGGGAGGAAGGTAGGTAGGAAGAAAAGAAAAGGAAAAAGAAGGAAGGAAGGAAGGAAGGAAGGAAGGAAGGGAGGAAGGAAGGAAGGAAGGAAGGAAGGAAGGAAGGAAGGAAGGAAGGAAGGAAGGAAGGAAGGAAGGAAGGAAGGAAGGAAGGAAGGAAGGGGAAAGAAAAAAAATGATAAAATGATGGAAGAAAGGCAGGGAGAAAGAAGAAAAGAAAAAGAAGAATGAAAGGAAGAGAGAAGGAAGAAATGAAAAAGAATAAAGAAAGAAGGAAAGAGAGAAGGAAGAAAAGGAAAGAAGGAAGAAAAGAAAAGAAAAAGCAGGAAGAAATTAATAAAAGAAAAGAAAAAGAAGGAAGAAAGGAAGAGAGAAGAAAGAAAATAAAAGAAAAAGGGAAGGAAGGAAGGAAAGAAAAGAAAAGAAAAAGAAGGAAGAAAAGGAAAAAAAAGAAAGAGAGAGAAAGAGAGAAGGAAGAAAAGAAAGGAAAAAAGAAGGAAGAAAAGAAAAAGAATAAATAAAGGCAGAGAGAAAGAAGAAATAAATAAGGGAAGAGAGAAGGAAGAAAAATGAAAGAAAGAGAAGGAAGAAATTAAGAGAGAAGGAAGAAAATAAAAGAACAGAAAATAAAAGAAAAGAAGGAAGGGAAGAAAAAAAAATGATAGAGATAGATAGATAGATAGATAGATAGATAGATAGATAGATAGATAGATAGATAGATAGATAGATAGATAGATAGATAGATAGAAAACAGGGGCTTAACTACAAATCAGCAGGGCCTGGCATATTTTGACCCGTTTATGGGCAGACTGGTATTCAGTTTCTGTACACCCAGCCTGTCTGGTTGTTCCGGAACAATCAGTGCTACAGCTATAGCCGGCAGCACTGATCAATGCGTTCTGATGGTGGGGAAAGCTTGCCGTTGGCAGAATAGCATACTCAGAGGGATTTCCCCCATCCACATCAAGTGTGTGGATGGGGAAGTTGGGTTATTTCTTTCTTGCTTCAACCCACTGGTTGAAAAAACAAAGATTAATATTTGGCCAGCTTAACTCCAGGGACGGCAGGAGGAGAGCTGTCAGCATAGTCAGACTACTATTGGGCAGTACTGTGGACAAACATTAGAATTATACTAATAATAATAATAATAATAATAATAATTTCTGTTTGGAAATTTACCTTCAATAAAAACATATTAAAACGAATAATTTATATTATGACAAATTGACGAATGTTTATGGGGTGGATTTACTAAAGGCAAATAGCCTGTGCACTCTGCAAATGTAGTTGCTCCAGAGCTTAGCAAATTAAGTAAAGCTTCACTTTACAAAGAGTACCCAATCACATTCAATGAATAAAAAAAAACAAAACAAATTTTTGCTGCCACATGATTGGATGATGAGCGCTTCTGCTCATTTACAAAGCTCTGGAGCAACTGCACTTTGCAAAGTGCATAGTCTTTTTGCCTTTAATAAATCAACTCCAATGACTCTGTAACTAATAATAAATATAAACTGTTATCAAAACTCTAGCAGCCTATCAGGTTTCAGTGGAGGAGAACATTGGCCATATAATTTCAGTCCATAATAGAAGTTCAGAGGACAATAATCTACACTGCTAAGACAGGAATGGTGCACAGCAGGGGATCCGAGGTCCGAATTAAGTCCTTCTATACTGGAAGATTTGCAGTTATCCTTAACATCCTCCCTAACAGGGCCCCCTCCTACCCCAGACCCCATAACAGATTTGCGGGCTCCTATGGCTTTTGTTACACCACTGGTATAAAGTATATAGAATGCATTATAAAATGTATCATTTACATGATATATAATTTCAGGCATTGTATTGCCGAGATGTTCATAATTATAAGATTCTTAAATCTAAAAAAAATGTAATCACAGAAGATTCCAGAGTGCGCTCACACCTTTTGTTAGACAGATGGATAATTAGACAGAAGGGAATGAGAGAGAGTGAGAGGTAGGCGAGACGGCAGCTTGGGAGCGGAGATGTGGCGGCTCATATATTACTTCTTCCTTTCCCGGTAGTGCTAGGAGTATAAAAACCATCGAAACAACCTGAACTTCACTTTACTATTGACTACAATGAATTACTACAAAGTGGGGAAATGTAGCTGTACTCTCCAGACTTTGGTTTAAATTTCAGGGAAATTAAAAGTTAGTTTCTCTCATCCCTACCACTGGTTACATGAGACCATGTGATCCTTCCCTAAGGTTGAGAGTTGTATTTTTATTTTTTTATGGCAAGCAATGGGTATGCTGCCCTTTGCCACCTGATTTGGTGTTCTACAACGTCCCTCTCATACTTTAGTACAGTGGTCTTCAAACTGTGGCCCATGGGCTGGATGCAACCATTTACTTGTGTAGCACCCTCCTAGGTAGGTGCTAGTGAGGACATGGCTCGGTTTGGTGGTGGGGTGAGTGTAGCACCCTCCTCGGTAGGTGTTAGTGAGGACATGGCTCGGTTTGGTGGTGGGGTGAGTGTAGCACCCTCCTAGGTAGGTGCTAGTGAGGACATGGCTCGGTTTGGTGGTGGGGTGTGTGTAGCACCCTCCTCGGTAGGTGCTAGTGAGGACATGGCTCGGTTTGGTGGTGGGGTGAGTGTAGCACCCTCCTAGGTAGGTGCTAGTGAAAGAGTATAGTTTTTGGCTCTGTCTGCTTACCAGAGAGCAGGATCTGTTAGTGATGTCTGCTCATGGTGCTCAGTATGTGATTCATTGTGTCTAGAGTGTGTTTCACACTGGTCCAATATTGAGGCATGTTGGGCAGTGGGAAGAAACCTGACAAATGAATGCATAGGCTTTGATACAGTCCTGGAGATTGGCAGTGGCAGGTCGCCTCATTCTGGAATACTGTATAAAAGCCAGGAGCACATGTGCTGCGGGGTCTTTGGCTGAAGAGCAGAGTCCCGGAGGGAGGGGGGCAGCTGCCTCCTCCTCTGTAGCAGTGGCATGTGGTTGCAGGAGGTCGTCCAGAGGGCCAGAGGAATGGAGCTGAACCCAGAGGTCCAGGAGAGCTGACTAAAGGGGCGACACTGGAGACCCTGGAAAAACAGTATCGTTGAGTACAGGGTCTCGTGTCAAGGGGCCTGACCTGAAGGGGGGCCACTCCAGGAGTAAAGTAGTCATTGGACAGGTGTCAGCGGTCAAGAGAGAGAGAGGATGCTGAGGAGAGTGTCCTGAAGATAACCTATAGTTCACCAAGTCATCTTAGCAAAGAGGCTTAACCCAAAATTCACCTCTAGTGGTAGGGGGAATCAACAACCTGGCTGTACATTAAAATAGAAGACCTCCAACATTGTGCAAAGTTAATTTGAAGTATCCCACTATTCCCTTCTCAAATTTTCTCTGCTCTCCTCTTCTCTCCTCCTCATCTCCTTTCCTTCTCTTCACCTCACCCTCTCTTCTCCTCTGCTCCTCTCCTTCTTCTTTCCTCCTCTTTTTCTCTAATTTAGAGAGAAAAAGAGGAGGAGAAGAGAAAGAAAGGAGAAGATGAGGAGAGAGGAGAAGAGAAGAAGAGGAGAAGAGGATGAAAGAAGGAAGAGAAGCAGAGGAGAAGAGAAGGGGAGGTGAAGAGAAGAAATGGAGAAGAGGAGGAGAAGACAAGGAAAGGAGAAGGAAAGGGGAAGAGAAGAGAAGAGAAGAGAAGAGAAGAGAAGAGAAGAGAAGAGAAGAGAAGAGAAGAGAAGAGAAGAGAAGGGAAGGGAAGGGAAGGGAAGGGAAGAGAAGGGAAGGGAAGGGAAGAGAAGAGAAGGGAAGGGAAGGGAAGGGAAAAGAATGGAAGGGGGTGGAAGAGAAGAGAGAAGGGAAGGGAAGAGAAGAGAAGAGAAGAGAAGAGAAGAGAAGAGAAGAGAAGAGAAGAGAAGAGAAGAGAAGAGAAGAGAAGAGAAGAGAAGAGAAGAGAAGAGAAGGGAAAAGAATGGAAGGGGATGAAAGAGAAGAGAGTAGAGAAGGGGAGGGAAGAGAAGAGAAGAGAAGAGAAGGGAAGGGAAGAGAAGAGAAGAGAAGAGAAGAGAAGAGAAGAGAAGAGAAGGGAAGGGCATGGAAGGGGATGGAAGAGAAGAGAGTAGAGAAGGGAAGAGAAGAGAAGAGAAGAGAAGAGAAGAGAAGAGAAGAGAAGAGAAGAGAAGAGAAGAGAAGAGAAGAGAAGAGAAGAGAAGAGAAGGGAAGGGAAAAGAATGGAAGGGGATGAAAGAGAAGAGAGTAGAGAAGGGGAGGGAAGAGAAGAGAAGGGAAGGGAAGAGAAGAGAAGGGAAGGGAAGGGGAGGGGAGGGGAGGGGAGGGGAGGGGAGAGGTGAGAAGGGGTGGTGTTTTTACTAGTGGAACCCCTTGTTTTGCATGTTGCAGGCATGTTAGAACATACAGTATCTGTATTGATGCAGACAGCATAGTAACCAGATGCATAAAGACGTGTCCACTTTAGCGAGCCTTTCCCTCGTACATCGGGGGGGGGGGGGGGGGGGGTGTGCTGATTTTTGACACTTTTTCTCACAAAGAATTATTGCGGATATTTGCCCTACTGATTTAGGGAGGGGGGATTTGACTGACAGGTGCACTTATCTCAGATGAGCTAAGTGATCGTACATTCGGACATTTAGAGATTGGTTCCCTCCCCTTTCTCCAACATCGGACATCTGAGTCCCATAGTGGGAACTTTGACAGCTGCCAGGAAGCAGAGAGACGGCTGACAGACACTTTTTTTTTTTTTGTGGCATTGATGCAATCTTCATAAGAACAGTAACTGGGCTGAATTATTTATTACATTACCTTCATCCCAGTACTGCTTCTGTAGCTGAAAATCATATCTGAAAATAAAGAAGCACAAGCGGGAACCAAGATATACTCACCATGTAAATTTTAACATTTATTCACATTTTTATTTTATTTTTTTACTTCAAAATGTTGCTAGGGCCTGAAAATGTCTGAACAAATTTAATTGAAGTCTTGAAAATAAAACTTACTTGGAAATCCTCTCCTATTCTGAAATACTTTGATATTTGTTTACGGTAATATAATGTTCCATTTTCTATGGCTTGAAACGCAGCCCATTAATTATTGCTTAAAGCAAAATCCTATGGCTGGGCAGCAGAATGGAGATGGGAGCCCAGATTCAGAATAAAATAATTCAGTGACCCATTTAATAGTGGGCACAGAGACAGCGGCTTTGTATGGGAAGAAAATAAATAGATTCTGTATTGTATGTAGAATATAAAATATTGTAGCGATTTGAATAGAGAGAGACGATTGAATATAACAGGAGCTGCATCCGGGACTCGGGACCGGGAAATGTGGTTTCTTCCAGATCCCATCTGTAAAAGACACAAATAATGTAGTCCTCTGTTCATTGGTAAAGAGGTGGAAGTACCTACATTTGACTTGGTATCGACCTCTGGTAGCAGAGCTGGAGTGTGAAAAGAAGAAGCAGTTAAAGGAGTTCATGCAGGAACGGGACAAGGGGTGGGCAGGAGGGGGAGCTGCCCTGGGCAATGTGGTATCATGATAGTGATAGGAGCGGGGGGGGGGTGTTGGGGCGGAGCCGCAAGGAGATTGCAGGTGGGGATTTGTGTTGGGAGGGGGAATTTGGGGGGGTGTTAGGGTGGGGGGATGCTAGGAGTTGGTAACATTTGTGCTAGGAGGGGGGCTTTGGGGTGTTTGTGCCAGGAAAGGTGATATGGTAGAGGGGGGAAGGGCATTTATGCTAGGAGGAAATATTTTTTTTTTTGGAGGCATAGGATTTGTGCTAGTAGGGATGATTTGGGATATATTTGTGCTAGGAGGAGAAATTTGGGGGGAGGGAGGGTGGACAATTTGTGCTAGAGGGGGGATTCACTGTGGTGGGAGAAGCTGTGTACTGGGAGGGGAAATCTGAGGAATTGTGCGAGAAGGAGTGATTTTTTTTTTTTGGGAGGGGGGTTGATGTGTGCAGAGGGATATGCGGAGAGAGAAGATTTGAGCTGGGAGGGGTGTGCAAATATTTGCGCTGGGGGGGGGGGGGGGTCGATTTTTCCTGAGAGGAGCAGGAATTTATGCTTAGGGGTAAGCTTGCAGATTAGTCCCCAATTTTTATGGAGGGGGGGATTTCCCCCCTTATGTATTTATACAGGGAGATCATATGCCCCCTTATGTATTTATACATGGAGATCATATCCCCCCTTATGTATTTATACATGGAGATCATATCCCCCCTTATGTATTTATACATGGAGATCATATCCCCCCTTATGTATTTATACATGGAGATCATATCCCCCCTTATGTATTTATACATGGAGATCATATCCCCCCTTATGTATTTATACATGGTGATCATATCCCCCCTTATGTATTTATACATGGAGATCATATCCCCCCTTATGTATTTATACATGGAGATCATATCCCCCCCTTATGTATTTATACATGGAGATCATATCCCCCCTTATGTATTTATACATGGAGATCATATCCCCTCTTATGTATTTATACATGGAGATCATATCCCCCCCTTATGTATTTATACATGGTGATCATATCCCCCCTTATGTATTTATACATGGAGATCATATCCCCTCTTATGTATTTATACATGGAGATCATATCCCCCTTATGTATTTATACATGGAGATCATACCCCCCCCCCCCTTATGTATTTATACATGGAGATAATATCCCCCCTTATGTATTTATACATGGAGATCATACCCCCCTTATGTATTTATACATGGAGATCATATCCCCCCTTATGTATTTATACATGGAGATCATATCCCCCCTTATGTATTTATACATGGTGATCATATCCCCCCTTATGTATTTATACATGGAGATCATATCCCCCCTTATGTATTTATACATGGTGATCATATCCCCCCTTATGTATTTATACATGGAGATCATATCCCCCTTATGTATTTATACATGGAGATCATATCCCCCCCTTATGTATTTATACATGGTGATCATATCCCCCCTTATGTATTTATACATGGAGATCATACCCCCCCTTATGTATTTATACATGGAGATCATATCCCCCCCCCTTATGTATTTATACATGGAGATCATATCCCCCCCTTATGTATTTATACATGGAGATCATATCCCCCCTTAATGTCCTCTTCTGAAGAGAGAATAAATTCAGTTCCTCTAATCTCTCCTCATAGCTGAGCTCCTCCATGCCTCTTATCAGTTTGGTTGCCCTTCTCTGCACTTTCTCCAGTTCCCCGATATCCTTTCTGACAACTGGAGCCCAAAACTGAACTGCATATTCCAGATGAGGTCTTACTAATGATTTGTACAGATGATATCTCTCTCTCTCTCTGGAGTCCATTTCCCTCTTATACAAAATAGATAGAGAGCTGAGTGTCTAGGTGTCCATTGGACCATCTGCCACATCCCAAAATAGTAAAGTACAAGAAACAGGGAAACCCCCCAAGGAAGTGGGACTTTATTGGTAGGAAGGAAGTAAGAAGGTAGGTAAGTAAAATCAAAATAATTTATTGAAAAATTGTTAAAAAGGTAACATGTCACATTGCAGACAATAAAAACAATGAATCATGCATGGAGAATTACAGGTGTACCATACGTTCAATCAGGGGGCCAGGCGGGTCATGAATTAGAGTAACTGACCAAGAAATCCAAGAAAGGACTTTGCTTGGTTTGGAAACCGCAGCCTGGCATTGCATGCTATTATTAAGCTTATGATCTACCAGAACACCCAGATCCTTCTCCGCTATGGATTCACCCAGATCCTTCTCCACTATGGATTCCCCCAGTTCCTTCTCCACTATGGATTCCCCCAGATCCTTCTCCACTATGGATTCCCCCATTTTTTCTCCCCCTAGTATATATGATGCATGCATATTCTTACCCCCAAGTGCAGAACTTTACATTTATGAACATTAAACCTCATTTGCCACATAGTTGCCCAATGAAACAGTGCATTGAGGTCAACTGGTAAGTTGGAGACATCCTGTAAGGAAGTTATTCCACTGCAAAGCTTGGTGTCATCTGCAAAGACTGAAATCCGAACCCCTCATTGTTTATAAAGATATTAAAAAGTAAGGGTCCCAACACTGAACCTTGGGGTACACCACTGATAACCTTACACCATTCAGAGTAAGAAAAATGTATCACTACACTCTGAATTCAGTCTTTAGTCCACAGCCACCCCTCTGTCCAAGTATACCACGTCCACAGCCACCCCTCTGTCCAAGTATACCACGTCCACAGCCACCCCTCTGTCCAAGTATACCACATCCACAGCCACCCCTCTGTCCAAGTATACCGCATCCACAGTCACCCCTCTGTCCAAGTATACCACGTCCACAACCACCCCTCTGTCCAAGTATACCACATCCACAGCCACCCCTCTGTCCAAGTATTCCACATCCACAGCCACCCCTCTGTCCAAGTATACCACGTCCACAGCCACCCCTCTGTCCAAGTATACCACGTCCACAGCCACCCCTCTGTCCAAGTATACCACGTCCACAGCCACCCCTCTGTCCAAGTATACCACGTCCACAGCCACCCCTCTGTCCAAGTATACCACGTCCACAGCCACCCCTCTATCCAAGTATACCACATCCACAGCCACCCCTCTGTCCAAGTATACCATGTCCACAGCCACCCCTCTGTCCAAGTATACCACGTCCACAGCCACCCCTCTATCCAAGTATACCACGTTCACAGTCCCCCTCTGTCCAAGTATACCACGTTCACAGCCCCCCTCTGTCCAAGTATACCTCGTCCACAGCCACCCCTCTGTCCAAGTATACCACGTCCACAGCCACCCCTCTGTCCAAGTATACCACGTCCACAGCCACTCCTCTGTCCAAGTATACCACGTCCACAGCCACCCCTCTATCCAAGTATACCACGTCCACAACCACCCCTCTGTCCAAGTATACCGCATCCACAGTCACCCCTCTGTCCAAGTATACCACGTCCACAACCACTCCTCTGTCCAAGTATTCCACATCCACAGCCACTCCTCTGTCCAAGTATACCCCGTCCACAGCCACCCCTCTGTCCAAGTATACCACATCCACAGCCACCCCTCTGTCCAAGTATTCCACATCCACAGCCACCCCTCTGTCCAAGTATACCACATCCACAGCCACTCCTCTGTCCAAGTATACCACGTCCACAGCCACCCCTCTGTCCAAGTATACCATGTCCACAGCCACCCCTCTGTCCAAGTATACCACGTCCACAGCCACCCCTCTGTCCAAGTATACCACGTCCACAGCCACCCCTCTATCCAAGTATACCACATCCACAACCACCCCTCTGTCCAAGTATACCACGTCCACAGCCCCCCCTCTGTCCAGGGTTTTTCTTACCTCCTCAAAAAACAAATCAGGTTCGTCTGACAACTTCTGTCTCTTATGAATCCATGCTGTCTGTTGCTTAAAATGTTAAATGTGTAAATTTAGGAACTGAATTGACAGAAAAACAAGAGGAAGGGAAGTGGAGGGGAGAGGAGAGGAGAAGAAAAGGGAACGGGAAAAGAAGGAAGGTTAACGGAGGGGAGAGGAGAGTGGAGGAGAAAGGAAGGGACTAGAAAGATTGTGAAGGGGGGAAGGGAAAAGAAGAGATGAGGGGAGGAGAAGAGAAAAGGGATAAAGGAAGAGGGAAGGTAGGGAAATAAGAATATGGGAGGGAAAGGGAAGAGATGAGGGGAGGAGAGAGGAAGGGAAGAGAAAAGAGGAGAGGGGGTGGGAGGAGAGGGGAGGAGAGGGGACGGGAGGGAGGAGAGGGGTGCAGGAAGGGGGAATGTAGGGGTATGAGAAAATGGGAAGAAGGAAGGGGAAAAAGAGAGGAGTGATGAAGGGAAAAGAAGGAAAGGGAGTGGAGGGGAGAGGAGCGAGGAAGGGAAAAGAAGGGAAGAGAAGAGATGGGTAGAGGAAGGGGGAAGAGAAGTGAAAGAAAAGAGGAGAGAAGTATAGAGGCAAGGGATGGAGGAAGGGGGAGGGCAATGCCGGGACAAGGTCATCCAGCGCCCAGGGCAGGGATGCCAAACTGCGCCCCCCTTCCCTTATGGTTAGGGTCAAGGTGCCCTCCCATCCCTGCAATAAACCCTTGTGCCCAGGGCAACCGTCCCTCCTGCCCACCCCTTGTCCTGGCCCTGGTAGAGGGTAGGGGATTGAGAAAATGGGAGGAAGCAAGGGGAAAAAGAGAGGAGAGGTGAGGAGAAGGGACAGAAAAAGAAGGAAAGGGAGTGGAGGGGAGAGGAGAGTGGAAGGTAAGAGAAGGGAAGAGAAAGATAGGTGGAGGAGGGGGGAACGAAGGAGAAACATAGGTGGAGGAGGGGGGAAGGGAAGAGAAGAGATGAGAAAGAAAAGAGAATAGGAGAGGGATAGAGGAAGGGGGGCAGTAGGGGAATGAGAACATAGGAGGAAGGGAGGGTAAAAGGAAAGAAGAGGAGAGTGATAGAGGAAGGGGGAGGTAGGGGAATGAGAACATAGGAGCAGTGGCGTAGCGTGAGGGGTGCAGGGGGGGCCGGCCGCACCGGTCGCAACATCTGGGGGGGGGGCGCGCTCGCACTCGCATCTCTCTGCTCCTGCCTGGCTCACTCACTCTCACTGCAGTGCTGGCTGTGCGAATCCGATCCGAGCCGCCGGGTCGCTGCCCACTGTGGAGGGGAGGGGGGGGGGGGTGCCAGGCGTGCGGTGCGGAGAGCGAGGGACTATCTGGGGGAGGGACAGTGCAGCGGCCGCCCAGCGCAGCGCTGAGCGAGGGAGAGAACCACACCAGACCGAGACCAGCCCAGGCAGCAGCAGAAGAAGCTGGCAGCGGCGGCAGGTGACACAGGCCAGAGAGGAGAGAGCCAGTGGTGACAGACGCTGCAGGAGGAAAACCTAGGAGGACCTGGAGGAGAAAACCTAGCCTGCTGTGATCGGGTCCGGGACAGCCGGTGAAAAAAAAGGTAGGAGTCACGAGTGACAGGAGTCAGGACTGACTGGAGTAGTACTGGGCTCAGTGGGCTGGCTGTGTAGTGCTAGTAGTGACTAGACTGACTGACTGAGTGTGTGAGAAGAAGAACACTGAATAGTATGCAACTATATGTGGACAGTGGACATAAAAGGCACAGAAGAATGTATTTAAATGGAGCCATATGATTATGTAGCGCTACTCATAGAGGATCCTCAGAGAGGGGATCTATTTTATGGGGAACCTGGCCTGCTGTAAGGGGGGAGATCTAAATGGGGGATGGGACCTCACCTCACCCTCGCCTGCTGTAAGGGGGGATCTATATGGGGGACATGATCCCCCTTACAGTAGGCCAGGGTGAGGTGAGGTCACTCTGGGGTCCCCCATATAGTTCCCCCCTTACAGCAGGCCAGGGTGAGGTGAGGTCACTCTGGGGTCCCCCATATAGATCCCCCCTACAGCAGGCCAGGGTCCGGACCTCACCTCACCCTGGCCTGCTGTAAGGGGGGGATCTATATGGAGGACCTCACCTCACCTTGGCCTGCTGTAAGGGGGGATCTATATGGGGGACCTCACCTCACCCTGGCCTGCTGTAAGGGGGGGATCTATATGGGGGACCTCACCCTGGCCTGCTGTAAGGGGGGGGTCTATATGGGGGACCTGGGATCTATATGGGGGACCTCACCTCACCCTGGCCTGCTGTAAGGGGGATCTATATGGGGGACCAGGTCCCCCATATAGATCCCCCTTACAGCAGGCCAGGGTGAGGTGAGGTCCCCCATATAGATCCCCCTTACAGCAGGCCAGGGTGAGGTGAGGTCCCCCATATAGATCCCCCTTACAGCAGGCCAGGGTGAGGTGAGGTCCTCCGTATAGATCCCCCCTTACAACAGGCCAGGGTGAGGAGAGGTCCCGTCCCCCATATAGATCTCCCCCTTACAGCAGGCCAGGGTGAGGTGAGGTCCCGTCCCCCATATAGATCTCCCCCTTACAGCAGGCCAGGGTGAGGTGAGGTCCCGTCCCCCATATAGATCCCCCCTTACAACAGGCCAGGGTGAGGAGAAGTCCCGTCCCCCATATAGATCTCCCCCTTACAGCAGGCCAGGGTGAGGTGAGGTCCGAGGTCCCCCATATAGATCCCCCTCACCCTGGCCTACTGTAAAGGGGGTGATCTATATGGGGGATGGGACCTCACCTCACCTCACCCTGGCCTGCTGTAAGGGGGGATCTATATGGGGGACCTCACCCTGGCCTGCTGTAAGGGGGATCTATATGGGGGACCTCATCTCACCCTGGCCTGCTGTAAAGGAGGATCTATGGGGGACCTGCCCAGGCCTGCTCTAAAGGGGGATCTATAGGGACCCTGCTCTAAAGGGGATCTATGCCATAGATTCCCCCCTTAGAGCAGGATCCCCATAGATCCCCTTTAGAGCAGGCCAGGGCCCCCATAGATCCCCTTTAGAGCAGACCAGGGTCCCCATAGATCCCCTTTTAGAGCAGGGTCCCCATAGATTCCCCACTTTAGAGAAATATCCCCATAGATTATATGGGGACCATTCTCTAAAGGGGGATCTATGGGGACCCTACTCTAAAAGGTGATCTATGGGTACCCTTCCCTGCTCTAAAGGGGATCTATGGGGGCCCTGGCCTGCTCTAAAGTGCTTAGGAGGTAAGGGTTTCTTTAACTAATCTAGTTTGAAGAGACTCAAGTGCTAAAATCCCGCAGGTTAGGGGGCGCAAATTACTTGCCTTGCCCCGGGTGCTGACAACCCACGCAACGCCACTGCATAGGAGGAAGGGTGGGTAAAAGGAGAGAAGAGGAGAGGGATAGAGGAAGGGGGGCAGTAGGGGAATGAGAACATAGGAGGAAGGGAGGGTAAAAGGAGAGAAGAGGAGAAAAGAGGAGAGGAGAGGTTCAGCAACCAGGTTCAGTAGATGTATACAGTATACTCTTCTAAAACAAGCAGATATAGCAAGCCTATGCCTCCTAAATGTGGGTTGCATGCTGCCTTTTGCCACATGATTCTGGGCTTTACAACCTGCCTTTCATGCTCCAGTAAGTGTGGGCAAGACTGCAAAAGAAACAGAGAAGAGGAGGTAAAGGAAGGGAAGGTAAGAGAAGGGGCGGTGCTTGTAGCAACCGACACCCCCTTTTCTTGCATTTTACAGGCTTACCTGCGGGGCAGTTTTCATAAAATATGATACTGAAATGGATTCGACAAGCACAGCAATCAGGTGCATTTGACGAATTCCAGGACTAAAATGAACCTTCTTCAGAAACTAATTTGAACCGGTTAAATAAAAAGTCTTCATATTTGACCGGAGAATACCTTTAAATCACCCAAACTATAACTCAAATAACATTTAAAAAAAAAAAAAGCTGCAAAAGTTTGAGCGTTCGAGTGATCAAGTGAAAGGAAAATTGCCACATGTTCAAACAGCACAAAAAAAGGGGCAATTAAGTGAGCGAAGCGTCAGGCTGAGCAGTCACACAAACAATAGCCGCTGGAATGGAAAATAGACATTATTAACTTGGATGTATGCGTTATCGGGTGAGGCGAGGAGTTAGTCATCTCACAGCGCAATGACAGGGAAGACTAAAGCGGCAAGGCGTGATTAATAATATATTTTCAACTTTCTAATTATACTACGCCAGGCCGGCTACCGTCATAGGTTGTACCAAGGGTGCGATTCGTCCAAACTAACGGTACAGACAAATGTCAGATTGTATTAAAATAAAAAATCATTATTACAAAAAAATGATTATTACTATTTTTGGCGCTGCTGACTTAAAGCCAAACTGCAGGAAGATATAAAAGACACAAACATATGCAGCTCTGTGATCAAAGAAAATCAAATGTATTTTTTTAAATACAAGCAGTGTAAATACCTTACTGTGACCTGGTATCAACCCTTCGCTTTGTACAGCAGGGCTGGAAGGTGAGAGGAAGAAGCAGCACAAGGAGTTATTGTACTGTCATGAGGAATGCTTATAGGAGGAGAGAGCAGATGGACTGTCCAGTCACAGGCTGGGGGCAGGTTCAGGGTGTGAACTCCTCACAGGCGGGGCTCGGAGGAAGTGGGTTGAATAATGCTGGCCATCAGACTTCTAGTGGCAAAAAAAAAAAAGGAAATCTCTATTAACCACTTAAGCCCCGGAAGATTTTACCCCCTTCCTGACCAGGGCCTATTTTGCGTTTCGGCACTGCATGACGTTAACGGACAATTGCGCGGTCGTGCAACGCTTTACCAAAACAAATTTTTGACGTCCTTTTTTTCCCACAAACAGAGCTTTCTTTTGGTGGTATTTGATCACCTGTGCGATTTTTTGATCATGCGCTATAAACAAAAAAAGAGCGTCAATTTTGCAAAAATAACAATATTTTTCAAATTTTTTTATATGAAATTCCAAAAAAAAATGCAAAATTTTTTAACATTTGAGTCCAATTTTTTTTTACCATATGTTTGGTAAAAAAATCGCAAAAAGCGTATTTTGATTGGTTTGCGCAAAAGTTATTGTGTTTACTAACAAAGGGAAAGATTTTTGTCATTTTTGCTGATTTTTTTTTTAACGCGTAATTGCGGCGATCTGCGATTTTTTTTTTTGCGGGACTGCGACATTGCGGCGGACAGATCAGACCCTTGACTGACATTTTTGACACTTTTGGGGTTACCAGTGACATTACTACAGTAATCAGTGCGTGTTACTACATATGCACTGTTACTGTAAAAAAGACACTGGCAGTGAAGGGGTTAACTTTTTTTTGAGAGGGAGGGGTTAAGTGTGTCCCTAGGGGCGTGTTTCTAACTGTGATTGGCTGTGGCTTGATGTGTAAGAACAGTTTAAAGGCAGCGGGGTGCCGGACACACTGCTGGCTATAAGAGGGGTGGGGGTTTTCGCATCATGTGCCTCTATTCTTGTAAGCTGACTGGCGTCCTTCTAGAGTGTCCTCGGGGCACAGAGCGATGCGCCCCGAACACTCCCACTCACGATTGCCATCCTGTGATTGGTCCAGGATGTCTGACGTCGTAGGGGCGATGCTTGGGCATCACTCGTCTGCTTCCCGCCTGAGCCTCACCCCACGCAGACGTTTCCATTGTCTCTCTCTTATCTCTGCTGCTACACAGACAGGACGCTGAGGACTCGAGTGAGGACCGCCCGGTCGGACGGACCGAATCAGAGAGGAGAGAACAGGACAGTGCTACCAGGGCAGCCAGCCAGCCAGGACCGAATCAGAGAGGAGAGAGCAGGACAGTGCTACCAGGGCAGCCAGCCAGCCAGGAGGACAGGACAGCAAGAGAGGGAGAGGGAGCCCTCAGTCCAGTCAATCCCCATAGTTCTGCTAACGCAAAAGGTGAGTGGAACTTGGAAGCAACTCACCATCACCAGCCTGCCAGGGAAGGGAAGGATCATGTAATGGCCCATACTGGAAGGATTTAGCAGGAGTTTGTTACCACTCCTGCTAAATCCTTCCAGTATGAGCCCTTACATGACTATGAGCTTTCTGGACTGTTATCAGTTAGCATTGTAATCCCCATGAACTACAAAACACCTCCCCCTGTTATGAAGAAGAGAAGGAGGCCTTACCTCCACTCACAGATTTTTTTTTTTTTGTAAATACTTTATTTATAGTAGGTAAACAAGGCATACATTACAGTCAAAAGCGGATATAGAAATCAGATCAATGTGACAGGTAAAACAGAAATCCAACAAATTCCGTAAGAACCAAAAAGGTATTCAAGGAAATATCACACATACGGTCTTATGAGCAGAAAACAATGCAGGAAAATCCCTGATGAGAGACAACTAACATATTCCAGTTAGAGCTTATATGGTCTGGGAACTCAGAAAAAACCGAACATACGGCATGGCTCTGGGATAATTCCCACGCCCACCGGCATCACTCAAATGGCCGGAATACGGGAGCAAGGAAGTATGTCCCAAGTAAAAAGTGGCTACCACACTTTCCCAGAAATTTGACTGTTGGCATGCATAAATGAGGAAAGAAGTGGTTTCCATGCCCGCTAGTTAGGCATATTTGAGAGAAAAGGTAACTAAGAGAAGGATAGGCCAGGAAGCAAGAAAAGTTGGAAAGGGAAAACAGAGGAGAGGGGGAGAAGGAGAGAGAGAGAGTGGGTGCAGGGGGTGGAGATGGCCACCTGCCAGGCACGTTATACTTATGCAACCAGGTCTCCGTACTCAGCTGAAAACTTGAACTCGTGCCAATAATGCCATCGCTTGAGGAATTTGTCTCTCGTACCACGTTCAGCAGTTACAAGATCTTCCATTTCATTGATAAACGCCACCTTACATAGCCACATCGCCACTGTGGGGGAATGGGACTGTTTCTAGAGCAGAGGAATGCAGCTCCTGGCCGCGGTCAGCAGAAGCGGCAAAATCGATTTCCGATACGATGCCCTCAGAAACTCGTTGTGATTTAAAAGGAAAAGGGCCGGATCCAAGGTGAGGGTATGATCAGTAAATTTTTGAGAGATGCGCAATACTTCCGACCAGAAAGACTGAAGACTGTTGCAGGACCAAAAAATATGGAGAAGCGAGCCCTCCTCTTCTCCACACCTCCAGCATCGGTCGGAGCAGGAGGGAAACATTTTATGGAGCTTAGCCGGTGTAAAGTACCACCGGGTCAGAAACTTGTATCCAGCTTCTTGGTATTTAGAGCAGATGGAGGTTTTATACGCAAAAAGAAGAGATGGTCCACTTGATGGTCAGAGAAGGACAGGCCCAAATCGCTTTCCCAGTGTGTGATGTAAGGAGGCCGGAAGTCAGGTTCAGGGGAGGACAGCAGACGGTAGAGCAGAGAGATCGTATGGCACAATGGGGAATTCTCTGCACAGAGTTCTTCAAAGGGCATAAGGCGTCTTGCAAAGGAAACTGCTGAAGGTAAAGAATGTAAGAAATGGGCCAATTGCATCTTCTGTCAAAAGGATAAGGCACTGAAGGCACGATCAGAGCACAAAGTTGCCCTAGACACCCATTGCCCGTGACGAACAAAATGTCTCGCTTGGTAGATGCCGGTAGTTTTCAGAGTACGGAAGCCAGGGTCGTTCACACCCGGGTTATCAGAGATCGAAAGCAAGGGGGACGGCTGTGGAGCCAGCTGACCCACCTGGCAAAGTCTCTGACCAATAGATAAGGTGGCCCCGATCGTAGGGTGAGACGCAAACAATTTCGGCGGCGGGGACAGATTCCAGAGAAGAGGCTCCGGAGGAGAATCCCCAAAAGAACGTTCAACGTGGACCCACTGTTTCAAGGGACCATGTCTATACCAGTCCAAGATCCGTGACAGATGACATGCAGCATGGTAAAGTGCCGCATCAGGCAAGGCCATTCCTCCATTCAACTTGGCCATGCGTAGGATCTTCAATGCTAGGCGGGGGGGGGGGTCCCCTAATCCAGAGGAATTCCCAAAACATTCTGTTCACCTTTTTGAGGAAAACCGGAGGGACATTGATAGAGAGAGCCTGGAGTACATACAGAAGGCGGGGCATTACGTTCATCTTGATGATGTTACAGCGCCCGAACCACGAGAACATACCCCGTCGCCACCCGTCCAGGTCTCGTCTGATCTGAGTTAGTAGAGGAGGAAAGTTGCAGTCGAATATCCGAGTAGGGCAATTCGGGAGGGAGATACCAGGTATGTAATATGGGAGGAACTCCATTTAAAAGGGAAGTCTGCCTTGAGTAAAGCTGATAAAGCAGGTGGCATTGCGATCGGGAGTGCCTCGGACTTCTGGTGGTTAATTTTATATGACGACAAGGTCTCATATATTCGAAACTCCCGCACCAGATTTGGAAGGGAGATGAGCGGTTTGGTAAGGAAAAAGAGGAGATCATCGGCGTAAGCCGCAACCTTCGGCGCAAGTGACTGGGAGACAGAAAGCCCTGAAATGTCACCATTAGTCCGTATCGTCCTCAGAAAGGGTTCCAACGTCAATATAAAGATCAAGGGGGGCAGGGGGCACCCCTGATGAGTCCCGTTGGCAATATCAAGGGGACTAGAAAGCACACCGTTAACCTTGACATTCGCCGAAGGCCAGGAGTATATACCCTTGATCCATGACATCATACGCTGTCCCAATCCTATGTGTTCCATAGTCTCTACAAGAAACTGACAATTCACTCGATCAAAGGCCTTTTCGGCATCCGTCGAGAGGATCAGCAAGGGGGTCTTGCGGACAGAGGCCAAATGAAGTAGATCGATGGCTTCTGTGGTGTTATCTCTGGCCTCCCGTGTGGTCACGAACCCCACCTGGTCATCATGTACCAACTGTGGAACGAGGTGGGCCAACCGCGACGCCAGGATTTTAGTGAAGAGCTTCAGATCGGTGTTGAGGAGCGAGATGGGTCGATTGGAGATACTTACTTCTTACTGGGAGAGATAGTGTAGGACCCGCTGGTGGTGGGCTTGAGCACGATATGGCCATATGGTGGGACCAAATCCCCATTTTTTGCCTTTATATTTGATAGTCATTTATTTTGCGCTATTCTCTGTAAATATGCATGTTGCTTGGTTCATAGCTGCACCAGCTTTAGAAATGCATGTTCAGGGTGTGCCCCCCAGCTCTTTGTTTGTTTGTTGTGTATTCGGTCCTGACCAGACTTCTGGGGTTGAGCTCCCCACCCTCCCACACCTGTACTCTATCAGTGTCCACTATCAAGCAGATATAGGAGGAGTCCCTTATAATGCAGTTGCACATCTCTCCCAGTAAGGAGTAAGCATCTCCAATGGTGAGAGGTTGGATTCATCCTTCTTTTTATGGATAGTGTAGGACCCACTGACAATGGGGTACTTTGATGTAGTGGTGGGCTTGAGCACGATATGGCCATATGGTGGGACCAAATCCCCATTGTTCGCCTTTATATTTGATAGTCATTTCTTTTGCATGTGTGCGCTATTCTCTGTAAATATGCATGTCGCTTGGTTCATAGCTGCACCAGCTTTAGAAATGTATGTTCAGGGTGTGCCCCCCCAGCTCTTTGTTTGTTTGAGATGGGTCGATAGTTTTGGCAGAGGAGGGGATCTTTTCCCTCCTTTGGTAGAACCGTGATCTGTGCTCGAAGCGAGTCCACGGGAAATACTGCTCCACTGCCAGTCGAATTATACGCAGATAGAAAGTGCGAGAAAAGAAGGTCCTCAAAACATTTATAATATGCAAGAGAATAGCCGTCGGGGCCCGGAGCCCTACCCCCCTTCATCTCCGCCAGGGCCCTGGCGAATTCGGGGGGTTGGAGTGGCTCCTCCAATAATTCCAAGGCTTCCTCTGGGAGGCTGGGGAGACCTGAAGCATGAATATATTCCCCGATAGCTTCACGAGACTCACTATCCGCAGAAGAGGTAGTGCCAGAGGATAAGTTATAGAGGGAGGTGTAATACTGATGGAAGACGTCTGTTATCTCCTCTGTAGCATGTACCTTGCGCTGTGAGGAGGACAATATTTCAGGGATAAACATCTGCGCTCTCTGCTGACGAAGCGCATGCACCAGGATCTTGCCACACTTATCCCCGTGTTTGTAGAATGCCCATCTGCATATTGCCAAAGTGGCTTTCGCCTTAAACAGGAGCATGGAGCGGAGTTGTTCGCGTTTGTGGGTGGATTACAGGGAGCTATTACGGGAGAGGAGATCCTGAAACTTCCGCAACCCCTCTCTTTTCTTCCTAGAACCGATCTTGATCAGGATCCCCCGGATATAACATTTATGAGCCTCCCATACCATCAAGGGGGTGCTCTCCCCGGATGAACATTGGAAGTGAAAAACTGCCGCAGCTCCGATCCCACCTCCTCCAGGACAGCCGCGTCCTGAAGTAGGCAGTTATTAAGCCTCCATTGCCACTGACGCCACTCCGGGGTCCTCAGATCGAGCTCAAGGACCACTGGAGCGTGGTCCGAAATTGTGATTGAACCTATGGACGCTGAAACAACCCGAGTCAACAAGGCCTGGGGCACCATAAAGAAATCAATGCGCGTGTAGGAATCGTGCGGCGGGGAATAAAAAGTGTAATCCCTGGTTGTCGGATTCAATATACGCCAAGCATCCACCAGTCGGAAGGCCTGTAGGGTCATTTTAACCCTCTTCAAGGCCGAATAAGAAATATGTGAGGCCCCTCGGGAGGTGTCCAGTATCGGATCGAGGACCAAATTAAAGTCGCCTCCAACAAGAATTGAGCCTTCCGCAAAGTCCGCCAACTTCGCGAATATCGCTTCCAAGAATGTCACTTGGTCAGAATTGGGCATATAGAGATTCACCAACGTGACCGCCACCGAGCCCAGCTGGCCCTTAACAAACAACGCGTGACCAGAATCATTGCTCCAAGTATCCGAGAGCGACCACGGAGAGCAGCTGCCTATCAATATGCTCACCCCTCGCGATCTGGAATCAGAGGAACAGCCATGGTACACAGTAGGGAATCTCCTTTTCCCAGTTTAGGGATCTTGTCCGATTTGAAATGAGTCTCTTGCAGGTAGCCAACATGGGCGCCATGGCGGTAGAGGTCAGTCAGAACAATGGAGCGTTTTTCCGGGGTATTGAAGGGCAGGAAGGGGTGGAGGAGAAAAAAAAAAGGGGGACGGAGGCAGAAAGGAAGGGTGAGGGGGGGAAGGATGGGAAGGGAAGGAAGGGGGGCATCCCCATTGTGCATCATCTCAGCATTGTAATAACAGTGGAGGAAGAGATATGCAATAGCTAGGTACAATAAATTAGGCACAGCTGAATAACCGATATGACCCTGCATTAGCAACCAAAGCTCAGAGCCCAAGGAGGCTGCGTCTCCTGAAGGCAGAGGGATAAATGAAATAAAACAGTAATAAAACGGGCGTCGCTGCGGAGTCGTCCCTAGGTGCACGGGAAAGAAAGAGAGATATACGAAGAGAGAGGCAGGCAGAAAAAGGGGGGGATAAAAGGGGGGACAGGGGGGAGAAGGTGGGAAAGGAGGGGGTAAGGGTCACATAAGGTGACTGGGGAGAAGATCCATGTAACCAGTAGGACGCAAGTCGCAGCAAGGCACGTGGTGTAATCAAAAAGGAAAAGTTAAGTCTGTATGAGATTGGGAGGTACAGCATAACTGAAGACACTAAGCACTGCAATTCCCAACGTCCCCGTTCAGTAACCGCAGTCTCCGGGCAGGGAGACAAGCAGACATGACCCTGCATGTAAATCAATGAACCAAAGAGTCTAAGTCCACCCCAAAGGGACCAGGGACCCTCAGTCCTTCCCATCACGGATAGCTCTGCTCATGGGGCAACAAATACAGGGCCGATGGGAACCCTCACATACGGGGCCCAGGGGAGTATCATACAAGGAATGTCATGGAGGGGATGACCGAGAACCTCAACCCCCTGGGTATTCTGTGCAGCAGGGCAGACGGAGCAATAGGATAAGTGACAACCCTAGGGCATCCACTAAGGTACCATGGGACAGGGACCTAGCCCCAAGAGAGCGTGAGTGTCACTGAAGCCAGGGAGCTGGGGACAATCCGGGGTGAGCCAGTTCAATCCAGAGAAGGGGACACGAGGCATTCAAGGGGCGCCTACATCATAGTCACGGCCACAGAGCAGGCTCATGTGCTGAGGGAGCAGGACAGGGGGATATCAAGAGGGGAAAAACAAAGAGACCAGGAGGGGGCCATACTCACGGGACCGGACCAAACATCACTCAAGTTTCGGGAGCTGCCACTTCAGGGCCCCGAGGTCGAGACCCTGAGTTCCCCGAGATTGAGAAGAACCTCCAGGCTCATGGCGGGGGTCCCGCTCCGGGAGTCTAGCCAGCCAGTCCGGGAGGGGCACTGGGTCAATGCCTAGATAGGTGAACAGAGCTGGTAATTCGGCATGCCTGCAGAGGTTGAACGAAGCATTGTTTTTCCGTACGATCAATCGAAGGGGGAATCCCCAACGGTAGGTTGTGTCTGGCGAACAGAGCTGCTCCAGCAGTGGCTTCAACATAGCCCAGCGCTGCAGGGTCCCCCGGGCTATGTCCGAGAAGATTGATACAGAAGCACCGTCAAAATCCATGGGGCCTTTCGTCCAAGCTTCTCGCAGCACCCGCTCCTTGACCGCATACCGATGGAAGCGGCAGATGACATTGCGCGGCTAGCAGGATCAGAAGAGCGAGCGCCCAAGGCCCGACCAACCCTGTCAAACACGAAGGGTACTGCAGGATCCGGTGGCAGCACAGGGGAGAGTATGGCCCGTACAGTTTCTGGCAAGTCTTCGGAGCCAGAGGCCTCAGGGATGTCCCGGAGCCGCAAGTTATTCCGGCGGCTCCGGTTTTCCATGTCCTCCATCCTCAATTTCAGCGAGGATTGGAGCGTGTGAGGACTGGGTCTGCTCAAGGAGGGCAATGCGGTCCTGTAGAGCGCTAACTGCCGTCTCCCCACTCAACAGACGAGTATCCAGGTGAGCCACCTCCGCTCCAAGTTTATGGAAGTCTTGGCAGTGTTGTTCCGTTACCTGCGCCACTATAGCCTTGAGGTCTGCCTTGGTGGGGAGGGACCCGAGAAGGACCCAGATGTCCTGGTCTGTACCAACGCCACCCGTCGGAGTGGATTAGGACATTGAGAGAGGGCTAGAGGGCGCCATAGGGAGCGGTTCTGGGTGCGAGGCAGGACACTGGGTGGGCGATGCAAGAGCCGCAGGCCCCAACTCAACACGAGGGCTCAGAGCCAGGACCCTTGGTGAAGAACTGGAGGTATCAGGGAAAAAGCTTCTGATAGGAGCCACAGAAGGTGCCTTAGGGGTTTCCTTTCGTCTTCTTCCGTTTGTGGACGCTCATTGCAGCGAAAATAAGACAGTAAATAGCCGATTATGGTGGTCAGGGAACAGGAGTACCAGCGGGAAACGTCCTCACACCACCATGACCAAGCCACGCCCCCCCACTCACAGATTTTAATGAAACAGTTTTCTTCTGTAAATGAGGTCCTATTAATTGGATGCATTTAAAATGTATGAGATTTTACCTTTTACATTCTCTTTAAATGCCTCCAAAAAGTAAGAGGAAGTCCGATTTAGAAGGAGTTCTACTTTTTTTGTTTTGACATCACCACAATTATATAGTATTTTCCTTTGTACCTTGGCACCTTATGGATTTTCCTTATCATATATCATTCACTTTTCCACTATATTAATTATGGACTAGTTGATCTACACTTTACGGCACTTGGCCCTTTATTCAATTTGTTTTATTTATTATATTTTACATTTATTGTATTTATTGTTATATATCTACCTATATTATCCATCAATCACTTCTCTGGGAAGAGCTACTCCTTCCCCCCATTTCTTCTATACTGCACTAGTCACTTCATATACTTTGTGCAATATTAGATTTATTGCCACCAATAGCTTACATTAGCTGGACGTGTAATATCAGAGGATTTCAATTGTTTTTGCTGAACCTATCTTACTACCTCAATCACCACATTTTTTTAAAATATACATTTTTTATACTCACACACTCTTCCTCCTTGATCTTTTCCACTCTAGCCTAGTGGATTAGTGATTTTTCTATCCTCTCAGGCAGTGTCATTCCCCTCTCTTCCCCCTCTCTATATCCCATAATACCCTGCAAGACAAAGGTATAATGCGCTAGTGTGCATCGCATACTAGCTCATTATGAAATACTTACCTTAAAACGAAGGCCTGACACGAACCCCCGGACACCGCTGAGGGAGCTGACATGATCCCACGGCGTCTCTTCCGGGTTCGGCGGCTCTGGCGCTGTGAGTGGCCAGAGCCACGATGACGTCACTTTCCGGCAAGATCCGGCACGGCAAGCAGCTCTAAAGGTCCACCGGACCTTCAGAGCGCATGCGCCGCAGACGTCAGCTGGTGCATGCAGGGCAAATATCTCCTAAACTGTGCAGGTTTAGGAGATATTAATTGTACCTACAGGTAAGTCTTAATATAGGCTTAGCTGTAGGTAAAAGTCACAAAAATCGGTATACTACCACTTTAATATATGATATATTGGGAGAATTTGTTAATGCAAGCGAAATACAGGGGACGCAATGGGTGGAGTCTATAAGGGGTGGGGCTTTTGAGAAGTGGGATGGGTCAACATGGAAGTGCGGAGCCTGGAGCCCCACCATCTTAAAATTTCACAAGCCACCACTGTCGTTCAGTGATCTTCACACTCTCTGTCCTCTATACTCATTCAGTTGTCTCAACTCTCTCAGTCCTCTAAACTCACTTAGTCTAGACTCTCCAATCAGGAATCTTCTGACTCTGGCGTGAAGTACTGTCTCATGTGTAGAGCACACCTGTCTCCTAATGGGAGCCCAGAGCTATGCCCAAGCCTGTCATTATAAAGTCAGTGTGCACCATTACACACATGCTGCTGGTTTTCAGCAAGACCTGGACACTGCTGCGGAGGCTTCTTTTCTCTCAAAGCTCTTTGAAGTCTCCAAACTGTGGAATCCAATCCAGGACCACCATAACCCAGAGAAAGCTGAAAAAAGTTTTCTCCTCTCAAAATCGATGTTCTGGAGCACACTCAGCATTTGTACAAACCCTGTGTCACTTTTGCCTACTTTTAAACAGTGGCAGTGCCTTGCACTATCACTATATAAGTAAATTATCTACACTGAACAAAAATATTAAGGCAACACTTTTGTTTTTGCCCCCATTTTTCATGAGCTGAACTCAAAGATCTCAGACTTTTTCTATGTACACAAAAGGCCGATTTCTCTCAAATATTCTTCACAAATCTGTGTAAATCTGTGTTAGTGATCACTTCTCCTTTGCCGAGATAATCCGTCCACCTCACAGGTGTGGCATATCAAGATGCTGATTGGACAGCATGATTATTGCACAGGTGTGCCTTAGGCTGCCCACAATAAAAGGCCACCCTAAAATGTGCAGTTTTACTGTATTGGGGGGTCCGGGGGGTCCGAAAACCAGTCAGTATCCGGTGTGACCACCATTTGCATCACGCGGTGCAACACATCTCCTTCCCGTAGAGTTGATCAGGTTGGTGATTGGTTCCTGTGGAATGTTGGTCCACTCCTCTTCAATGGCTGTGCGAAGTTGCTGGATATTGGCAGGACCTGGAACACGCTGTCCTATACGCCAATCCAGAGCGTCCCAAACATGCTCACTGGGTGACATGTCCGGCGAGTGTGCTGGCCATGCAAGAACTGCAATGTTTTCAGCTTCCAGGAATTGTGTACAGATCCTTGCACCATGGGGCCGCGCATTATCATGCTGCAACATGAGGTGATGATCATGGATGAATGGCACAACAATGGGCCTCAGGGTCTCTTCATGGTATCTCTGTGCATTCAAAATGTCATCAATAAAATGCACCTGTGTTCCTTGTCCATAACATACGCCTACCCATACCTTAACCCCACCGCCACCATGGGCCACTCCATCCACAACGTATGCCTGCCCATACCATAACCCCACCGCCACTATGGGCCACTCCATCCACAACCTACGCCTGCCCATACCATAACCCTACCACCACCATAGGCCACTCCATCTACAACGTACGCCTGCCCATACCATAACCCCACCGCCACCATGGGCCACTCCATCCACAATGTACACCTGCCCATACCATAACCCCACCGCCACCATGGGACACTCCATCCACAACATACGCCTGCCCAAACCATAACCCCACCGCCACCATGGGCCACTCCATCCACAACGTACGCCTGCCCATACCATAACCCCACCGCTACCATGGGCCACTCCATCCACAACGTACGCCTGCCCATACCATAACCCCACCGCTACCACGGGCCACTCCATCCACAATGTACACCTGCCCATACGCCTTACCAAAAAGATGTAGCAAAATAGATATTGGTCTAAATTTTTGAAGAAATTTGATTTTTTTTTTATTAGATATGTTTTATAGCAGAAAGAAAAAAACTGTGGGTTTTCTTTTTTTTTTTTGTTCATAGCGCAAAAAATAAAGAAGGACACAGGTGATCAAATACCATCAAAATAAAGCTCTATTTATGGGGGGAAGAGGACATTTATTTTATTTTGGCACAGTGTCGCACGATAGCGCAATTGTCAGTTAAGGTAACGTAGTGCTATATCTCAAAAAAGTGGCCTGGTCATGAAGGGGGGTAAATCTTCCGGAGGTTAAGCGGTTAAAGACTTGAGGCATGGACAGTGTAAGCTCATACATACAGGAAGGGGTTGGGGGTCTAAAAATAATATTTAAAAAACTTGGCATTGTATTTTAGCCGGTGAATCTGTCTGTGGCAATATGCAATCGGTGAGCTAGACACATCCAGTGACAGCTTCCACTTTTAGATACAATGTATCATTAAAGAATGATGAAGATACATTGCAGCAGCTGCTTAGTAACCAGTCCCGGCTTCCACATTTTCCCACTCATTTTTTAGTCTTTAAACTATTATAGAAACAAAGTTTTAAAATGTTGAGAAAATTCGGTGGTAATAATGACTCTATTTGCATAGCCACAAGTGGCTACAGAGCGTCTACGGAGGATTCCGGCTCGTGGAATTAATGGAATGCAAATGTCAGACTTGAATAGTTATAAGCAGAGCTTAATTCACGAGAACCAAATCAGACGGGAACGAAGGTAAAAATTCAGGATCATTCATAATGAACTTTTCTCATGGATAGTTTTTCCTTATGTGTCAACTTCTGCAAACTTTACCTTTTCTAATCAGTCCGGAGGGCTTCTGCGAAAAAAAGAAAAATTTCAAGATCAGCTCCACCCAAGAAAAAAAAAAAAACAAAAACTATACCTTCACCAACTCCCTATCTTTTTTTTTTTTTTTTTAATTGGTTAACCCTTCCACTGCCAGGGCCATTTTTTATTTTTATTTTTTTCAATTTTTTGTTAACATATTTAAAAAAAATCATTTTAGGCCTGAAGATTACATAAAAACCCCAATGTTTATATTTCCTGAAAGCAGACACCCTAGAAATTAAAATACAGTTCCTTGAAAAAGTATTCACACCCCTTGAAATTTTTCACATTTTGTCATGGTACAACCAAAAACGTAAATGTATTTTATTGGGATTTTATGTGATAGACAGACAAAGTGGCCATAATTGTCTCAGCGTTGTTAGCCCGACCCATGAGAGTGGAGGGCAATAAGCCAGGGGTGAGTTGCTTGGCTGAGGGGAGTGGAGCACAGAGGTGGTGGATCTTCTGGGTGTTTCTCCATTCAGTAGGCACTTAAATCTCACCGGATCCTCTGATTATTATTACTATTCTTTTGGATTTTTAGGTGGTTGTGGACTTTTTCCTTTACCTTCTGTGGAGTTGCTCACAATGGAATTGGACTTTTTCATTTATTACAATTTATTATTTGATATTATTTGATTGCATATGCACTATAATTATTTATATATACACATGTCACTATGTTTTGGTTAATTATATATGTGGGCGGCTAGTGGTTTATTTTCACTATTATTCACAATTCTAATTCCTTACCCTCCTGAGTCCTGTCCCTGAGCTACTTACTTACTATTGAAAATAAAATAAGAAATATATTTTTTGTCTTAAAGCGGAGTTCCGGCCTCAAAATAAAAAAAAAATCGATTTTGGCCATCCGCTTGTTGAGGGTCACCTGAAAAAGAAATGGATGCTCCCGAATTTTTTTTTTGGTCCCTTAACTTGTTTTTGAAGAAAATATACTCACCTTCCTTCCATCTCCTCCTTCTGCGGCCGCGGCCCGCACCGTCACTTCCTCCTTGCAATGATTCCTGGGAGCTGAACGTCATCGCTCCCAGGAATCAATGCGCCTGCACCGGCCCCGATGTCAGTTCCAGTGCAGGCGTGTCATTCCTTGCTAAACAGCTTCTGGGCATGCCCAGCTGTGCAGGGATGCCGCGCCTGCACCGGAAGTGACGAGCGGGGCCGGTGCAGGGCATTCTGGGACTCCGACGTCACCAAAGAGGAGGCAGAAGAGGACGCGCTGGCTTCAGCTGCCCACACCTGAGATGGCAGCGCTGGAGAAGAAATTTTCAAGGTAAGTATTTCTTTTAAAAGGTAAGTGTAACCTGGGACAGTTCAGAGGCTATCCATTGTGGAATGTACTATCCCTGACTGTCCCGGGGGTATTTTTATCTAAAATTCACACCAGAGGCCGGAACTCCGCTTTAATATCTATCCTTAATAACATTGCTAATTGCATAATGTACTTGTTTGTAGCCTAAATATTGAAATTTCAACTTAAAGCGGAGTTCCGGGCACAGAAATGATTTTTTACTGAACATACCCCCGGGACAGTCAGGGCTAGCACATTCCACAATGGATAGCCTCTGATCTGTCCCGGTTCGCACTTACCTTTTAGAAGAAATACTTACTTTGAAAATTTCTTCCACAGCGTTTCCATCTCTCCTCTTCTCCTCTCCTCTTCGGTGTCTTCTTCTCCCAGAATGCGCCTGCACCGGCCCCTCTCGTCACTTCCGGTGCGGCGCTGCCCAGAAGCTGTTTAGCAGGGGAATGCGGCGTCGCCCGGAAGTGACGAGCGGGGCCGGTGCCGTCGCATTGATTCCTGGGAGCGATGACGTTCAGCTCCCAGGAATCATCGCAAGGCAGGAAGTGACGGGGTAAGCATCGGCGCTGGAGGAGGAAGTACCCTGAGGTGAGTATTTACAATCTTCGATTACAAGGTGAGTATACAAAAAAAAAAAAAATAACTATCCAATTCCTTTTCAGGTTATGTGTAGCTAGCGGAGGGGCACAAAAAAAAATACCGATTTTGTGCCCGGAACTCCGCTTTAAACTGTAATTTTGTAACTTTTGGAAATGGCAGTAAAAACTTGGCTGTGCCAGTAAATTTTGGGTGTCGTGTCAGTAAATGTCAGTCTAGAAGGTTGGCAAGATTGTTGCCACCTCATCCCTTTAATCCAGAACACAAATTCATGACACAGGTTCTGTGGCTGATTAAGGTGAAAATTAACCACTTCTGGACCGGAAGGATTTGCCCCCTTAATGACCAGGCCATTTTTTTTGCAATTCGGCACTGCGTTACTTTAACGGACAATTGCCCGGTCCTGCGATGCTGTACCTAAAAAAAAAATGATGTCCTTTTTTCTCCACAAACAGAGCTTTCTTTTGGTGGTATTTGATCACCTGTGCGATTTTTATTTTGTGTGCAATAAACAAAAAAATAATGCGACAATTCTGAAAAGAAAAAAAAAAAAAACAATATTTTTCACTTTCTACTATATAACATTTAAAAAAAACAATTAAAAATCGAATTTTTTTTTAACATTTTAGGCCAATTTGTATTCGGCTACATGTTTTTGGTAAAAAAATATGCAATAAGCGTATTTTAATTGGTTTGCACAATAGTTATTGCGTCTACAAACTAGAGGAAAGATTTATATCATTTTTATTGTTTTTTTTTATTTTACTAGTAATGGCGGCAATTTTTAGCAGGACTGCGACATTGCGGCGGACAGATCGGACCCCTAACTGACAGTTTTGACACTTTTGGGGGGACCAGTGACATTACTACAGTAATCAGTGCTAAAAATATGCACTGCATTGTACTAATGACACTGGCAGGGCAGGGGTTAACGCAGTGGGTGATCAAGGGGTTAAATGTAAGCCTAGGGGAGTGTTTCTAACTGTATGGGGGAGGGGCTTTTGAAATGATCACAGAGACCTGTGATCCTATATAGAAGGGTCATTCCAGAGAGGAGAACGGTCAGCTGTGTTTACAACAGCAGACCGTCCTTCTCGCTCAGCGGGGAGCGATCGCGGGTGGCCAGCAGCATTCGGAGCCGCCGGCCCTGTGTATCGGGGTCCCCGCTGCTGAGTGGGGGAGGGAGCGCGCCACGCTCGCCCCCTAGCAGCAGGCGCCTGACTGTTGTAGGGCTACATCGGTTCGCCCAGGAGGGGCTGCTTGCCGCAGTATATCTGCGGTAGGCGGTCCGGAACAGGTTAAACTCACTTAGTCCCTTATGTGCATTATATCAGCCTCAGAACCTGTGTAATTCATACGTATGTGTCCTGGATTCAAGGGATGAGATGGCAACCCTAGTTACAATAAAAGTGTAAAAATACACTTACTCAATAGTAACCCAGTGATGTGTTAGACCGCATTCACACTGCCGCGACCATAAGTCGCCCCATGTCGGAGCGACTTTTTACTGCGACTTTACCGCAACTTCAGCGCAACTTGTGAATTATTTAAAGTGACTTATATGATAGACGACTTTGTATTTGGCCAATCAGAATATGATGTGTTGTGACCTAATTCCCCTAATTCATTTCCTCATTGCCCACCAGTGCCACATATCAGTGTCCACCAGTGCCACTGCCCACCAGTGCCACGTATTAGTGTCCACCAGTGCCACTGCCCACAAGTGCCACTGGAGACTGCAAGCCAGGCCTTCTTGACCAACAACATTTGTGAGGTCAGACACTGACCACGCAGTCTCCACTCTAAATCATCCCAAAGGTGTTCTATCGGGTTGAGGTCAGGACTCTGTGCAGGTCAGTCATGCTTCTCCATTCCAAACTCTCTCATCCATGTCTTTATGGACCTTGCTTTGTGCACTGTGTGCAGTCATGTTGGAACAGGAAGGGACCGTCCACAAACTCCTCCCACAAAGTTAGGGGCATGAAATTGTCCAAAATGTCTTGGTATGCTGACGCCTTAAGAGTTCCCTACACTGGAACTAAGGGGCCAAGCCCAACCCCTGAAAAACACCCCCACACCATAATCCCCCTCCACCAAATGATCCATCCATGTCTATGGACTACGGCCCCTTTCACACTTATGCGACCTAAAAGTCGTGTGATTTTACCGTGATTTTGCCACGATGTTGACTGGACTTGAAGCAATGCCTTTGTCTATGGACCTCAAAAGGCATTAAAATCGGCCCAAAGTAGTGCAGGGACTACTTTGAATTTGTTGCGACTTGAAGTCGAACAGATATGAAAGATACCCATTTCAAATTATGGAGTACGACTTATCATAAGACTATGCAGTCCCAAGTCAAAGGACAAGTCGCACAAGTGTGAAAGGGCCTAAGACTGGGATGCTGTTAAAATTCATGTGTGTGTAAAGGCAGACGTCCCAATACTTTTGACAATATAGTATACGTGATCCTGCACAGGAGGGCCGCCCTGTAGCAATAAATCTGCTATAGGGTATTCCAGAAGTGGGTAAAAAAAACCCCCAAAAAACCTGAAGCCTTTTCAACCACTTGCCGATCACACGCCACAGATATGCTGCGACAGGCTGGCTCGGCTACGCAAACCTCCGTACCTGTACGGTGGTTCGTGGGAGCACTCCTGAGGGTGAGCACGTGCCGCCTGAGTCACGCGCCTGTCCCCACTAGGCAGTGGGAATTCCGATCCACAGGGCTGGTGGCCACGATTGTTCCCCGCTGAGAGAGAACGATGGTCGGATGTTGTAAACACAGCAGACCGCTGTTCTCTCTGAAATGAACACAGAGCGCCTGTGATCCTTCTATATAGGATCACCAGGTCTCTATGGTCATTTCACAAGTCCCTCCCCTATACAGTTAGAAAACACTCCCCTAGGCTCACACGTAACCCTTTAATCACCCCTGGGTTAACCCCTTCCCTGCCAGTGTCATTATTACAGTAACAGTGCATATTTTTAGCACTGATTACTGTAATGTCACTGGTACCCCCAAAAGTGTCAAAAATGTCAGTTAGGGGTCCGATCTGTCCGCCGCAATGTCACATCCCCACTAAAAATCACAGATCGCCGCCATTACTAGTAAAAAATTAATATATAAATAAATAAAATGACATAAATCTTTCCCCTAGTTTGTAGATGCGATAACTTTTGCACAAACCAATCAATATACTCTTATTGGGATTTTTTTTTTTTACCAAAAAATATGTAGCAAAAAACAAATTGGCCTAAAATGATGAAAAAAATTTGATTAAATTTTTTTTTTTTTGAATGTTATATAGCAGAAAGTGAAAAATATTGTTTTTTTTTTTTTCAGAATTGTTGCTCTATTTTTATTATTTATTATTTTTTATTATTTTTAATTTCTTTTTTTCTTTATAGTGCAATAAATAAAAATTGCAGAGGTGATCAAATACCACCGAAAGAAAGCTCTATTTGTGGGAAAGAAATACATCAATTTTATTTGGGTACAGTGTTGCAGGACCGCGCAATTGTCAGTTAAAGTAACGCAGTGCCGAATCGCAAAATAATGGCCTGGTCATTATGGGGGCAAATCCTTCCGGTCCAGAAGTGGATAATAGTGTTTTTTGCACCCCATCCCCCCCCCCCCCATTGGGATTTTTGTCTGGATTTTTGCAGGTTTATGATCATTTTCTGTATCCCCCAGGGCCAGATTAACGTAGGGGCTATTGGAGCTGCAGCTCCAGGCCCCTACCTTTTATATAGGCCCCGGGTTGGCCATATTCACTGTGACCGCTCTTCTGTCACTTGTAAACACAGAAGTCTGGCTTCTATGCTCGCTTCCCCAGGCAGCACCCTCAGAACCTCCCCACACAGCGCGAAGGCCGGACAAGGAGGGACAGTTGCCGATGCATGGATGTGTTTATGGGCTTCAGAGACAGCATCCCATGTTGAATTAGGCATGCATGGCTGCACCCTTCCTCCTCTGGGTGCAGGGCAAGGCACGGCCCTTAAGGCCCTTCAAAATCCTCAGCACCAAGCCCATGATGCTCTTAATCCGGCCCTGGTATCCCCGCGTTCCCCGTCCTGTAGACTCCCGGTCATCCTCAGTCACTTTAGCACTTGTGCAAACATTGCCTGTGATGAGTCTTCACGCCCGCCAGCGGCGCGGTTCTGGAACATTTCACGCTACGTGCCTCAGCTGCCTGGCACACACACACACACACATAGAGAGAGGAAATAAAAGTGTGGCCGTATCGGCTTTGCCAGCAAGGCGAACTAAATCATCTTCATGGAGAGTGAGAGGACAGATAATCACACATTCAGTTTGGAGTACAACAACCTTGCTTCTTCAACTAATCTTCGGCCTTGGCGGTGTTCGAATTGTGAATTCCCAAACTCGCCTTCTTCCTCATGAAAAAAAAAGGAACACGTCTGTGAAATAAAAAAAAAGTAAAATAACACAAAAACAAAAAGAAAAAAATTCACAAAGATGGGGGTGGGGGAAAATGGCGTCCTTATGTGCAGGAATTTGGAATCCATTCGATTTCCTTCCATATCCACCATGGGGGACCTGCGAGAAATGCCGCCGCTTACTCTGCTCTCATTTCCCAAATTCCTTAAAATTCCATGAACTAGTTCATTATTTGGAACACACACAGTACGTCCATGATTGGACTCAGTGGCGGCCCGTCCAGTGGGGGCTCAGGGGCGCCGCTCCCCCCTATCCATGCATTCAGCCCCCTAATCTACATGCAGGGCGCCAGATGCAATGTTTTTTTTTTTTTTTTGAAGCACATGATTAGAGCCGGAGCCTCTAATAGGCTTCAAAAAAGGGTGGGCTCGGGGGGCGCAGAGCACTGCACCCTGAGCCCACCCAGTTGTGTGACAATGAATATTCGCTATTGTCACACGGATTCTCCTCCTGGCCAATCAGGAAGCGGATCCTGAGACCCGTTTCCCGATTGGCCGAAAGGAGAAGCCATCCTATTGGCAAAGGAGGAGGAGGAGGGAGGTGACGCAGGGGAAGCCCGACCCATGGGGGAGACTGAGGGGGAAGGGGCCGCCGCCACTGCCTGCCCTCCACATGTCAGTCCAGGGTGAGTGAGCCGGCGACCGGGGGGTATTGTGTGCGGGCTGGAGCTGGTGTGGTCCAGGGGGGCTATGGTGTGGTCCATCTGCCGCCTCCCCCCCGGCCCATGGAGCACCAGCCACCACAGAATGTAACATGGGTGGTCATCTTTATAGAGATAATTTCTAATAAAATGTCCTTTCAGCTCCAAGAGACAGACCTGGCTCTGCGTCTGGCTGAGGATGTAAATCTGCGAGCGCGGTGTTTGTATGGCGCCCCCCCTCTGTGCACTTCCTATAAGAACCTCAGCCTTGCATTCCAATTTTCTGCCTGAAATTTCCATTTCCGATCTCCATTCACAGCGCGACATTTCCCATCTGAGCGTGTCACCGAAACGCCTCCCTTCCCCCGGGAGCAGAATGCGTTCGGTCTCCTTTATTCACTCGGCTTTCTCTGTTACAGATAGAAGGACGCAGAAAGAAACGTTTTCAGGCTTCTGAGCCAAGCGCTGTTCACTGGAATGCAACCGCGGCGGAACGCGTCTGTGCATTTAATCCGACGCAAAACACGAGTCTTTCTGCAGCTTTGATAAATACAGTGTATAAATCTGTATGGAGAATGGGAATTGTGTGTCAGCAAACCCCCGCCCCCCCCAAAAAAAAAACAGCATAAATTCCCCCTCCTCCCAGTACAAATCCAACCCTCTGCTGAAAACTCCTCCCCCATCACAAATCTTTCCCTCTCCCAGCTCAAATCCTCCCAACACAAATACCCTACCCCCCCCCCAAAAAAAATTCTCCCTTACTAGCACACCCCTCAGGTTTCCCCCAAGCACAAATCCTCACCCCCCCCCCACACACACATCAAATCCCCCCTGCACAAATTCCCCTCCCTTTAATTCCCCATCCTAGCACCAACCCCACCCCCCCCCCCAATTTCCCCTCCTAGCACAAGTGCCCCCCAATCATCCCTACTAGCACAAATCC
The DNA here is from genome assembly GCF_965119305.1 of Pelophylax lessonae. NCBI lineage: Eukaryota > Metazoa > Chordata > Amphibia > Anura > Ranidae > Pelophylax > Pelophylax lessonae. The sequence continues at coordinate 7,467,996 of NC_138779.1, forward strand.
CCCCTCAAAATTGCCCCTCCTAGCACAAATCCCCACCCCCCCCCCCCACACCATATTACCTTTTCTACCACAACCCTCCCAAATCCCTTCTCCTAGTACAAATCCTCTTCCCCAATCCCCCCTTCTCAACACAACACAAATCCTCTACCCCTCAGGGTTCCCCTCTGAGCACAAATTCTCACCCCCCCCCACACTAAGTCCCCCTTCCCTGCACAAATTCCCCTCCATTTATTCCCCCATCCTAGCACAAATCCCACTCCCCCCCCCATTCCCCCTCCTAGCGCAAGTGCCCCCCAGATCAACTCTACTAGCGCAAATCCCCCTCCTCCCTCAAAATTGCCCCTCCTAGCACAAATCCCCTCCCCCCCACATATTACCTTTTCTAGCACAACCCCCCTCCAAATCCCTCCTCCTAGTATAAATCATCTTCTCCAATCCCCCGTTACATAGTTACATTGTAGTTCAGGTTGAATACAATAGTCCATACAGTTCAATCTGTGTAGGTGTGATCATTTCCCATACCCCTTCTCAACACAACACAAATCCTCTACCCCTGAGATTTCTCCTCCGGGCACAAATCCTCACCCTCCACACCAAATCCCCCCTTCCCTCCACAAATTCCCCTCCCTTTAATTCCCAATCCTAGCACAGACACCCCCTCCCCCCAATTTCCCCTCCAAGTGCAAGTGTCCCCCAATCATCCCTACAAGTACAAATCCCCCCCCCAAAAAAAAAAGTTTTCCCTCCTAGCACAAATCCACCCCCCCCCCCCCGCCACCACCATATTACCTTTTCTAGCACACACACCCCCCCCTTCCTTCAAATCCCTTCTCTAGCACAAATCCTCTTCCCCAATCCCCCTTATTAACACCCCCCCCCCATATCCCCACTCCTAGCACACCTCCCCAAATTTCCCCTCCTAGAATAATTTTTACCTCCTGCTGCTCCCCAATTCCCCCCCCCCCCATGTTTTGTGGTGCCCGATCACCTCACATCATACCACAGTGCCCAGGGCAGCCGCCCCTCCTGCCCACCCCTCGTCCCAGCCCTTGATGCAGTTGCATTCTACAAAGATAACACAAGATCACAATAATGAAGGGAACAACAATAAAATGATCAATAACCGCAATTAGTACAAAATAAAACTAAATGAAATCTATGCTCTAATAAACCATCCATAGTATTAACCAGAGAATAGGAGCAGGAACCCCCCCCCCCTTCTGAGTCACCCTTTGTCTCCGCCCCTCTACCCACCTCTGAGCACAGTCCCTTGGTTCCACCTCCCTGTACCGCCCCTTTAAGAGAATACAGAACCAATTATCATTTTGTGCCACTAAGGGATTTGCATGGAATTAATTAATGGATTCGTTAGCTGCTAGGATTGCTTTTACAAGAGAGCCGACCGCCGCCTCTCAAAAAGGGTACTGGGTGATTCCTACAGCCAGGGCCGGGACAAGGGGTGGGCAGAAGGGATGGCTGCCCTGGGCGCAATGATTTATTGCAGGGATGTGGGCACCCTGGCTCTAACCCTAAGGGAAGGGGAGGGGGGGATGCAGTTTGGCATCTTTGCCCTGGGTGCTGGATGGCCTTGTCCCAGCACTGCCTGCAGCTGTATATCATCCTGGTATAACCACCTGAAGTCCAGCGGTATATGTGTACCCCAAAGTTCAGTGTTATCAGTGGGGTACCCCAAAGTTCAGTGTTATCAGTGGGGTACCCCAAGATTCAGTGTTATCAATGGGGTACCACAAGGTTCAGTGTTACCAGTGGTGTACCCCTATGTTCAGTGTTACCAGTGGTGTACCCCAAGGTTCAGTGTTGTTAGTGGGCTACCCCAAGGTTGAGTGTTATTAGTGGGGTACCACAAGGTTCAGAATTATTAGTGGGGTACCACAAGGTTTAGTGTTACCAGTGCTGTACCCCAAGATTCAGTCTTATTAGTGATGTACCCCAAGGCTCAGTGATATCAGTGGGGTACCACAAGGTTCTGTGTTATCAGTGTTTTTTTACTGATAGGACCTATCACTTAGTACCTAGTGTAGGTGGCCATCATCCCGATAAATAGATACAAAGAAAGTACCCCCAATGATTTGGGACTTTACATGCCACTCAAACACTGAAAGAAGGTGCAATGATGTATGTATAAAATCAAAATTTATTACATAACAAAAAATATTGAATACACAAACATTATATGACTAGAAAAAACTAGACATACAAGAACTATAAAAACCTTCAAGCAAAGACAGACCAGTATCCATACAAAAGACTCTTGGGTATCATTGGTGGAAAGAACCGGACAGGACCCTACGCGTTTCGGGTTTTAAAACCCTTCTTCAGGGGTCAACCAGAGTTCGGTACACAAAAGATAGTACATGTATGTATATATATATGTATATATGTATATATATATATATATATATACCTTTACTACATCTGTACTACCAAAACAACCTTAGAGGTAGAGGTTGTCTGATCTCATACGAACAGGACGAAGGGTACTGTCCACGGCCTGAAATCGCTATATTTATATACTCCGCTTACCTCTAGCCACGAACAACATATACTTACAAGAATGACTACTGAGATATTACAGTGGCCCACTTACCCATGGGGACCATCTAGGACCAATAATGGATCATTGTGGCGCCCACGATGTTGTCAACTGCCAGCCATCTCTTAATTACTCTTTTTCTCAGTGAATTATGTCTTCTATGAGACCAGACATCTCCTTTTCGGTTGATACCGATTTTAATTGACAACCCAGTTGCCCCTACAAAGAAAACTCCTTTGGGTAAACATTGTGTACCGAACTCTGGTTGACCCCTGAAGAAGGGTTTTAAAACCCGAAACGCGTAGGGTCCTGTCCAGTTCTTTCCACCAATGATACCCAAGAGTCTTCTGTATGGATACTGGTCTGTCTTTGCTTGAAGGTTTTTATAGTTCTTGTATGTCTAGTGAATTTTTGTGAATTCAATATTTTTTGTTATGTAATAAATTTTGATTTTATACATACATCATTGCACCTTCTTTCAGTGTTTGAGTGGCATGTAAAGTCCCAAATCATTGGGGGTACTTTCTTTGTATCTGTGTTATCAGTGTGGTACCACAAGGTTTAGTGTTACCAGTGCTGTACCCCAAGTTTCCGGGGTTATCAGTGGGGTACCCCAAGGTTCAGTGTTGGGACCCTTACTTTTTAATCTATTTATAAATAATGGGGGTTGGGATTTCAGTCTTTGCAGATGACACCAAGCTTTGCAGTGGAATAACTTCCTTACAGGATGTCTCCAACTTTCAAGCTGACCTCAATGCACTGTTTAACCACTTCTGGACCGGAAAATTTACCCCCCTTAATGACCAGGCCATTTTTTGCAATTTGGCACTGCATTACTATAACGGACAATTGTGCGGTCGTGCGACGCCGTACCCAAATAAAATTGATGTCCTTTTTCTCCCACAAACAGAGCTTTCTTTGGGTGGTATTTGATCACCTGTGCGATTTATTTTATTTTTGTTGCGCTATAAACAAAAAAGGAGCGACAATTAGGAAAAAATTAAAAAAAACAATATTTTTTTACTTTCTACTATAAAACATCCAATTAAAAAATAAAAAAACCGTGGTTTGCTCCTCCACCCTTATATTGTATTCTGGATGTTACTGTTGATATTTCTGTAACGCTTTGTACCATTCAAACTGCTGTTCAATTGTTATTTCATTCTCCTGTATTTTATTTCAATAAAATGTTTTGAAAAAAAAAAAAATAAATAAAAATAAAAAAACGTCTTCATCATTTTAGGCCAATTTGTATTCTGCTACATATTTTTGGTAAAAAAAATTCCAAATAACTGTATATTGATTGGTTTGCCCAAACTTTATTGCGTCTACAAACTAGGGGATATTTTTATTTATTTATTTTTATTTTTTTACTACTAACTAGTAATGGCGGTGATCAGCGACCCATAGTGGGACCTCGATATTGCAGCAGACAAATTAGACAATAACTGAAACTTTTGACACTTTTTGGGGACCAGTGACTCCACTACAGTAATCAGTGCTAAGAAATATGCATTGTCACTGTACTAATGACACTGGAAGGGAAGGGGTTAACATCAGGGGCGATCAAAGGGTTAACCGTGTTCCCTGGAAGTGATTGCTAACTGTGTGGGGGAGGAGCTTTGACTGCTTAGCAGGAACACAGAATCAGCACCTTCCCCTCTCACAGAACTATGTAAACAAGGCAGGCCGCCGTTCTGCCTCTCTCGGGAACGATCGGCGGGTCCCGGTAGACATCGCGTCTGCTTGACCCGCTAATTGGCTATTGCTGTATCCAATCACAGCGGTAGCAGGTCGCCGGCAGGGCGTGCGCGCACCCGGGCCCGGAAATGTCAGATCACGTCTGCCACAGAATGGCCACCCTGCCGCAGTATATCTGTGTGGGGCGATTGCTAAATGGTTAAAAACGATGCAGCATAAAAAAAATTGCATGACCAACATTTTATTCTCTAGGATCTCTGCTAAAAAAAAAAAATTATAATGTTTTTCTAAGTAATTTTATACCAAAAAATGCTGATTTTTACTTGTAAACGAGTGTCAGGAAAAGGCCAAGAAATACTAGCATGCATTTTGCTTTTTGTTTGGGATTTTTTTTTGCCCTTTCTAAACACACTTAGGGCTGTCTTTAACACAGGCCAAAAGGGGCAGCTGCCCCGGGCCCAGTCATTGTTGTGGGACTCAAAGCAGCTGCCCCTTTAAGCCCGCATTGCCCACAAATAGTTAATTCAGGAGGGCCCAAGAAAATGTTTGCCTAGGGTCCAATCAGGGCACCCCAAAGAACCCTCCCCATGTTGAGGGCAAGCGGCCTGGTATGGTTCAGGAAGGGGGGGGGGGCGCTCACTCGCCCCCCCCCCCCCATCCTGGCCAGCCAGGCTGATTGCTCTGATAAGGGTCTAGTATAGATTTTTGGGGTGACCCCCAGCATGTTCTCCTATGTCTCCCCAGCAACTTCTCCTATGTCTCCCCAGCATGTTCTCCTATGTCCCCCTGGCATGTTCTCCTATGTCTCCCCGGCATGTTCTCCTATGTCTCCCCGGCATGTTCTCCTATGTCTCCCCAGCATGTTCTCCAATGTCTCCCCAGCATGTTCTCCTATGTCTCCCCAGCAACTTCTCCTATGTCTCCCCAGCATGTTCTCCTATGTCCCCCTGGCATGTTCTCCTATGTCCCCCCGGCATGTTCTCCTATGTCTCCCCGGCATGTTCTCCAATGTCTCCCCAGCATGTTCTCCTATGTCCCCCCGGCATGTTCTCCTATGTCTCCCCGGCATGTTCTCCAATGTCTCCCCAGCATGTTCTCCTATGTCCCCCTGGCATGTCCTCCTATGTCTCCCCGGCATGTTCTCCAAAGTCTCCCCAGCATGTTCTCCTATGTCCCCCCGGCATGTCCTCCTATGTCCCCCCGGCATGTTCTCCTATGTCTCCCTGGCATGTTCTCCTATGTCTCCCCAGCATGTTCTCCTATGTCTCCCCTCCATGTTCTCCTATGTCTCCCCGGCATGTTCTCCTATGTCTCCCCAGCATGTTCTCCTATGTCTCCCCGGCATGTACTCCTATGTCTCCCCAGCATGTTCTCCTATGTCTCCCCGGCATGTTTCCCTATGTCTCCCCAGCATGTTCTCCTATGTCTCCCCAGTATGTTCTCCTATGTCTCCCCAGCATGTTCTCCTATGTCTCCCCAGCATGTTCTCCTATGTCTCCCCGGCATGTTCTCCTATGTCTCCCCTCCATGGTCTCCTATGTCTCCCCAGCATGTTCTCCTATGTCTCCCCAGCATGTTCTCCTATGTCTCCCCGGCATGTACTCCTATGTCTCCCCAGCATGTTCTCCTATGTCTCCCCGGCATGTTTCCCTATGTCTTCCCAGCATGTTCTCCTATGTCTCCCCAGCATGTTCTCCTATGTCTCCCCAGTATGTTCTCCTATGTCTCCCCAGTATGTTCTCCTATGTCTCCCCAGCATGTTCTCCTATGTCTCCCCGGCATGTTCTCCTATGTCTCCCCAGCATGTTCTCCTATGTCTCCCCGGCATGTTCTCCTATGTCTCCCCTCCATGGTCTCCTATGTCTCCCCAGCATGTTCTCCTATGTCTCCCCAGCATGTTCTCCTATGTCTCCCCGGCATGTACTCCTATGTCTCCCCAGCATGTTCTCCTATGTCTCCCCGGCATGTTTCCCTATGTCTTCCCAGCATGTTCTCCTATGTCTCCCCAGCATGTTCTCCTATGTCTCCCCAGTATGTTCTCCTATGTCTCCCCAGCATGTTCTCCTATGTCTCCCCTCCATGGTCTCCTATGTCTCCCCAGCATGTTCTCCTATGTCTCCCCAGCATGTTCTCCTATGTCTCCCCAGTATGTTCTCCTATGTCTCCCCAGCATGTTCTCCTATGTCTCCCCAGCATGTTCTCCTATGTCTTCCCAGCATGTTCCCCTATGTCTCCCTGGCATGTTCTCCTATGTCTTCCCAGCATGTTCTCCTATGTCTCCCCAGCATGTTCTCCTATGTTTCCCCAGCATGTTCTCCTATGTCTCCCCAACATGTTCTCCTATGTCTCCCCAGCATGTTCTCCTTTGTCTCCCCAGCATGTTCTCCTATGTCTCCCCGGCATGTTCTCCTATGTCTCCCCAGCATGTTCTCCTATGTCTCCCCGGCATGTTCTCCTATGTTTCCCCAGCATGTTCCCCTATGTTTCCCCAGCATGTTCTCCTATGTCTCCCCAACATGTTCTCCTATGTCTCCCCTGCATATTCTCCTATGTCTCCCCAGCATGTTCTCCTTTGTCTCCCCAACATGTTCTCCTATGTCTCCCCAGCATGTTCTCCTATGTCTCCCCGGCATGTTCTCCTATGTCTCCCCAGTATGTTCTCCTATGTCTCCCCAGCATGTTCTCCTATGTCTCCCCGGCATGTTTCCCTATGTCTCCCCAGCATGTTCTCCTATGTCTCCCCAGCATGTTCTCCTATGTCTCCCCAGCATGTTCTCCTATGTTTCCCCAGCATGTTCCCCTATGTTTCCCCAGCATGTTCTCCTATGTCTCCCCGGCATGTTCTCCTATGTCTCCCCAGCATGTTCTCCTTTGTCTCCCCAACATGTTCTCCTATGTCTCCCCAGCATGTTCTCCTATGTCTCCCCAGCATGTTCTCCTTTGTCTCCCCAGCATGTTCTCCTATGTCTCCCCGGCATGTTCTCCTATGTTTCCCCAGCATGTTCCCCTATGTTTCCCCAGCATGTTCTCCTATGTCTCCCCGGCATGTTCTCCTATGTCTCCCCAGCATGTCCTCCTATGTCTCCCCAACATGTTCTCCTATGTCTCCCCAGCATGTTCTCCTTTGTCTCCCCAACATGTTCTCCTATGTCTCCCCAGCATGTTCTCCTATGTCTCCCCGGCATGTTCTCCTATGTGTCCCCAGCATGTTCTCCTATGTCTCCCCGGCATGTTCTCCTATGTCTCCCCGGCATGTTCTCCAATGTCTCCCCAGCATGTTCCCCTATGTCTCCCCAGTGTGTTCTCCTATGTCTCCCCAGCATGTTCTCCTATGTCTCCCCGGCATGTTCTCCTATGTCTCCCCGGCATGTTCTCCTATGTCTCCCCGGCATGTTCTCCAATGTCTCCCCGGCATGTTCTCCTATGTCTCCCCAGCATGTTCTCCTATGTCTCCCCAGCATGTTCTCCTATGTCTCCCCAGCATGTTCTCCAATGTCTCCCCGGCATGTTCTCCTATGTCTCCCCAGCATGTTCTCCTATGTCTCCCCAGCATCTTCTCCTATGTCTCCCCAGCATGTTCTCCTATGTCTCCCCAGCATGTTCTCCTATGTCTCCCCGGCATGTTCTCCTATGTCTCCCCTGCATGTTCTCCTATGTCTCCCCGGCATGTTCTCCAATGTCTCCCCGGCATGTTCACCTATGTCTCCCCGGCATGTTCTCCAATGTCTCCCCGGCATGTTCTCCTATGTCTCCCCAGCATGTTCTCCTATGTCTCCCCAGCATGTTCTCCTATGTCTCCCCGGCATGTTCTCCAATGCCCCCCGGCATGTTCTCCTATGTCTCCCCAGCATGTTCTCCTATGTCTCCCCGGCATGTTCTCCAATGTCCCCCCGGCATGTTCTCCTATGTCCCCCTGGCATGTTCTCCTATGTCCCCCCGGCATGTTCTCCTATGTCTCCCCGGCATGTTCTCCAATGTCTCCCCAGCATGTTCTCCTATGTCCCCCCGGCATGTTCTCCTATGTCTCCCCGGCATGTTCTCCAATGTCTCCCCAGCATGTTCTCCTATGTCCCCCCGGCATGTCCTCCTATGTCTCCCCGGCATGTTCTCCAAAGTCTCCCCAGCATGTTCTCCTATGTCCCCCCGGCATGTCCTCCTATGTCCCCCCGGCATGTTCTCCTATGTCTCCCTGGCATGTTCTCCTATGTCTCCCCAGCATGTTCTCCTATGTCTCCCCTCCATGTTCTCCTATGTCTCCCCGGCATGTTCTCCTATGTCTCCCCAGCATGTTCTCCTATGTCTCCCCGGCATGTACTCCTATGTCTCCCCAGCATGTTCTCCTATGTCTCCCCGGCATGTTTCCCTATGTCTTCCCAGCATGTTCTCCTATGTCTCCCCAGCATGTTCTCCTATGTCTCCCCAGTATGTTCTCCTATGTCTCCCCAGCATGTTCTCCTATGTCTCCCCAGCATGTTCTCCTATGTCTCCCCGGCATGTTCTCCTATGTCTCCCCTCCATGGTCTCCTATGTCTCCCCAGCATGTTCTCCTATGTCTCCCCAGCATGTTCTCCTATGTCTCCCCGGCATGTACTCCTATGTCTCCCCAGCATGTTCTCCTATGTCTCCCCGGCATGTTTCCCTATGTCTTCCCAGCATGTTCTCCTATGTCTCCCCAGCATGTTCTCCTATGTCTCCCCAGTATGTTCTCCTATGTCTCCCCAGTATGTTCTCCTATGTCTCCCCAGCATGTTCTCCTATGTCTCCCCGGCATGTTCTCCTATGTCTCCCCAGCATGTTCTCCTATGTCTCCCCGGCATGTTCTCCTATGTCTCCCCTCCATGGTCTCCTATGTCTCCCCAGCATGTTCTCCTATGTCTCCCCAGCATGTTCTCCTATGTCTCCCCGGCATGTACTCCTATGTCTCCCCAGCATGTTCTCCTATGTCTCCCCGGCATGTTTCCCTATGTCTTCCCAGCATGTTCTCCTATGTCTCCCCAGCATGTTCTCCTATGTCTCCCCAGTATGTTCTCCTATGTCTCCCCAGCATGTTCTCCTATGTCTCCCCGGCATGTTTCCCTATGTCTTCCCAGCATGTTCTCCTATGTCTCCCCAGCATGTTCTCCTATGTCTCCCCAGTATGTTCTCCTATGTCTCCCCAGCATGTTCTCCTATGTCTCCCCGGCATGTTTCCCTATGTCTCCCCAGCATGTTCTCCTATGTCTCCCCAGCATGTTCTCCTATGTCTTCCCAGCATGTTCCCCTATGTCTCCCTGGCATGTTCTCCTATGTCTTCCCAGCATGTTCTCCTATGTCTCCCCAGCATGTTCTCCTATGTCTCCCCAGCATGTTCTCCTATGTTTCCCCAGCATGTTCTCCTATGTCTCCCCAACATGTTCTCCTATGTCTCCCCAGCATGTTCTCCTTTGTCTCCCCAGCATGTTCTCCTATGTCTCCCCGGCATGTTCTCTTATGTCTCCCCAGCATGTTCTCCTATGTCTCCCCGGCATGTTCTCCTATGTTTCCCCAGCATGTTCCCCTATGTTTCCCCAGCATGTTCTCCTATGTCTCCCCAACATGTTCTCCTATGTCTCCCCTGCATATTCTCCTATGTCTCCCCAGCATGTTCTCCTTTGTCTCCCCAACATGTTCTCCTATGTCTCCCCAGCATGTTCTCCTATGTCTCCCCGGCATGTTCTCCTATGTCTCCCCAGTATGTTCTCCTATGTCTCCCCAGCATGTTCTCCTATGTCTCCCCGGCATGTTTCCCTATGTCTCCCCAGCATGTTCTCCTATGTCTCCCCAGCATGTTCTCCTATGTCTCCCCAGCATGTTCTCCTATGTCTCCCCAGCATGTTCTCCTATGTCTTCCCAGCATGTTCCCCTATGTCTCCCTGGCATGTTCTCCTATGTCTTCCCAGCATGTTCTCCTATGTCTCCCCAGCATGTTCTCCTATGTCTCCCCGGCATGTTCTCCTATGTCTCCCCGGCATGTTCTCCTATGTGTCCCCGGCATGTTCTCCTATGTCTCCCCGGCATGTTCTCCTATGTCCCCCCGGCATGTTCTCCTATGTCTCCCCAGCATGTTCTCCTATGTCTCCCCAGCATGTTCTCCTATGTCCCCCCGGCATGTTCTCCTATGTCTCCCCAGCATGTCCTCCTATGTCTCCCCGACATGTTCTCCTATGTCTCCCCAGCATGTTCTCCTATGTCTCCCCAGCATGTTCTCCTATGTCTCCCCAGCATGTTCTCCTATGTCTCCCCGGCATGTTCTCCTATGTCTCCCCAGCTTGTTCTCCTATGTGTCCCCGGCATGTTCTCCTATGTCTCCCCAGCATGTTCTCCTATGTCTCCCCGGCATGTTCTCCTATGTCCCCCCGGCATGTTCTCCTATGTCTCCCCAGCATGTCCTCCTATGTCTCCCCGACATGTTCTCCTATGTCTCCCCAGCATGTTCTCCTATGTCTCCCCAGCATGTTCTCCTATGTCTCCCCAGCATGTTCTCCTATGTCTCCCCGGCATGTTCTCCTATGTCTCCCCAGCATGTTCTCCTATGTCTCCCCAGCATGTTCTCCTATGTCTCCCCAGCATGTTCTCCTATGTCTCCCCAGCATGTTCTCCTATGTCTCCCCAGCATGTTCTCCTATGTCTCCCCGGCATGTTCTCCTATGTCTCCCCAGCATGTTCTCCTATGTCTCCCCGGCATGTTCTCCTATGTCTCCCCAGCATGTTCTCCTATGTCTCCCCAGTATGTTCTCCTATGTCTCCCCAGCATGTTCTCCTATGTCTCCCCGGCATGTTTCCCTATGTCTCCCCAGCATGTTCTCCTATGTCTCCCCAGCATGTTCTCCTATGTCTTCCCAGCATGTTCCCCTATGTCTCCCTGGCATGTTCTCCTATGTCTTCCCAGCATGTTCTCCTATGTCTCCCCAGCATGTTCTCCTATGTCTCCCCAGCATGTTCTCCTATGTTTCCCCAGCATGTTCTCCTATGTCTCCCCAACATGTTCTCCTATGTCTCCCCAGCATGTTCTCCTTTGTCTCCCCAGCATGTTCTCCTATGTCTCCCCGGCATGTTCTCTTATGTCTCCCCAGCATGTTCTCCTATGTCTCCCCGGCATGTTCTCCTATGTTTCCCCAGCATGTTCCCCTATGTTTCCCCAGCATGTTCTCCTATGTCTCCCCAACATGTTCTCCTATGTCTCCCCTGCATATTCTCCTATGTCTCCCCAGCATGTTCTCCTTTGTCTCCCCAACATGTTCTCCTATGTCTCCCCAGCATGTTCTCCTATGTCTCCCCGGCATGTTCTCCTATGTCTCCCCAGTATGTTCTCCTATGTCTCCCCAGCATGTTCTCCTATGTCTCCCCGGCATGTTTCCCTATGTCTCCCCAGCATGTTCTCCTATGTCTCCCCAGCATGTTCTCCTATGTCTCCCCAGCATGTTCTCCTATGTCTCCCCAGCATGTTCTCCTATGTCTTCCCAGCATGTTCCCCTATGTCTCCCTGGCATGTTCTCCTATGTCTTCCCAGCATGTTCTCCTATGTCTCCCCAGCATGTTCTCCTATGTCTCCCCGGCATGTTCTCCTATGTCTCCCCGGCATGTTCTCCTATGTGTCCCCGGCATGTTCTCCTATGTCTCCCCGGCATGTTCTCCTATGTCCCCCCGGCATGTTCTCCTATGTCTCCCCAGCATGTTCTCCTATGTCTCCCCAGCATGTTCTCCTATGTCCCCCCGGCATGTTCTCCTATGTCTCCCCAGCATGTCCTCCTATGTCTCCCCGACATGTTCTCCTATGTCTCCCCAGCATGTTCTCCTATGTCTCCCCAGCATGTTCTCCTATGTCTCCCCAGCATGTTCTCCTATGTCTCCCCGGCATGTTCTCCTATGTCTCCCCAGCTTGTTCTCCTATGTGTCCCCGGCATGTTCTCCTATGTCTCCCCAGCATGTTCTCCTATGTCTCCCCGGCATGTTCTCCTATGTCCCCCCGGCATGTTCTCCTATGTCTCCCCAGCATGTTCTCCTATGTCTCCCCGACATGTTCTCCTATGTCTCCCCAGCATGTTCTCCTATGTCTCCCCAGCATGTTCTCCTATGTCTCCCCAGCATGTTCTCCTATGTCTCCCCGGCATGTTCTCCTATGTCTCCCCAGCATGTTCTCCTATGTCTCCCCAGCATGTTCTCCTATGTCTCCCCAGCATGTTCTCCTATGTCTCCCCAGCATGTTCTCCTATGTCTCCCCAGCATGTTCTCCTATGTCTCCCCGGCATGTTCTCCTATGTCTCCCCAGCATGTTCTCCTATGTCTCCCCGGCATGTTCTCCTATGTCTCCCCAGCATGTTCTCCTATGTCTCCCCAGCATGTCCTCCTATGTCTCCCCGGCATGTTCTCCTATGTCTCCCCACCATGTTCTCCTATGTCTCCCCAGCATGCTCTCCTATGTCTCCCCGGCATGTTCTCCTATGTCTCCCCGGCATGTTCTCCTAGGTCTCCCCAGCATGTTCTCCTATGTCTCCCCAGCATGTTCTCCTATGTCTCCATGCACACGCAGGCTGTTATCAGCAGTTTTTAGCAAGGGCGTTTTCTGGCTGTAAAAACAAAATAAAAAACGAGTGGGTTTTGAGTGGCGTTTTTCAGCTATAAAAACGCTCGAACGTCGATAAACGCTGCTAACTGGCATTTTTTGAGATTTTTGATCCCATTGCATTTGTTAAGCCTGGGTTGTGTTTGGAGGTGTCGTTGATGGAACAAAGCCTGGGGTCACACTGGGTGCATGCTGAACATCGCATGTGATTTGCACCAAAAACGCCCCGCATTTCTGTGCACATCACATGTGATATCTGTGCGATGCGATTTGAGGCATATATTTTGTATGGCTCCAATTGCATCACATTTGCACCAAAATGTTGTAGGACCTTTTTTTTTTCTCCACACCTAATCGCATTGTATGGGTGTGAACACCAATGCAATGCGATTCTGGCAAACGCACTGCATTTTTCAATCTGTTTCGGGGTATCGTTCATTGAACATGAAGCCCCCGTTGACATAGTGCCGATTTGCATGCGATTCGTCTATTGCCGGCAACGGCACCGGTTCACACTGAGGGCGGGTTTAGAATCATTCAGCTGAACGCACACCATTCCAAACCCGCATGTCAGGGTGACTTCGGGGGGCGATTTGACAGACATCTGCACGGGTTCATGCACAGATGTCTATTGAAATCGACCTGAAGTCGCCAAAAGTAGTGCAGAAACTACTTTTGGGAATCGGTGCGGCGCCGCAAAGTCAGGGTTGCACCAATTTGGACGTTGCCAACAATAGGCTCTGATTTGGCATGTGATTTGACATATCAGATCTGCCCGATGTGAAGGAGGGCTTAATGTTCCATGAACGACACACCAAAACAGATTGCAAAATGCAGTGAGCTTAACAGAATCGCATCGCATGGGTGTTCACGCCCAAGCAATGTGATTTTGATGCAGGGGAAAAAAGGGTCCACATTTGCACCAAATTGTTGTAGGAACCTTTTTTTTCCCTAACCTAAATCTTATCGCATTGGTGTGAATACCCATGCAATGCAATTCTTGTAAGCATTGCATTGTGGGAAAGTCAGAGTTACTATAATAGCAAAGAGGTGATTTTTAGCTAAAAATGCTGAAAAACGCTGAAAAACTCACTACAAAGCTACCAGCGTTTTTATAACGTCTCATGTGCGTGAGGCAGAGGCATAACTAGAACCTTCAGGGACCTGGTGCAGGAAACCATGAAGGGCCCCCCAGACCGCTGGCTGGGGCCCTTCTCTTCAATCCTGGTGCTCTTCCCACTGATCCTGGGGCCCTTTACTCTCATTGTGGGGCCCTTTATTACGATCCCGCAGTGGGACCCTTTCACAAGTTCTGCAGTGGGCCACATTCCTGCCATCTTGGGGCCTCCCCATGGTGGTGGAATTCCAGGGTCCGGTTGCAAGTGTGACCTTTGCGATCCTGGAAGTTCACCCACTGGTGTCAGTAGTTTTTTTTTTTGGTATTTTAATTGTATTATTTTTTATCATTTTAGTTTATTTTTTTACAATGTGACTGACTATGACTCTGTCCATTCAGAAAAGGGAGGAGCTGATCAATTACATATTTACCAACCCCTTCCTGGTTCTCTATTGTGATACATCCCCTGCAGCAGCCGGCAGGAGAGGGGAGGGAGCACACTGGGGGGGGGGGACCAGGGGAGCACACAGGGGCCCAGAGACAGCAGAACACAAGTGAACTGGATAGGAGGAGTGGCGGGGGTAGCATACAGAGGAACCAATCTCCTCCATTTTCCTCCTGCAGCTACAGGAGGAAAAGGAGGACAGTGATTTCTCTACATGCTGCCCCCACCACCCCTCCTATCCAGGTGTACAGGGGAGCCGCACAGGCCCCATGGAGCATGGGGCCCGGTTGCAATTGCAACCCCTGCAACCCTTGTAGTTTTGCCCCTGGCATGAGGCCTAAAAGTAAACACTCAGATGAGATGGACAGGATTTGAACACGAAGCAAAGAAGAGGGTTTAGTAGACTGGTGACCAATCTATTGCAGAGAACTAATAAACCCCCACCCGTGGACGCGGAGGATATATCTCGCTCACGCATGGCTGACAGACGCCGGGCATAAATGGATGCATATTTTATGTGTTTTTAATTTTACCGTCTGTAAGGCTGATGTTTTTCGGAGCCTCGCCGTTCGGCTTTTGTCTGTGCAACTTCATAAATGTTGAAAGGTTTATCATTTTCACATCTCCGCTCCGGCTCCATTTTCCATCATCTTGTTTTATTAAGGCGGGAGCCGCGGCACAACTCAAGCTATTTTTTTTTTTCCTTTTATTTGTGTGTACTTTCATTTCCGAGCCCCAAGAACAGCAATCTCCATCAATATCAAAACTTTACTGTAGGAAACGACAGAAAAGAACAGGTCTATATTAAAGAAACAGCCAAGGGGATGAAAATGGAGAAGGATTTCTGGAAGGTCTTAAGGAATATTCAGGGGGTCGCTGGCCTAGGGAAAGCATGGGATCAGTGAAAATTTGGAACAGTGACGGGAGTCACTTTGGTTGGGGGGGGCCCGTGGAACCCAGCTTACCTTAGAGAGGTTGGGAAATCCCTCTCTGAGCTCCCTAGGCCCCTCTTATGTGTAAGTCACCCTGTGTCTATTAGAGGCAGAGGGTGACCAAGAAAACGATGGACAAATACTTGGTGGACATTGAGAATGTGGTTTTATTTGCTTCAAATGGGACAGTGGTAATTGTCCACAATATCCCTTAAGAAATCTATGATACATTAATTCCACTGAATCAGAATGATAGAATATCGTATCATTTTTGTCTCATAGACCGTTGTAGACCGTTGCCATGAAGTCTGTGACTTCTGAATGGTCGGAGCGTTGCTTGGATGTGGATTCCAGGTCATTCAATGTAAGAGACAGACAGTCTGTTACTGGTGGTCTCCTACTATTGTCTGTTTAATAAGGTGTTCTGTGTTTATACAGAGGATAATGTGTAATGTATTTTGTTTTAGTCCTGTTGCAGTGCTGAGTTTATTAACATGTTAATTATAGCATTGTCTAGATGTGGATTCCCGGTTCTTCAATGTAAGAGACGGACAGTCTGTTTCTGGTGGTCTCCTACTATTGTCTGTTTAATAAGGTGTTCTGTGTTTATACTTAGAATAATGTGTAATATATTTTGTTTTAGTCTTGTTGCAGTGCTGAGTTAATTAACATGTGAATTATAACATTGTCTAGATGTGGGTTCCCATTCACCTATTATTTCTGTCCAGATGGCTAGGTAGTTAGTTCAGGTAATTATATTTCTGTATACAATTTCATCTGCATATGATAATGTAATCAGGCACCTGACCTCGTGGGGTAATCTGATCCGGGGGGGGGGGGTGTCCTCCTGTGTGGTATATATTCGGTTTGAGTCTGTTCAATAAATGTTCCAGATCTTGTACAAGCTATTCTCGGCTAGTTTTGTATGGGGGCGGCAAGAATATCTGATATCTATTTTCAAAACGGAAGGAAGCGGTATTCTGACGGAAGCCCACACACATATTGTGGGGTCGTGGTTCAGTTTCAACACTCATCCTTCATTAGTAGTAAGTTCAAGCCGGCTAGTCGGTATTATCCATAAAATGCAAGTCTTTATTGACTATGAGGAAGGGTGCGATGGCTATGAGGAAGGGTGCGACAGCCGAAACGCGTTAGCCTTTCACAGTTGTGCTTTACTATGTATCTAATAAAGACTTGCATTTTGTGGATGATACTGAGTAGCCGGCTTGAAATTTTTACTAGTCCGGTTATCCGGGTGTGGGGACACTTCAGCCAGAAGGCCGGTTCCCGGCCACAAGAAGTTGTGTTTGCAGTTGAGTGTGTGTATTTTATTTTTTCCTACTCATACTTCATACTTATCATTAAGGATGGGGGTTCGGGTTCTTTGGATTTTTGCCTTTTGACAAATGGGAGAACAAATTAGGGTGTTTGCCCATCCACTGAAGCAAACTGGAAGTAATTTTTTTATTGGCAGTATTGCTACCACCACTAAATTACAAGCAAAAAATTTTCAGCAAAAAGTTCGGAATTCGGCCGAATTTCGAACAATCAATGTTCGGGTCGAACCGATGGCCGACCCGAACCGTTCGATTATACCTAATTGCTACCACCACTAAATGGCAACTTCTCAATATGCAGGCCACAAGCATTGTTGGTTGCTAGGGTGTAAGTGTTCACCTGCATCCTTGCAACCAAGATCATTGCAGCCTGTGCCTGAGCAACCAATGACATCAGTTGATTGCTAGGACATAATGGGGTTCCCTCAAATTTAGGTAGAGATCTATTATGGGGGGCACTCCTTGCAAAAAAAAAGAGGTTTGAGCCTCTTGTTTGGTATGGATTTTAAGGGGTTATCTCTTGCAAAAAATAAATAAATAAAGCTTGGGGTTCCCTTAAAATCTGTACTAGACCCTTATCTGAGCAGGCACCTTGGCTGGCCTGAAAAAGGGAGGACAAGCAAGCACCCTTCACTCCTGAACTACACCAGGACACATGCCCTGGCACCCCTGGGACTCCCCTGGCAAAGCACCTTGTCCTCATGTTCCAACACATTTAGGTTGTGAACCCAGGTGTGAGAACTGAGACAATGACCATTCCCGTTCTTTGGTTTGTTTGTTTTATTGTATATTGGGGATGGGAGAAGGGAATGAGTGGGATAATCCTCTGGCTCTTCTAAGCTTAACTGAGACTTTGTACAAAAAAAGGCTCACTAATGCTGTCTTGGTGCCAGTTGAATGCCAACCAGCGCTTCCTGACGCTTCAAATGCTGCTTGACTGACTTAGTGCTGAAAGTACTTCGATTTTAACTTGGATTGTTAGCTCAGAAGCTCCAGGACTGTAGAACCCTTGACTCCTGATACTTAGTGTAGCTCAAAAGTCACTGAACAGCTCCCTCTAACCCTTCACTGGCTGAGGTAGCTCCTTGTCACTGCTTGTGCTGCTGCAACTCTCAACTTTGTACACTTCACACTGTACACTGACTCTTCAGGGCCCAAACTGCAGGTACCCCCTCTTATTCTTTAGGGTCCTCTGACTAGGTACCCCCTCTAATACTTCAGGGTCCTCTGACTAGGCACCCCCTTTAACAATTAGCTGGCTCCTGGATCCCTAGAACCTTCTCTGGAGTGGTCCCCTCTGAGTCTAGGCAGTGGGAATCACTTGAGCACTGCGGCGTCATACCATTTATAGATTTAATTGGAAGATATTGACTGTCATTGGATCATTTTTTGACACAAAAATATTAATTTTTTTTCACATCAGCAGGGACTTTTTTTTACACTCATTGGGAAGGATTTGATTTTTTTTTTTTTTGCTTTTAAGTTGTGGTTAGTATTTTGAATTTTGAATTCTATGATATATACCCCCACTACAGGAAATATCATTAACCAAAAATGCCGACACCACAGCATATCAACCCATGCAGTAGCAGACATTAACCCTTTTTTAAACCCTACAACCATCGGAGGTGGCTCTTGTTCGGGGATGACCTTATATGACGTAGGCCCAGTTTACCCGCGATCGGGTGACCCCGATCTCAGCCCTTATCTCATCAAAGAGCTGTGGCTCTTTACCCATGTGATCAGCTGTGTCCAATCACAGCCAATCACATGTAAACAAGGAGATGCCGTTTGAGGAGAGCCAATCAGCAACATCTCCTCACAGGGGAGATGTGTAAAGGTAATCAGTGCCCTAATCATCAGTGCCCTGATTACAATGCAGCCCAAACAGTGCCCATCAGTGATGCCACTCTATGCCTACCAGAGACACCAGCCTGTGCTCATCAGTGATGCCAATCAGTGCTGTCTTTCATTGCTCATTAGTGTCTGCCCATCAGTGCCACCTATCATTGCCCATCAGTGCCACCTGTCAGTGCCCATCAGTGCCACCTAGCAGTGCCCATCAGTGCTGTATATCAGTGCTCATCAGTGCCGCTCATCAGTGCCCATTAGTGCTGCCCATCCTTCACCCATTAATGCTCCCCATCAGTGCCACCTATCATTGCCCATCAGTGCCACCTATCAGTGACCATCAGTGCAACCTAGCAGTGCCCATCAGTGCTGCATATCAGTGCCACATATTATTTTCCATTAGTGCTGTATATTAGTGCCTCCTCGTCAGTGCCACCTCATTAGTGCCAATCAGTGCTCATCAGTGCCACCCATCAGTGCCCATTAGTGCTGTCCATCAGTGCAACATATCAGTGCCCATCAGTGCCAAACAGTGCGACCTATCAGTGCCCATTAGTGCTTTTCAGTGCTGCAAATCAGTGCCACCTATCAGTGCCCATCACTGCTGCCTAGTAGTTCCTCCTCATCAGTGCTACTCCATCAGTGCCACCTCATTAGTGCCCATTAGTGCAGCCTATCAGTGCCCATCAATGCCGTCTCATCATCACACATCAGTGAAGGAGAAAAATTACCTATTTACAAAATTTTCTGACAGAAACTAAAAAAAAGTAAAAAAAAAAAAAAACTAGCAGTGATTAAATTCCACCAAAAGTAAGCATTATTTGTGTGAAGAAAATGATAAAAATATCATATGGGTACAGTGTAGCATGACCGCGCAATTGTCATTCAAAGCATGACAGCGCTGAAAACTGAAAATTGGCCTGGGCAGGAAGGGGGTGAAAGTGCCTGGTATTGGGGGGGCAGGAAGGGGGTGAAAGTGCCTGGTATTGGGGGGGGGGGGGCAGGAAGGGGGTGAAAGTGCCCGGTATTGAAGCAGTTAATAGGACATGCCCACAAGGCTGCTGATAGTACATTGCCCAGGCACGGAGAAAATCGGAGGTATCTAATATCGAGTATCTACTCCTGTTGATGGAAACGCACAGATCAGAAAGGCAATTACAGAAATATCTCCATCCATTGTAATCCGTCATGTGATCAGCGAGATCCGGCTTAGCGGTGAGGAGAGGGAACATTGCACACTTCCAGAATATAAATGCATTGTATGAGGTACGCTGATTGTAGTACAGATCGCTTCTCTCTGATGGAGCTCACGTGGTCCACTTGCCAGGACTTCATATTGATCCCCAACGCAGGTGACTGTCGTCTCTGAACTGAGAAATTCATTTACCTTTTTTTTCCTGGGATGAATAATGCATTTTTTGTTTTGTCTTGTAGAGATGTAATATACTCTTGGAAAACGTAAAATGCTGCGCTAAACAGTCCTTACATTCAGGGCCGGGACAAGAGGTGGGCTGGAGGGGACTGTGGTATCATGTGAGGAGGGGGGGGGGGCACCACAAGGAGATTAGGGGGGAGGGTATTTGTGTTGGGAGGGAGAGTTTGGGGGGTGTGGCATAAGGTAAAAAATATTCTAGGGGTGGAGCTTTTTGTTAAGAGGGGTGATAGGGGATGATGATTTGTGTTAGGGTGGGGGATTTGGGGGGTTTGTGCTAGAAAAGTAATATGGTGGGGGAGGGGATTTGTGCTAGGAGGGGACATTTTTTGGGAGAGAGGGATTTGTGCTAGTAGGGATGTGTCGGGGTGCCAGGAAACCAGATGGGGATGCAGGTAAAATAAAGCAGTTAATTGGGGCAAACAACAATAAATGCACAGCAAGAGTGAGGAAATGAGAGAAGGAACAAGCCGGGGTCAAGTGCAGAAGCGGGTAGTCATCCAAGCTGGGGTAAGTCCAGAAGTGGGTAGTCTGTCAATGCAGGGTCATCTGCCGATGCGGGGTCGAGAGCCAGGAGAATCATCAGCGAAGCCAGGTCATACACAGAGGAACATGGAGAACAGAAGACTGCTAGAAGAGATGCACCTTGGAGCACAAACACAAGGGCAAGGACTACAACCCATCAGGTGATATATATAGTCATGTGTGCAGCATCATCACTGTGCGACACCCAGGCAGCAGGCAAGTGATGATGCAATCAGAGTTTATAAGAGGCAGCAGTCTGCACATGTCCAAGATGGCTGCCAACAGGAGGGCAAGATAAGACCTTGACAGTACCCTTCCCCTCAACGGCCCCTCCTCCGCAGAGCAAAAAACGGTTTCTGAGGAAAGCGAGCATGGAAAGTGCGGAGAAGGGCGGGAGCATGAACATCAGCAGAGCGCTCCTCAGAACCATAACCCTTCCAGTGCACCAGATATTGGACCTTACCTCGGAACAGACGAGAATCCAAGATGCCTCATACCCCTCATGATTGCCCACAAGAATGGGATGAGAGCGGGAAAGTGAAGTATAGCAATTAAAAACCAGTGACTTCAAAAGTGACACGTGAAAGACATTGGAGATATGCATGTCAGGGGGAAGACCAAGGGCATAGGCTACCGGGTTCACCTTACGGAGGATGCGAAAAGGCCCAACAAAACGGGGTGCCAGTTTTGGAGTGGGCACCCTGAGGTTGAGATGATGGATCAACAACCACTCCCTCTCCCCGAACTGGTACAAACGTCTCAGGTCAACCTGGAGCTTCTGAAGCTGTGCAGAGACCGGTAAAGACTCTTCAATCTGCACCCAAGAGGAACAGAGGGCACGAAGATGATTCTCTATAGCCGGGATGTCCTGTGGCGAGAACGACCACAGCGGGTTGGAACCCATAATTGGTCATAAATGGAGACATTCCAGGAGACGAGTTGATGGCAGAGTTCCTGGCAAACTCCGCCCAGGGTAGCAGATCAACCCAATTGTCCTGATGGTTAGGGATATAGCAGCGGAGAATTTGTTCCATTTGTTTGCTCAGCGGCACCACTGGACTGCGGATGGTAGGTCGAGGAGAATACCCAACTGGGAGCAAGAACCTGGAGGCAAACTGGCTCCCACAGTCCGAGACAATCTCCTTAGGCAACCTGTGTAAAAGGAAGACCTTCCTGGCAAACACCGAGGCAAGCTCCTGAGCGGTAGGCAGCCTCTTAAACGGAACACAGTGGCACATTTTGGAGAACCGGTCGACAACCATGAGGATAACTGTGTAACCTCGAGACGCGGGAAGTTCCACAATAAAATCCATCGCCGGGTGAGACCAGGGATACTCCCCATTGAGAATGGGATGCAGTAGGCCCAAGGGAAGGTGCCGAGGAGATTCGTTCTGGGCACAGACCAAATAAGCAGCCACATACGCAGCAACATCAGTGCGCAGAGATGGCCACCAGAACTGATGGGAAATAGCCCAGGACATCTGGTTCTTGGAATTGTGGTAAGTGCGCAACAGTCTGGTGCGCAACCCCTCAGGTACAAAACATTTGCCAGCAGGTCTCTCTGTGGGAGCATCAGGTTGGGCAGCCAAGATCTGTTCCCCAAGAGGAGAGTTTAAGTTGGAGCGGATGGCAGCCAGGATATGATCTGAAGGTATGACCAGTGTCGGCACGGAATCCTCTCTGGACAACTCAGAATGCTGGCGAGACAAGGCATTGGCCTTAACATTCTTGAAGCTGGGCAAATAGGAAACCACATAGTTAAAATGAGACAAGAATAAGGCCCATCTGGCCTGACGGGGTGTGAGCCTCTTGGCCTCCGAGAGATACATCAGATCCTTATGATCGGTGAGAATGAGAACTGGAACCACAGAACCTTCGAGCGAGGGTCTCCACTCTTTGAGAGCCAGGATAATGGCCAAGAGCTCTCTGTCTCCAATCTCATAATTGCATTCAGCTGGAGACAGCTTCTTGGAGCAGAACCCACAAGGAAGTAAGGGTCCATCAGGTGTCCGACACTGAAACAGGAGAACGCCTACTCCCGTCAAGGTCAATGGCCCTGGGCTCTAGATGACCTTGTTCTGGCACTGAATACATTAAGTGATCATTCATACATATATGCATCTATCACAGTCGAGTGAGAAAGAAATACAAAGGTAACAGAAACTTTGTGTAAATAAAAAGTTCCTGACAATGACCACAGAAGGCCCAATGTTGTACCCATGCAAAATCAAAGTTCACTAAAAAGATCCATAAATAATGACAGCCACCAGCATGAGAATCCCACCACCATAGATAACGAGGGTACGCTTACCAGAGAGTGTGGACCCAAATACCTTACAGTACTGAGTCACACAGGCAGGGGAAAGTAGACGTCACATAGGGAAGCCTAAGGTGTCTCCTATGGGTGGATCTCACAAATCCCCCCGATTCTGGTAGGAATGAACATTTACTTGGACACACCTTCTCTCTCAGACCAGGCACATATGTGGAAACATACCAAGCAGTTGCGCATAGTGTAAAACAATCATAAACAGAATTTTAACCAGCATAAACGTCACATGATGTCAGAAGGGGCGGTGCCACCGGGTGACGTAACCAGGTGGCCCCGCCCCTTGCCTATATCAGAAATGTCAATGCTCAGAACGGGCATACAGTGGGAGGCCTCCCAGGACGCGAGAGCATTTTTTATTCTTTCAATTTTTATTATTTCAATTTTTCAGATCGGCAGGTGGTGTGATTGACGATGGATTTACATCGGGGGACACTATATATTTTTATTTTTTAATGAAGGATTTGTCAAAAACTGTGTTGTGTGGTTATTATTTTGTACGCTTTTTTGGTGAATGGATAGGGGTACGATGTACCCAATATCCATTCACATGGGGGGGGGGGATCTAGGAGCCCTCTTGCTAAAGGGGGCTTCCAAATTCTCATAAGCCCCAGACCCGCAGACCCTGACAACCACATCCCAGGGTTGTGGGGAAGAGGCCCTTGTTCCCTTCAACATGTAGAAAAGATGCTTTGGAGTTGGGGGGGGTTAGAGTCCAAACCCCAGGGTTGTTGGGAAGAGGCCCTTGTCCCCATCAGCATGTAGAATAGATGCTTTGGGGTTGAGGGGGCAGAGGTCCCCTGCCCCAAAGCACCCACCCCCCATGTGACCTCAAATGGTTCAGGAAGGGCGGCACTTGCTCGCTCGTCCCCCCCTTCTTTCTTGACCTGCCAGGCTGCATTCCTGGATAAGGGTCTGGTATTAATTTGGGGGGGGGGGGCACGCCTTTTTTTTCCTACGTAGCTGGTCCTACAGTCAGCCAACCTGGAAGCCACAAAGTGCAGGCACTCTCCTCACCTCCAGCCACCATCTCAGATCCGGCTTTGGATCCCGGACACACGGCACCACACCACCACCGGATCCTTTTATCTAATGAGCTTTTATTCTACTACTCCATGTGAGTGTGCATTTGTCAAGTTTATATGTATAATAAAAACGACTGCACTTAGAGGCTCTCTTCCTGTCACTCCTTTTTACCTCAATCTACAAAATGCACTTCACTCTACTGAAGAGCTCGCCCTTGCTGCATGTTTCCTGCTAGTCCATTTGAAGTCTACTTATTCCCCCTTATGGACTTTTTTTCCGCTTTTTCATGGACTAATATTTTAACCCATTGACTTTTATTGTTGCTTTTTATCACTGCTTTCTTTGTACTCCATCTTGCATATTAATATTAACATCTGAAGTTCCTTTAAATCCTATAGACTGGGGGGACCCTACGCAGTTTTTTTCTTTATTTTTTCAATAGCCGGGTGGTGGCAATTGTAAAAGCAAGTCATTTTAAATGGGAATTTACTCTTTTTTTGGTCATTTTTGCTGTAGCATGTTCTATACATGCTACAGATGCACCACTTTACAGGCACAATGAGGGGGACCCCCAGATCCTATGAGGCACTATATTTAAAGTAATTTTTCATTTTTATTGTTGCAATTTAAACATAATTAAAATCACTGCTTTTGGAAAAAAAAAAATCACTGCTCCTGAAAAAAAAAAATATTTTTTTGTTTTACTTGTCCTCCAGGGCAGTACCCCGACTCCAATACCCCTTTTATGGCCAATTACTTGCATATAAGCCTTCAAAATGGGAACTTTTGATTTTTCCTGTTCAGCTCCTTTAGACTTCAATGGGGTTCGCGGTTTGGGTTAGAACTTTTCCCCTGTTCAGGACCGGGCCTATTTTGGCACCGGGCCTATTTTTGACACTTGTTGTTTGCTAGTTAAAATCAGGTTTTTTTTTTTTTTGCTAGAAAATTTAATTACTTAGAACCCCCAAACATTACATATTTTTTTTTTTTTAAGCAGAGACTTTAGAGAATAAAATGGAGATTGTTTCAATATTTCTTATCACACCACATTTGCTCACTGGTCTTACAAACGCAGCTTTTTTGGAAAAAATACATTTTTTTAAATTAGAAAATAAAAAAACAGTAAAGTTAGCCCGATTTTTTTCTATAATGTGAAAAATAATGTTATGCTGAGTAAATAGATACCATGCTTCAAAATTGTGCATGCTTGCAGAATGGGGAAAAACATTAGTACTTAAAAATCTCCATAGGCGACATTTTAAAAATGTCTACAGAATACCAGTTTAGAGTTACAGAGGAGGTGTAGGACTAGAATTATTGCTCTCACTCTAACGATCGCGTCGATACCTCACATGTGTGGTTTGAACACTTTTTACATTTGTGGGCGCTACTTGCATATGCGTTCGCTTCTGCGCGCGAGCTAACGACAACTTGGCGCTTAAAAATGTTTTTTCCTATTTATTTTATCTTTTATTTTTACACTGCCCTTTTAAAAAAAAAAAATGTTTTATCACTTTTATTCTTATTACAAGGAATGTAAACATCACATCTACACTAAAACGCAAAAAAAAAAAGTCTTTTTTTTTTTTCATAATGAAAAAAATGGGCCCTTTAAGGCCATTGGGAGGAAGTGACGTATGATGTCGCTTCAGTCCTCCAAGGCCATAGAGTGGAGTGGGGGACATCTTGCCCTCACCCGACTTCCTGCCTAGGAAGGGAAAGGACCGGATCGTTTTCCCTGCTACCGACGGCTCCGGTAGGTGGGGAAAATGACCGGAAAGCGGTGGGAGGGGCACCTCTCCCACCGCCCATAAAGGTGATCTTGCGGCGAATCCACCACTGAGACCACCCTTTTGTTAAAGCAGACCACTGTAACGCTCCTGTGTTTCATGTATGGTGTGGATTTTCAGCTGCAGAAATATTCCACTTCAGTAGTCATGTAAGAGAGATGCTGAGATACCATTCCCAACCTCAATGACTCATCATGTGTGGAAGGTCTTAATTCAGCTAGTAAATACACACACTCAACAAGCTGGTTCCTAGAGTGACTTTATGTATGTAGTAACACAGTGATGAAGATTTAAGAGACAGGTTGAGTGGAGGTGGTAGGTGACAGACACTTGAAGGTAAGACAGTAGCAGATGGATGCAGGTAGGTTTAGCAATCATGTATGGTAGCAGATGACAGAGTAGCAGGTGGACATACAAGAGTGATCAACCCAGTGCAGGAATAAGTAGCAGTAGTCTTAAGAGCTAGCAATCTAGATATGCAGATGTGATAAATAGTCTTTACTATGCAGAGCTAGATAGTGTAAGCTTAGTATAAGTTTATAGAGGGTTCCCCTGTGGGGTACTTAGCACTAATAGCAATACAGCCGAAGGTTGGTTCAGGAGGAGCGGATGATCCGGAAGCGGGATGCAGGGATCAGCGCAGCGAGGTTCCGTCAGCGAGGTATGCTTGCAAGCACGAAAGCTTCAAACCAAGTTAGCATCCAGATAAGGGTGTTTGAACGAACACATGTGAGTGAGAACTGGCGATTTAAATAGCCATCTAGTCCGGCGCTGAATGATGACAGCTTCAGTCTTAAAGGTGTATGCGCACCTTTCCAAAAGAGAATGGTGGGGCGCATACACTTGTGAAAAAGAGTAATTTAGGGTACCAAAGGTACCGGAACATTACAACCACCCGCTGTTTAAAAATATACCGGGGTTATGGCAGCTATCTGCTATCTGCTGCCATAACCCCGGTATTTAATGTCAAAGTACCGACGTAAATATACGGTGGGCGGTGGTTAAAGGAAGGCCTTTGTGCCATGATGAAGTTTCTGACGATTTGCCTTGCTGCAAGTTTTCTAACACTAACAATGAAGCCACACAGAAAACCAGGGAGAAAATAAATAAAGTGTGGAATGATGAGAAGATGTTCAGAATCTACTTAGCACCTTAAATGTACATGGAGTGGTGAAGCAATCTGTAAATAAAATCAATCAAGCTTTGTCTTGTCTAGCGAAGCATGGGATGAGAGAAAGCCGATGTATTTTTCACCGCTCATTCTACATCTGTGACCATTTAGTAAAAATACAACCCCATCTCTAAATGCATTTTCACCAGCCGAATTCCGGAGAAAGGAAGAGAACAACAAAGAAACTGTGGGCTGCATCAAGATCTGAGATTTGATGGCGGGGAGGAGGAACAGCATGAAAGAAAATTGATACACGTACTGAAATAATGTATTTTGTAGATCAGCAAGCAACAATTATTATGCCGGCTATTGTGTTTTATTAGGAGATACAAAAGGATAAAAGAAAATAAAACATAAGAAAGGAGGAAAAGATATCAGGATTAAAGATGAATTCCATCAGGACTGGAAATAATAGATTTACTATATACTATATGGGAAAAAGCTCCAACCAAATGATGCAGTTAAAGTGTTACTAAACCCACAACAGTAAAAGCTGTATATATGCAGTAAAGCATGCTTAGTATTCTCACTGTGAAAACGTAAGGGATTAACCCTCAACTGATAGAGAACAGACTGTGACAGGTTGACAGAGGATAGTGGGGACTTTGGGTGAGGAGGGTGTAGTAACTGTGTACTGCTGAGTATTCTGAGTATTGTGGGCATCTGTACTGCTGGGTGACTGAGTACTGCTGGGTATTGTGGGTGACTGTGTACTGCTGAGTACTGTGAGTGTCTGAGTATTGCGGGTAACTGAGTACTGCTGTGTGTTGCGAGTGACTGGGTACTGCTGTGTATTTAAATGCCGGGGAATACCTTAGCGACTGGGAGTAAGCAACATGGAGTAACCTTTTGCAACTGGAGTAAGCAACTGGGATTAACCTCTAGCATCTGGGAGTAAGCGGCTTAGAGTAAGCGACTGGGAGTAACCTTTAGCAACTGACTGTGACCTGCGACTGACTGTGACCTGTGACTGACTGCGGCCTGCGACTGACTGTGACCTGCGACTGACTGTGACCTACGACTGACTGCGACCTGCGACTGACTGCGACTGACTGTGATCTGTGACCGACTGTGATCTGCAACTGAGTGACTTTCTTGAGACTGAGTAGCGTGTGACTTTCTTGCGACCGAGTAGCGTAGCCTAGGAGTAACCGTCTGGCAAGGAATACCTTGTGACTGGTGATTACCTGGGAGGACTGGTGAGTATCTTAGCGACTGTGAGTATCTTAGTGACTGGTGAGTACCCCAGGTTTAGTACCAGGGGAGATAGAGGTAGTGTAGGTAAGGAAGAGCAGGTTGTTACTAATTATCCCCATAGAGTAGAGGGTAATAATGTCTGACAGCATTGGGGATGCGACTCAGTGCACTTCTTGCTGCATGTATGCTTTCCTTGATGAACCAATCGAGGGCGAATACTGCTGTGCAAGATGTGAGTGACTTGTTTCTCTGGAAGCCCAGATCCTGGATCTAGAGAACAAAGTGGCAACACTGCGTAGCATCAACAACCTGGAAACGAGCTTGGACATTACCCATCAGGTGCTGGCAGGAGTCGGCATAGAGGAGGGAGGAGAAGAGGAGATGCAGGCATCAGAGGTAGGCAGTTGGGTGACCGTTAGAAAGGGGGAAGAGTGCCAGGGAGGCCAGTCCTGAGTTGGAACACCCCAACAAATATGCCAAGTTGCATGTTAATGGGTATATCAGCTCAGGGGTGGCAGTGTTGGAGCATGCGCCCTCCCCCAGCTGCCAGGGGAAAGGAGGCTCCAGGAAAGAGGGGGGCCGAGACTCAGGGAAGGTTAGACAGGTTGTGGTAGTGGGGGACTCAATTATCAAGAGGACAGAGAGGGCAATCTGTCAAAGTGATCGTGGTAGCCGAACAGTATGTTGTTTACCGGGCGCTCAAGTTCTGCACATCGCGGATCAGGTAGACAGATTATTGGGCGGGGCTGGGGATGACCCAGCGGTCATGGTGCATGTGGGCACCAATGACCAAGTAAGAGGAAGGTGGAGGATCCTAAAGAACGATTTCAGGGACTTAGGGAATAGGTTGAGGAATAGGACCTCCAAGGTGGTTTTCTCTGAAACACTGCCTGTACCTCGAGCCACACAGGAGAGGCAGAAGGAGATTAGGGAGCTGAACAAGTGGCTGAGGAATTGGTGTAGGAAGGAGGGGTTTGGGTTCCTGGAGAACTGGGCTGACTTCTCAGTCGGCTACCGGCTCTTTAGTAAGGATGGGCTGCACCTTAATGGGGACGGTACAGCTCTTTTGGGGAGAAAGATGGCCACCAAGTTGGAGGGGCTTTTAAACTAGGAGACGGGGGGGGGGGAGCTCAGAAATAGAGTCAGTCAGGAGGGAGCAAAAGACAGAAGGTATTATTAGGGTCAGCAGCAGCAGGAGATCCGAAACGTCAATTGGGGGGTCTGTGCAGGCAAACCTCAGACCAAACAGGAATACAAACAGGAATAAAAATATGCACGATTCACTACCAACTTGCACAAATCTAAGAGGGGTATATGCAAATGCAAGGAGCCTAGCCAATAACATGGATGAGTTGGAAATGTTAGCACATGAGGAGGACATTGACCTTGTGGGAATAACAGAAACTTGGTTCTACCCCTCACATGACTGGCTGGCCAATATCCAAGGGTATTCTGTGTACCGGAAGGACAGGGTAGGAAAAAGAGGGGGAGGGGTATGTCTATATGTTAAGAATAATGTAAGGGTTGCACCAACCACTGGGAAACGACTATCAAAATCACAAACAGATGGTACTTTACCCCCTATAGACTTTCCAAAATGACAGCTACTATATCGCCCCTTTGCTGGCGAGAATGTGGTAAGGTGGGCAACCTACAACATGTCCTATGGGAGTGTCCCTCACTCACCAGCTTCTGGAAATCTATTTTCCAATGTATTGCATCATGTAAGGGTATCCTTGCTCCCCCAAAAGTAGAACTAGCCTTATTTAATGCTGGCATCGACAACTATTCCCCCTCTGATACACAAGTAATAACACATATTCTTTTGGCAGCAAGACACCTCATCCTTAGAAAATGGAAATCTACTTAAATGGATAGGGGAGGGAGGGCAACTCCATATTAATGGTCAAGGGGAGAGGGGAGGGGCAACTCCATATTAATGGCCAGGCAGAGGGGGATAAACTCCATATTAATGGCTATGGGGGGGGGGGGCAGTACCTGACCTGACAAATTCCCACAGACACCCTCCAAATTTTTGTGGAAAGTCTTCCAAGAAGTGTGATGGATATCCTAGCTGCAAGGGGGGGGGCAACTCCATACTAATGGCTAGAGTTTGGTGGCAACTTCATATTAATGGCAAAGGGGAGGGGAGCAACTCCATATTAATGGCTAGGGGGAGGCAGGGCAACTCCATATGAATGGCCAGGGAGAGGGGGAAACAACTTTATAATAATGGCTAGGGGGAGGGAGGGCAACTTCATATTTTTGGCCAGGGAGAGAGGAAGCATCTCCATGTTAATGACTAGGGGGTGGATGGGCAATTCCATACTAATGGCCAGGGAGAGGGGGAAAAACTCTGTAATAATGGCTAGGGGGGAGGGGGAGCAACTCCATATTAATGGCTAGAGGAAGGAAAGACAATACTATATTAGGAGGGAGGGGCGGGGGCAGGGTTGGGGCAGCTCCATATTGATGGCCAGGGAGAGGCGTAGCAACTCCATATTAATAGCTAGGGGGAAGGATGGAAACTCCATATAAATAGCCATGGGGGTGGATGGGCAACCCCATAATAATGGCCAGGGAGAGGGGGAGCAACTCCATATTAATGGCTGGAGGAATGGAGGGCAACACTATATTAATGGTCAGAGGGGGGGTTGGAGCAACTCCATATTAATGGCCAGGAAGAGGGGTAGGAAGGAAAAGAGGGAAAATCGGGACTTTAAATGAGGTTACAAAAACGTTTGTATCTCCATCCCTAATATCATGTGAGACAAGGGGGGGTTTTTGTGGGACTTTGAATGAGGCGTGTGATTAACTGGCCATAGACTATACAAATATATGTTGTGAGGTATCTATATGTGCATACCATCAAAACAAAAACATGAGTAAGTACACATGTAACTTGATTTATTGTGAATGCACATGTAGTGACATCGTAGGGACAGTAGATGACATACAATAGTCCCAATGACCAGAGCATATAAAAAATACATGTTCAAATGGAGTATAAAAACAGCATAAAAGGATTTGTAACAAATAGTACATAGTCCACAGAAATTGCATCATGATTGCTCTACGCGTTTCGTGTTAAACAACACTTCCTCAGGAGCTGGTGCAAAATGATTAACTATGAAAAAGAAAATATCATGCAGTAATGCATATAGTGGTATATATGTCCATTGAAAAGAGTATTAATTATATAGGGTTGCTTACAATGAGATGAAGCTGTTGCCTCAAAGGACTCGCCAAGGGAGGACCCCTGTGTACCATCTGACCCGGGAGCTGAGGGAGACATACCAGGCAAGCATGGGGGGCAACAATAGAAGTACAGTGATAGAGTCTTGATAGTAGAGAGAATGGTAGTTGTCTCAATAATCATTTGATATAATATCTAGAATTGAATTAATTATATATATAATATAATATGAGGAAAGTAATAATGATAATCGTTTGTATATAGAGTTGTATGGTAGTATAGTAAACAAATATTGAGTATACTAGATAGATAAGTACCAAGGTAGAAAAAGAAACCCAAGTGACAAACCCAACTTGGAGTATCCCCATGGTGTGTACATGCTGGAATATCAGAGAGATGTGCAAATAAAACATTGAAAAAAAAATGGACCTGTATCTCTTTGAGGGGTTTCTGGGCCTCTGTCGCTAAATTAATTGCGGAAGTGACAGGGATACTCAATAAGGTGGTCGTGGAACAGGCCTTACTAGGCATAAACATTGACAAATATCCTCCCCAACTAAGGACGGTGGTCCAGAATATCCTTTTTGCTGCACGTCCATAGCACGTAAGTGGAAATGTGAAGACACCCCGACCAGGAGGGAAGTGATTCAAATAGTGAGTGAATCGTGTGCACACGAGAAAACTTTAGCGGTTAATGCTTTTAAAATGCAACAATTTAGGGCCAGGTGGTCCGCCTGGAATGTTTATGTCCAAAACAGTGGTCCTCTATGACTTATCATATTTGTTGTTGTTGTCTGATTGATTCTAAGGAGACTCCACTGGGGCCATGGGCGGGTGGGGTGGAGGCAGGGCTAAACGGGGGGTCGCAGCAGGTTCCCTTTCGGGGCGTCCCCCTGGAGCGGCTTATGTGTATTGATTGCCGCCAGTGGCCTCTTGGCTGCACAGCCTTACGCCCCCCCCCCCTTTTCCCTCAGAGGGTCCCGGTGATGGTTTGGATATATTGCGATGGTGTGCATTGTATAGAGTATAACATTTTCATAGTTGCTGGCTACTGTGGGTCAACCCTTTAACCCCTTAATCTTTCCCTTTTGTATGGGACTTCAGCTGTCTACTTGTTTACCTACCTTATTGATCTAACGTTGTTCACCATGTATGTTTGCAATACAATGTTTGTAACTCATTTTATTTTTGCAAAAATTCAAATAAAAAGATATTTTAAAAAAAACATTGAAAAAAGTAGAATCATAGTGAGGATGAGTGAAAAGCATCACAGATGACCCAGAGTGAGGTTTGTGAACCGAGGTAATGGAAAAATGAGATAGAATAAATTATAGTGATGGTGATGGCAGCGTGAGAAAACAGACCCATAATACCAAAGTGTGCGGAAACAAGTGAGGATTAAGAATGTAAAGTAAGAAGAAAAGGATCCGAAATATTACCGATTGTAGCTATGTGCCTG
Source organism: Pelophylax lessonae (assembly GCF_965119305.1). Classification (NCBI taxonomy): domain Eukaryota; kingdom Metazoa; phylum Chordata; class Amphibia; order Anura; family Ranidae; genus Pelophylax; species Pelophylax lessonae. Next base: position 7,500,639 of record NC_138779.1, read on the forward strand.
GAGTGAAAATCAATGCAAGAATGAAGAGTTGTTGTGCCCGAAAAACCCGCCGGGAAGGCTCCCAGTGTCACGCAACCATTCCCGAGTAGAGACACCGGCGACCGCCAGTGAACAGCTGAGCGGAAGTCGGCGCCTCGTAGAGGAAGGTAGGTGGTGTGTCAGCTTGCCGGTCTGACGGCCAAGACAGTGGCGTCTTGATCCAGCGCGGAAGGGGCGTGGCGCCGATGCGCCGCGGCCAGACCCGCCCCCACTCCCGCATCACAAGGATGAAAGAGGAAGGGGAGGGAGGCAGGAGCGCATCGCAGCTCCCGGGACAAACAGGACAGGAGAAATCACCAATCGGCAAGTCCTAAGGGAAAAAGCAGCAATATGCCCTGAGCAAGACCTCTATCAGTATGATAATAATAACAATATGTATAGGTTGCAATAGTAATGAACATGAGTAGTTGTAGTGGCCAATCCTATATGAAAATAGGGCCATGCCCCCTGAAAGTGACAACCACGTTTGTACTGGTACAGGGTAAATAGTAAGCCGACCCCAATGGTCCACAGGGTCAGCCCCCTGAGTGTAACAAACGTATGCACTTTTACAAGGGGTGGTCCAGAGAACCGCACGCCTCCATCCCTGATAATTGGAAGGAAAAGAGGGAAAATCGGGACTTTAAATGAGGTTACAAAAACTTTTGTATCTCCATCCCTAATATCATGTGAGACAAGGGATGGAGATACAAAAGTTTTTGTAACCTCATTTAAAGTCCCGATTTTCCCTCTTTTCCTTCCAATTATCAGGGATGGAGGCGTGCGGTTCTCTGGACCACCCCTTGTAAAAGTGCATACGTTTGTTACACTCAGGGGGCTGACCCTGTGGACCATTGGGGTCGGCTTACTATTTACCCTGTACCAGTACAAACGTGGTTGTCACTTTCAGGGGGCATGGCCCTATTTTCATATAGGATTGGCCACTACAACTACTCATGTTCATTACTATTGCAACCTATACATATTGTTATTATTATCATACTGATAGAGGTCTTGCTCAGGGCATATTGCTGCTTTTTCCCTTAGGACTTGCCGATTGGTGATTTCTCCTGTCCTGTTTGTCCCGGGAGCTGCGATGCGCTCCTGCCTCCCTCCCCTTCCTCTTTCATCCTTGTGATGCGGGAGTGGGGGCGGGTCTGGCCGCGGCGCATCGGCGCCACGCCCCTTCCGCGCTGGATCAAGACGCCACTGTCTTGGCCGTCAGACCGGCACGCTGACACACCACCTACCTTCCTCTACGAGGCGCCGACTTCCGCTCAGCTGTTCACTGGCGGTCGCCGGTGTCTCTACTCGGGAATGGTTGCGTGACACTGGGAGCCTTCCCGGCGGGTTTTTCGGGCGCAACAACTCTTCATTCTTGCATTGATTTTCACTCCAGGCACATAGCTACAATCGGTAATATTTCGGATCCTTTTCTTCTTACTTTACATTCTTAATCCTCACTTGTTTCCGCACACTTTGGTATTATGGGTCTGTTTTCTCACGCTGCCATCACCATCACTATAATTTATTCTATCTCATTTTTCCATTACCTCGGTTCACAAACCTCACTCTGGGTCATCTGTGATGCTTTTCACTCATCCTCACTATGATTCTACTTTTTTCAATGTTTTATTTGCACATCTCTCTGATATTCCAGCATGTACACACCATGGGGATACTCCAAGTTGGGTTTGTCACTTGGGTTTCTTTTTCTACCTTGGTACTTATCTATCTGGTATACTCAATATTTGTTTACTATACTACCATACAACTCTATATACAAACGATTATCATTATTACTCTCCTCATATTATATTATATATATAATTAATTCAATTCTAGATATTATATCGAATGATTATTGAGACAACTACCATTCTCTCTACTATCAAGACTCTATCACTGTACTTCTATTGTTGCCCCCCATGCTTGCCTGGTATGTCTCCCTCAGCTCCCGGGTCTAATGGTACACAGGGGTCCTCCCTTGGCGAGTCCTTTGAGGCAACAGCTTCATCTCATTGTAAGCAACCCTATATAATTAATACTCTTTTCAATGGACATGTATACCACTATATGCATTACTTCATGATATTTTCTTTTTCATAGTTAAACATTTTGCACCAGCTCCTGAGGAAGTGTTGTTTAACACGAAACGCGTAGAGCAATCATGATGCAATTTCTGTGGACTATGTACTATTTGTTACAAATCATTTTATGCTGTTTTTATACTCCATTTGAACATGTATTTTTTATATGCTCTGGTCATTGGGACTATTGTATGTCATCTACTGTCCCTACGATGTCACTACATGTGCATTCACAATAAATCAAGTTACATGTGTACTTACTCATGTTTTTGTTTTGATGGTATGCACATATAGATACCTCACAACATATATTTGTATAGTCTATGGCCAGTTAATCACACGCCTCATTCAAAGTCCCACAAAAACCCCCCCTTGTCTCAGAAGAGGGGTAGCAACTCCATATTAATAGCTAAGGGGAGGGATGGCATCTCAAGATTAATGGCCATGGGGGAGGGGGCAACTCCACTTTAATGTCCATGGAAAGGAACTTCAAAGTAATGGCTCAGTTGAACTCCATAATAATAGTCACAGTTTTAGAATGGGATGTCCAACAAGCTCATATAGGTTAAACTATCAGGGGTGCACAAACCTTTGAAGCTTTGATGAAGCTTTACAGGAAAAAAGGGAAAAGCTGGTGCTCTAAGGAATTTACTGGTCTTTATTCCAACTTGAGCTATTGAACTCTGTAAATAATATTCATTTTTAAATACGACTACTAAGGAGAGCCTAGAAAACAGAGCACACTGACCTCAACCCTACTAAACACCATTGGGATGAATTGAAATATAAACATTATAGGATAAAAGATCGTATGGCGAGCGTTCTCAATGATGTCACTCTATCTGTAACTTGTCTTTGATGTAATGAACCTGATTGGGATGCAAGTTTTCTTTCTCTTCCATGTATTTTCTTTGTAAACCTTGGAAGTTGCCCTTTTGGGTTGTATATAAATCGAGGGATTAATTATTAAGGCGAAACTCGTTTGGACCAAGTTTATTAAAAGCCAAACTCCATTTGTGAGATAAATGATAAAGCTTCTTTAATCTTTCTTTTTAATTTTCAAGCTGCAAAGAAAAGATATATATTTCCAGCCTGGGATGTCAATAAAAAATGCTGTTTGCCTTTCATCCTTTAGAAACAAAACAAACAACACAAAAGGGATCAATGGAGAGAGAAATAAACATTAATAACTGAATATAGAGACTGTTCACAGACGGGATACAAGAGATAATACAAGCTTTATTGATACGTAACCTGGTAAAGACTGAACTCTGGAAAGATCTGTTTGATGCCTTTTTCTTATCTCCGCTTCTTGAATTTTGGAAAGAAAAAGACCGACAAGAGACGGGTTTACTGTTAATGCTGTTCTGATCAAAGAGACAAAGACTGGAATGGATTAGAGTTTATCTCTCCAACTTACACAAAGATAAAAGGGTTACAAAAATGGTGCCTTGTTTCCTGTAGGTGATGTTTGTTCACAATAATTACAGAGCACCCGGGAAATATTCACAGCGCTCCACTTTTTCCACATTTTTTTTATGTTTGTAAGGGTGTGATTCTCAAATACGCCTGTAGTAAGTATGGGTTTGCCAACATCCCTAATAATAGTATTTGTGGGTTTTTGGGGCCTCAACCCAAATAGAAGTGGGACTTTATTGGCAAAATAATTGTTTTGTATATTTGTTTTGAATTTTAAATAAAATAATATTTATTCAGATATATAAGAGGTATATACATAATGGGCAGAGAGCCCATAGACGTGAAATAAGTGGGAAAGAGTGAAAATTGTGACATGGTGCAGAATCTGTAACTTATGATGTTGTTCTCCTGCTATCCATGTTTGTAAACTCTGGATATGGCAGGAAAAATCCTACGCGTTTCGGCTATAATTCAAACTGTGCCTTTTTCAAGGATATCATCATATCTGTAAAATACAATAATATGTGGTTATTCAACGCCCCAGTTTCATTTGGAGATTAAATTTGTATACAATTTTTCAGACTCATGGCCCAAATACACGATAAGAAAATCGGCCGAAAATTTCCGTTCAGCAAGCGATCGCCGATATTCTACTCGTTAATGCCCAGCCATCAATGAGCGATATCGATATTGTGAACGAAAAATACCATTTGAAAAACCCGAAAAAATCTTTCGTCTCGTTTGTGAATGAACGATATTCTATACGTTGGTGTTGAGGTAGTTCATTTGAAATCTGCATAACCTCATCACTCGATTTGACTGTTTCGATGGTCGGCGAGCAACGGTCGGCCAATATTCGGACCGTGTATGTTGGCAACGTTTTTGACCAACAAATACTTTTTCAAAAGTCGGTGGTCGAATGATCAGGCGATATTCTAATTGTGTATTCAGGCCATTACAGTCTATTTTTTATACAGAGGTGCCAGGTCTACACCAGTCTACATTTTTTTATGTTATTCAAAAATGGATTAAATTCATTATTTTTCTAAAGATTCTACAAAGAATCCCCCATAATGACAACGTGAAAGAAGTTTGTTTGAAATCTTTACACATTTGTTAAAAATAAAAAAAATAAAAAAATCCCATATACATAACTATCACACCCTTTGCCATGACACTCAGAATTGAGCTCAGGTGCCTCCTGTTTCCACTGATCATCCTTGAGATTATTCTACATTTTAATTGGAGTCCACCTGTGGTAAATTCAGTTGATTGGACATGGTTTGGAAAGGCACACACCTGTCTATATAAGGTCCCACAGGTAACAGTGCATGTCAGAGCACAAACCAAGCCATGAAGTCCAAGGAATTGTCTGTAGACCGCAGAGACAGGATTGTATGGAGGCACAGATCAGGGGAAGGGTACAGAAACATTTCTGCAGCATTGAAGGTCCCAATGAGCACAGTGGCCTCCGTCCTCATAAATGAAAGAAGTTTGGGACTACCAGGACTCTTCCTAGAGCGGCCGCCCGGCCAAACTGAGCGATCGGGGGAGAAGCGCCTTAGTCAGTGAGCTGACCAAGAACCCGATGGTCACTCTGACAGAGTTCCAGCATTTCTCTGTGGAGAGATGAGAACTTTCCAGAAGAACAACCATCTCTGCAGCACTCCACTAATCAGGTTTGTATGGTAGAGTAGCCTGAAGGAAGCCACTCCTCAGTAAAAGTCACATGACAGCCTGTCTGGAGTTTGCCAAAAGGCACCTGAAGGACTCTCAGACCATGAGAAACAAAATTCTCTGCTCTGATGAAACAAAGATGGAACTCTTTGACCTGAATTGGAAGCGTCATGTCTGGAGGAAACCAGGCATCGCTCATCACCTGGCCAATACCATCCCTACAGTGAAGCATGGTGGTGGCAGCATCATGCTGTGATGATGTTTTTCAGTAGCAGGAACTGGGAGACTAGTCAGGAACGAGGGAAAGATGAATGCAGCAAAGTACAGACAAATGCTTGAGGAGAACCTTCTTCAGAGTGCTTTTGACCTCAAACTGGGGTGGAGGTCCATCTTCCAACAGGACAACGACCCTAAGCGCACAGCCAAGATAACAAAGGAGTGGCTACGGGACAACTCTGTGAATGTCCTTGAATGGCCCAGCCAGAGCCCAGACTTGAACCCGATTGAACATCTCTGGAGAGATCTGAAAATGGCTGAGCACCGACCCTCCCCCATCCAACCTGATGGAGCTTCAGAGGTCCTGCAAAGAAGAACGGGAGAAACTGCCCAAAAATAGGAGTGCCAAGCTTGTAGCATCATACTCAGAAATACTGGAGGCTGTAATTGGTGCCAAAGGAGCTTCACCAAAGTATTTAGCAAAAGGTGTGAATACTTATGTACATGGGATTTTTTTTTTGTTTTTTATTTTTAATAACTTTGCAAAAATTTCAAACAAACTTCTCTCACGTTGTCATTATGGGGGGATTGTTTGTAGAATTTTGAGGAAAATATTTAAATAAATTTATTTTGGAATAAGCAAAGCGCTGTGAGAACTTTCCGGATGCACTGTATATTTATTGTATGGGGTTGAATTACTAAAATAGAATGTATGTGCCACTCTACAAGGGCAGTTGCTCCAGAGCTTAGTAAATGGGGTAAAGTTTAGCTTTACAAAGAATAACCAATCACATGCAAGGAAAATAAAAATAAAAACAGCATTTTTGCTTGCACATGATTGGATGACGGAAGTCAGCAGAGCTTCTGCTCATTTACACTGCTCTTGCAAAGTGCACAGTCTATTTGCCTTTAGTAAATCAACCCCTATGTGTCTTGTAACTTGGGGGGTAGTTAATAAAGAAGAGTGAAGCGTTAGCGTTCAATATCTGATAAATTGTCTTAGCTGTTCTTAGTGGGCGTCCTGGGGCCAAATACAGTGGTACAAATAGTATTTATCATCAATGTAATATAATACCATGAAAATGCAAAATTCACTGACCCCTAGACTAGATTCAATTTGGTGGCCAGGGGTCTGTAAAAACAGGGAGTTGAGCTGCATTTTTATCACTCTGACCACTTACCTCCAAATGTATATGATGGCCAGAGGGTGGGTTTACATTGCCCCGGCCACATTATAATTTTAAGTCAGCATGCTGGCACAGTGTCAGGAAGGGCATGCCAGCAGGCAAGATGGCTTCTCTAGGCTCAGTCACCCAGATAGCAAGCAATTGTGCTGCAAGTTTGAAAACGACTTGCTAAGCTATCACTAGACTTGGCAGGCGTTACAAGTTTGTTCCACAATTGCAGCAAGTCCGCATTGCATGACTCCAGTTCTATGCAAACATTCTTGCAAGTCTGCTGCAAGTTCTGGTTCAGTTATATTGTGCAATAGTCATCCCACCACAGGGGGGCACTGTGGCTGAATTTTCATGCTGTAGAATTGCAGAGCTCTTGTTGTAGACTCACCACTGCAATTTTGCTCTTGCTGGAGACTTGCTACGCAAATTTCCTACAAATTGGAAAAGTGTCAACTAGAACTTGTGCTTCAAGTTCTCTGCAAGTGTGCAACTTACCAGTGAAAATGTGCTGCAAGTCCACAGACTTACAATTCAACACTGCCACACAGTTGTGGTAAGTTATCCTTGCTATCTGGGCACAGCCAGCATACAGTCTCTCACATCCACTTAGAAAAGATGCAAGTGCACATGTGCGCATGCATCCGCATGCTCATGCTCGTAAGCATGCGCAATCATGTGCCGGTACACTTATTTAAACTGGACCAATGCTTTTGTTCAGTGTGGTCTCGTTTACAGCATTCACTGCATGATCTGCAACCTTTGACCAATGACCAATGAGGAAACTGTCTTCGGGTGCTTTCCAGTCCCAGACATATGTTTCCTTATTTGTGCGCCCGCGCCGTGGATGACGCGGCTTCCGGTCCCGTCACTTCCGGCGGAATCTTAGTACTTCCGCCGGGGGCTGGCGCGACCTTTCGGCCGCGTCACTTCCGGTGGAGCCCCGTACTTTAGGGGGAGGGCGGCCGGTGTTCAAACACGGCTGTCTCTCTCCCCCTTAGGCTGCGCGTTCGTTTGTGAGGAGCGAGCCTCTGTTTCTTCCACCGGGACCCATCGGCGGGATCTATATTCCCAACGGGATTTGTGTATGCAGGAACAGCAGGAGATCCAGTGCTAACCCATTGGGTAAGTGGAGAGCTATCTGTCTCCTCTTTTCTCCCTGCCTCCACCCCATAGTGGATCGGGATTCATAGTAATATTACCTGATGGTATTACTTGAGGCATTTTGGACTAGTTATGTTTAACTATACACGGAAATCTATATTTTAAAGCTTGCTATTTGCCTATGTATGGGAAGGTGGGACCTTTAGGTGCTGCATGGCGGATGCCTATATATAGTCCCTTAGCCGTTGTGGGGGTCCCCTCCTCTTTCTTCTTCCCCTTCCCCTCTCCCCCTCTTTTTCTTCCCTTCTTCCCCTCTTCTTCTTCCCTTTCCCCTCCCCCCTCTTTTCTTCCCTTCTCTCTCCCCCCCCCCTTCTCCTCCCCCCTCCCCCCCCCCTCTCTTTTCCCCGTTTCCCCTCCCTTCTTTTTCTCCCTTTTTCCCCCATTCCCCTTTTTTTTTTTTTTTTTTCCCTTATCTTTAAACACCCCTTTTCCCTCCCTCCCCCCACATCAACTTATATACCATATCAATTTGCTTTTTCATGCCCCTAACTCTTAAACTCTCTCTCTCTGTTGGTCATTCATTTCCCAGATGGTATTTCCCTTGTATGCCTCGGGTCTATTTGGCGGTGGGGTAGGCCGCTCTTCTGAACGCACCCTGAGGGTACGGGACTCGGCACCTTTCCCTGTCTCCTGGAGTAAGAGGTTTTAGGGGTGGTTCACCCTGACATTCCCGCCCGGTTGTATCCCTTTCGCTGTGTGGCCCAGTATGGTCTTTAGCACAGCCGGCATTTCCAGCCTTTTGGTCAAGCACTTTTCAGCACAAGTACTTGGTGAGCATCAAATTATTTTGTAATGAATATATGTCCAAATGTTTAGATATATATATCTTTTTGTGAATTTGTATAACTTATTCTCTTTTTCTCTGTTAGTTAACCTAGGATCATTAAACGGTCTTTGAGAAAGCGCCCTTCATGCGAAACGCGTCAGACCGATCCTCCTTTGTGGTTACAAACATTGTTATTTGTACTGTATTTGCCTTTGAATCTTTTTAAGTGTGGAGTTGGCTCCACTTTTATTTATATATGTGTGTTAATCACTATAATAAAGTTTATATATTTTTATCAATTGTTTGTCAAATTGCTGTTTACAGCGTTTTTGGTGCTTCAAACTAGGTGGTGGTGACAGCCTCCTTATCATCCCCTTTTCCGTGTCTAGAGGTACAGTGGGGGCGTCTTTTTCCCCTCATGGGGTGGCGTTTCACTGTTCCTTTTACATACATTTTTTCAATATATTATTTGGGATTGGAGTTTGTCCACACCAATTTGTTACTAGTTTGTCCAACAATACCCTCTTTTCTTATCTAGTCTTTTGAGGTGAAAAACCTTATTTTGTCGGTATTATTTGTTGGATACCTGAGGATTGTAGAACAATTAGTCTCTATTAGGGGGACAAAAGGAATCAACCATTATAATCTTTGGTATGCCTAGGGCATGTACCTAATATTGTTACAATGATTTCATCTTTGTGATTTTGTTTGAATAACGCCCTTATTGTTAACAAAAAATTCTTCTTTTTTTTTTTTTTTTTTTTTTTTTTTTTCTTCCCCCAGGGGAATTTACGTGGCCTAACACTAAGATGGCCTGTCAGGGGGATAATAAATGGGAGAAATTTATGGACTCAATTGAGTCCTCCTATAAATCTAATAACCAGACCCATATCGGCTTGGAGGTTTACTTCCAGCAGTTGACCAAACTGATGGAAAGGAAATCCAATTTAAGCTGGCACATTAGATTTTTTGACCTGTATATAAGGGAAAAAATCAATCCAATCGGACTAAGGATCCAGATTTACCCCTCTTATGAGATAAATGACAATGTCTTTAAAACACAATGGGAAGAAAACTTGACAGACTGCACGGCTAAAATGATGGAACTTCTCAGGGACAAACAAGTCCGGGACTTAGCTGATATTAATAAAGAAATTGAGAAATTGCGTTTAACAAATGAATCTATCTTACAGCATCCGGAATTTAACAACAAGGAACAGTCCCTGATGACATACCTTGAAAAATATAATAAGGATATCCTGGCTAAAAAAGATATGAAGTTCATCAAGGATAAGCTGGCATTTTCTGGCGGGTATGCCTATAAGTGGCACAGAGGACGCGGCCAAAGGAGAGGCAGGTTTTCTGCACCCCAAGGTTGGTCAAGAGATGCATCTAGGTCAGAGTCTGAGCTGTCTGTTCTTTCTTCGGCCTCCTCACATCTCTCACCATCACGGTGGAATGCGGGGAGTAACCGGGGACGTAACAGAAAGCGTGGCAAAAGTGGTGGACAGGAAAACCAATCCAATGACCACAAGAAGCGGGGAGTATTAGCTCAGAACCCGGGCTTGGGAGGGAAAACGCTGCCCCTAGCTGAAGGCTCTAGGAATTCAAGACATGAGGGTAATATATCTATGTTCCAGGGTAATAGGAATTTCACCAAAGCTGGGAAGCCACACCCTGATTCGGGGGCGATTCCCAAAAATACCTCTAAAATTGCTGCCCATCCCCCCTCAAGCCCTCCTCCGACCTCCTCCCTTTCAGGGCTAGCCCCTTTGGAACAGCCATTAGCCAACTTGGCAACCCCTTTGGGGGCAGACAGAGGGAAGGGGCGGGGGGGACCCATGGACACCTATGTGCTGAGACCGGGAGGGACCCCCACACTTTAGACATTATCAATTTATCAACTCATCAACTTACAAATCAGGAATGTGAGGTACTTAGATTGGGCCTGAGTTTCTGCCCATCACAAGGTCTGAGTAAATTCGACCTTGTGAAGGACGTACAACTTTTCGCCAGGAACCTGACTTTCAGGTTCCTATATGATAAAGAGCACAGTAGGGCTGAGGGCAGTGACGTGAACCCCTACAAGGACTTTAGGGTCCAGGATTTTAAGGCCCTGAAGATACTCATGCAGTTGTTAGCGGAAAATGAGCATAATGCCCCTGAAGATGCTGATTCCCCTCCTTCCTCTGAGGATGAAGTTGATGACCCTAATCAAGTCCATAAACAACCCCCTTTATTCAAACCTAAATCAGACAAATTCCCTAGCCTCCAGACATGCCCTTCTATCTGGGCCTTTGTCAAACAGACAATGAAAGACATCGAGCAATTACCAGACAATATACCATACAAATTCAATCTAACTCGTCCTCAAAGAGAGGCATTGAATGGATTGGCCCGTAACACCAGTATTGTCATTAAGCCCTCCGACAAGGGGGGCAATGTGGTATTAATGGACAGACCCAAGTATGAACTAATGTGCCTCAAAATTTTGTCAAATAACGAGTGGTATTCCATTATCCCCTTTGAAAGGATTCAGGACTTTTCCAATAGATATCGTTCTATTATTTTGGATGCCTATCATCAAGGAATAATCCCCCATGACACATATCTTTTTTTGAAAGTACAGTGGCCCATCATTCCTACATTTTATGCACTCCCCAAGGTTCACAAGAACCTTGGGGACCCCCCTGGGCGCCCCATAGTATCAGGGGTGGGGTGCGAAACAGAACCTGCAAGTCAATTTATCGACAGTCATCTGAGACCACTGATTCTGGGGCTACCTTCATATTTGAAGGATACCCTGGATCTATTAAGGGCAGTTGAAGGCATTGTGGTTCCATCTGGAGCCCTACTGGTCGCGATAGACATCGAGGCCTTATATTCAAGCATTCCCCATTCTAGAGGTATCGAGGTGATCTCCTCTTTCCTCTATGAACAAGATCAATCGGAATGGCCTATGGCAGATTTCCTCATCATCCTATTGGACCATATCTTACGGTCCAACGTTTTCCTATTTCAGGATGTGGCCTACCTCCAGGTGCAGGGCGTGGCGATGGGGACCTCTTGTGCCCCATCTTACGCGACCCTGTACCTGGGGGGGTGGGAGAAATCAGTGTTCCGTGATGAGGCCTTGTCGATGTACCTGCACCATGTTCTCTTATGGCGCAGGTACATCGATGATGTCTTCATCATTTGGACTGGGAGTGAGGAGGAACTGCACCAGTTTATGGACCTGATAGCCAAGAACACCTTTAACTTGAAGTTTACCATGCAATTTAGCTCGGAAAGCCTTCCATTTCTGGATACTAGGCTGTTTGTGGATGGGGATCGGTTGCTCCGCACTACCTTGTATCGCAAGGAAACTGCGGGCAATACGATCTTGCATTATACGAGTAGCCATCCCCGCCCTTTAATTAACAGCATTCCGCTCGGCCAGTACCTCCGCCTTCGGAGGAACTGTGCCAGGGACGAGGATTTCGAAATGGAAGCTGCAGCTCTGAGAAAGAGACTCAGATCCCGAGGCTATAGCAAAAAAGTTCTTCGAAAAGCCTACAATAGGGCCAAGGCCTGTACAAGAAATGAACTAATCTTCAATTTCCAGAAAAAGGCATCAGGCTCTGGTACAACTAGATTGGTTACCACGTACAATGACCATCACTCGCAGATTCGAGCAATCATGAGGCGCAATTGGCATTTCCTGACAGATGACAGGATAGTATCTAATTATGTTCGCCAATATCCAGAGTTGGTTTTTCGCAAGTCTAAGTCACTTCGCGATACTATGGTGCATAGTCATCTTCGGCAGGCACAACAGGATGAGGATCGAACACGCAGAGGTACTTATCCATGTGGCCAGTGCAATATTTGCCCTTGGATACAGGCGGGCCCAACCTGTACCCTCCCGAATGGCTCTGTATACAAGCTTAACTGTTATGCAGATTGTCAAACGACTGGAGTAGTATATATTGCCCTCTGCGAGTGTGGCTCATTTTACGTGGGCAAAACAAAAAGGTCCCTGGCTTGTCGAGTAGGGGACCATTTATACTACATGGAGGTGGGATTGGTATACACTCCCATCTGCAAGCATGTAGGTAACTATCATAATTTCAAGTCTGAAGTAATTAAATTCTATGTTTTGGAGGTGGTTAACCCCAATATTCGGGGAGGAGATGTTGACAATAGAATTTTAAAATTGGAAGCCCGATGGATTTACAATCTGCATGCCACAACCCCTCCGGGTTTGAACTCAGTGATTTCATACCAACCCTTTCTAAAATAAACTTAACGTTATCAGCCATCTAAATTCCTATTTTGAATTTTTTTTTTTTTTTTTTTTTTTTTTTATGTTATCATTAAGTGTGTGAAAAAATTTTTGTTTATTTTGAAATGTTACATTATGATATTCCTTTTTTGATTATTGTTTCAATATCTTTTCCTATGTACGTGCTTGTGGCTTTTTTGTGCATAGTGGACCAATATGCGAATGTTGGGTGTGCTGTTAAGTCCTAAGGGTCCTAGGGATCAATTTGGAGATGTATAGGGAGGTGTTCGGGCGCAAAGCCGGTGAGTAATGCTATCTGGCTCCCGGCTTTGGTCAAAATTCTTTTGACCAATGAGGAAACTGTCTTCGGGTGCTTTCCAGTCCCAGACATATGTTTCCTTATTTGTGCGCCCGCGCCGTGGATGACGCGGCTTCCGGTCCCGTCACTTCCGGCGGAATCTTAGTACTTCCGCCGGGGGCTGGCGCGACCTTTCGGCCGCGTCACTTCCGGTGGAGCCCCGTACTTTAGGGGGAGGGCGGCCGGTGTTCAAACACGGCTGTCTCTCTCCCCCTTAGGCTGCGCGTTCGTTTGTGAGGAGCGAGCCTCTGTTTCTTCCACCGGGACCCATCGGCGGGATCTATATTCCCAACGGGATTTGTGTATGCAGGAACAGCAGGAGATCCAGTGCTAACCCATTGGGTAAGTGGAGAGCTATCTGTCTCCTCTTTTCTCCCTGCCTCCACCCCATAGTGGATCGGGATTCATAGTAATATTACCTGATGGTATTACTTGAGGCATTTTGGACTAGTTATGTTTAACTATACACGGAAATCTATATTTTAAAGCTTGCTATTTGCCTATGTATGGGAAGGTGGGACCTTTAGGTGCTGCATGGCGGATGCCTATATATAGTCCCTTAGCCGTTGTGGGGGTCCCCTCCTCTTTCTTCTTCCCCTTCCCCTCTCCCCCTCTTTTTCTTCCCTTCTTCCCCTCTTCCTCTTCCCTTTCCCCTCCCCCCCTCTTTTCTTCCCTTCTCTCTCCCCCCCCCCTTCTCCTCCCCCCTCCCCCCCCCCTCTCTTTTCCCCGTTTCCCCTCCCTTCTTTTTCTCCCTTTTTCCCCCATTCCCCTTTTTTTTTTTTTTTTTTCCCTTATCTTTAAACACCCCTTTTCCCTCCCTCCCCCCACATCAACTTATATACCATATCAATTTGCTTTTTCATGCCCCTAACTCTTAAACTCTCTCTCTCTGTTGGTCATTCATTTCCCAGATGGTATTTCCCTTGTATGCCTCGGGTCTATTTGGCGGTGGGGTAGGCCGCTCTTCTGAACGCACCCTGAGGGTACGGGACTCGGCACCTTTCCCTGTCTCCTGGAGTAAGAGGTTTTAGGGGTGGTTCACCCTGACATTCCCGCCCGGTTGTATCCCTTTCGCTGTGTGGCCCAGTATGGTCTTTAGCACAGCCGGCATTTCCAGCCTTTTGGTCAAGCACTTTTCAGCACAAGTACTTGGTGAGCATCAAATTATTTTGTAATGAATATATGTCCAAATGTTTAGATATATATATCTTTTTGTGAATTTGTATAACTTATTCTCTTTTTCTCTGTTAGTTAACCTAGGATCATTAAACGGTCTTTGAGAAAGCGCCCTTCATGCGAAACGCGTCAGACCGATCCTCCTTTGTGGTTACAAACATTGTTATTTGTACTGTATTTGCCTTTGAATCTTTTTAAGTGTGGAGTTGGCTCCACTTTTATTTATATATGTGTGTTAATCACTATAATAAAGTTTATATATTTTTATCAATTGTTTGTCAAATTGCTGTTTACAGCGTTTTTGGTGCTTCAAACTAGGTGGTGGTGACAGCCTCCTTATCATCCCCTTTTCCGTGTCTAGAGGTACAGTGGGGGCGTCTTTTTCCCCTCATGGGGTGGCGTTTCACTGTTCCTTTTACATACATTTTTTCAATATATTATTTGGGATTGGAGTTTGTCCACACCAATTTGTTACTAGTTTGTCCAACAATACCCTCTTTTCTTATCTGTTACCTGCATCTGATTACTTGGCTTGCTCTGACCTTTCTCTGAACTCTGCCTGCTCATCTGATATTGACTTTGGCCTGCATCTTGACTATGCTCCTGTCTGTGTACCTGCACCTGATCAGATTACCAGTCTGACTCCACCTAACTATCTGCTCCAAGCACCTACATGCTACCAGCCAGTATCTGCTCAACGCCTGGCTGTTGACCAGCCAGTACCTGCTCATCAGCCACCTGCTACCTGCTAGTACTTGCTCATCAGCTTCCTGCTACTCACTCATCGCCTGTCTGCCGTCAGCCAATACCTGCTCATCACCCATCTACTATCAGCCAATACCTGCTCCTCACCCGTCTGCCGCCAGCCAATACCTGCTCATCACCCATCTGCCACCAGCCAGTACCTGCTCATCACCTGTCTGCCGCCAGCCAGTACCTGCTTATCACCTGTCTGCCACCAGCCAATACCTGCTCCTCACCTGTCTGCCGCCAGCCAATACCTGCTCATCACTTGTCTACCGCCAGCCAGTGCCTGCTTATCACCTGTCTGTCACCAGCCAATATCTGCTCGTCATCACCTGTCTGCCGCCAGTCAGTGCCTGCTGGTCATCAGCTGTCTGCCGCCAGCCAGTACCTGCTCATCACCTGTCTACCGCCAGCCAGTACTTGCTCATCAGCTGTCTGCCGCCAGCCAGTACCTGCTCATCACCTGTCTGCTGCAAGCCAGTTCCTGCTCATCACCTGTCTGCTGCAAGCCAGTGCCTGCTCATCACCTTTCTGCTGCCAGCCAATAGCTACTCATCACCTGTCTGCCACCAGCCAGTACCTACTCATCAGCCACCTGCTACCTGCCAGTACCTGCTCATTACCTGTCTGCCACCAGCCAGTACCTACTCATCAGCCACCTGCTACCTGCCAGTACCTGCTCATCACCTGTCTGCCACCAGCCAGTGCCTGCTCATCACCTGTCTGCCACCAGCCAGTACCTACTCATCAGCCACCTGCTACCTGCCAGTACCTGCTCATTACCTGTCTGCCACCAGCCAGTACCTACTCATCAGCCACCTGCTACCTGCCAGTACCTGCTCATTACCTGTCTGCCACCAGCCAGTACCTACTCATCAGCCACCTGCTACCTGCCAGTACCTGCTCATTACCTGTCTGCCACCAGCCAGTGCCTGCCAGTTTCCATCTGCTACTTATCTGCTGTCACAAGCCAGTTGTTCCTCTGTTGTCCCCAGCTGGCTTCAATGCCGAGACAAAGCCATCTAGAGCCTAGGAGCCTAGTCTGCTCTTAGTTTTCTTGCAGTAATGAAAAAAGGTCTGGTTAAATTGTTAATATAAAGTTTTGTTGTATGCATAGCTTATATATATATATATATATATATATATATATATATATATATATATATGTGTGTATATAGAGTTATCTAGAGGTTTGCATAGCATTTGAATTGAAAAATAATATATATACACCAATATATGTATACATAACGTAGTGTTCTTTCGTATATTATTGTCCTAATCAAGGAATACTCCTTTAGAAGGATTGCATTCTAAACTGATATACTTTATGAAATCTACAAATCCTAATAGGAGTATTTTACAGGAAACGATTTCCCTAAAGTCTGAATTCTGAGCAGGTAGGCGTTGTCTGAGTGAATGCCTAATGAAAACCATCTGTAACATCTTAGTTGTAGCCCTTAGAACACCAAAAATAAAAATTTTCACATAGAATTCTATAAAGTCTGCCTATTTTACTTTTCCCGATCTTGAACAAATGAACATATAACAACTCAATTGAGCCCATGGTCTGCAGCTGTCCTGCTTGGTGGCACGGACCAGGCTACCACTACTGCTGATGTGGGGCTGTATGTGAAGCCCAAGGAAGCCCTGCCCACCACCCAGGGAAAGTAGAAGAAGAAGAAACTAAACTGCTGTGTATCCTGGGAAGGACAGTGCCTGCTAGGAGGGGCTAGGAAGGGCTAGGAGGGGCAAGGAAGGGCTAGGAAGGGCTAGGAGGGGCTAGGAAGGGCTAGGAGGGGCAAGGAAGGGCTAGGAAGGGCTAGGAGGGGCTAGGAAGGGCTAGGAGGGGCAAGGAAGGGCTAGGAAGGGCTAGGAGGGGCTATATAGTCCCCAGAAAACTAAGCCTGTGTTGCAAATTGACTCTGGAACTACAGGTCCCACCAATACCAGAGTTCTACAGAGAAGGAAAAGGAAGGACTGTTCCTGAGCTGAAGGCAGTCGTTGGGATCAAACTTAATAAAAATTGGCCGTGCTATAAAAAAAGAATAAGAAAAAAAAGTGTTAATACATCAAATTAAATCATAAAACACCCAAGTAATCTCAGCCTAATGGTGAAAGTTCAAAAGGGTGAAAACAATTTCCGTGCTCAGATATAAATCTGATTTGTGTGGTGAACGTGGATGAGGTTTTTTTTTAGCAACAAGCGTATCACCCCAGTGCTCCTCCATCAAAGGATTAAATGGCGCTTTTCCACTGCATAGAACCGTACCGTCTCGGCACGCTTTTGTGCTTTTCCACTGCGGTACCGCATGGTATAAGGTCGGAACGGTTCGGTTCGGTACGGTATAGGTTTGCTTTTCCACTGCATGGAACCGAACGGTACGGTACGGTACGGCTCTGAAAAAACAGTACCTACTCGATTGTGGTTCCAACAGGTACCAAACTGGTACCATATCCCACAATCCTTTGCATGCAGTCACTACTAGCCACTGATTGGTCAGAGAATCCCACCCACCCCGTTGTTATCCCACCCACTTAACTTTAGTACTACTTTAGTGGAAAAGCAAACCATACCGTACCGTACCGAACCGTTCCGACACTATACCATGCGGTACTGCAGTGGAAAAGCAAACCGGGCCAAGCAGGGCCGAGTAGAGCCGAGCCGGTACGAGCCGGTACTTGCAGTGGAAAAGTGCCAAAAATGGCTGCACACCAGAGAGAGTGGACTCTAAATTGTAAGAGCCACAAGAGCAGTGTAACAAGGTATAAGGGTAAAGGTCCTTGGTTCATATCTTCCTTTTGGATGGAAGAACTCTCTCATATGGAATAATGGTCACATTGGTCAGTCAATCCAGCATAACATGGGTAAAAAGTAGAAACATTCCCATATTGTGATACTGTATATAAAATTAATTGTAGATAAAAACACTAGCACTGACCTAGATCAGACCTTGATCTAGGTATTTTTTTGTATTTTTTTTTTTTTATATTTAATTTTTTTTATTATTATAATTATTTT